>NC_045440.1:54564601-54738615 GCF_002776525.5 Piliocolobus tephrosceles
TAGATCGCTAAAATAGAAGAGAGGGCCCAGAAATAGACCTACACAAACACAGTCAAGTGATCTTGTGACAGTGGAGCAAGCGCAATTCATTGGAGCAAAGATAGTCTTGTCAAGAACCCACAGAGCTATACACAAAGTTGAAAAGTTCAGAATGAGGAAACTACACAACACAAAGAGTGAATTCTAATGCAAACTATGTATGAACTTTAGTTAATAATAACATATCAATATTAGTTCATCAATTGTAACAAATGTACCACACTAACGCTAAAAACTGGATGTTAGAAACAGGAAACGGTGTTGGTGGAGGTAGAGGTAGCATATGAAAGCAATCTACTTTTTGCTCGATTTTTCTGTGAATCTAAAATTGTTCTAAACATTAAAGTCTATTTTAAAAGTTGTAGTAAGGTATATATTAGTAATTCTCACACTGTGTGTGACAGCAAACTCTAGTAACAATTTAAAATATCTACCAATTACAGACTCATTAAAGATACACTCTTTTTCTTAATAAAAAGAAAAAAGGTAGAAAGTCATACTTCCTGTTTTCCAAACTGACTATAAAGCAACAGCAATCAAAACAGTGTGGTACTGCTATCACAGTAATCTTATTGACCAGCAGAGAGTCCAGAGATAAACCCAAGTCTATAGTCAACTGATTTTCAACAAGGATGCCAAGATAATTCAATAAGTAAAGAATAGTCTTTTCAACAAATAGTACTTAGGACAACTGGATAGCCACATGCAAAAGAAAGAAGTTGGACCCTTACTTCATGCCATATACAAAAATTAACTCAAAATGGATCAAAAACCCAAATGTAAGAGCCAAGTCTATAAAAATATTGTGAAAACATGGGAGTAAATCTTCATAATCTCAGTTTTGGCAACACACCAAAAGCATGAATAACTAAGGAAAAAATAAATTAGACTTGATAGAAATTTTAAAACTTTTGTGCTTCAAAGGACACTGTCAAGAAAGTGATAAGATAACCCACAACATGAGACAAAATATTTACAAATCACATATCTGATCTGGGACCTGTATCCAGAATATATAAAGAACCCTTACAACTAAGTAATAAAAAGACAACCCAACTGCAAAATGAGCCAGGCATCTAAACTGACATTTCTCCCAAGTAGATATACAAATGGCCCACGAGCACATGAAAAAGATGCTTGACATTATCAGCCATCAGGAAATACAAATAGACACCACAATGAGATGTCACTGCACACTCACTCAGGTGGCTAGAATCAAAAAGTCAGGTCACAACAAATGTTGGCAAAGATGTGGAGAAATCAGAACCCTCATTCACTGTTGGTGGGAATAGCAAATTGTGTAGCCACTTTGGAAAACCGCCTGGCAGTTCCTCAAATGGTTAATCACAGAGTTAACAAATGACTCAGTAATTTCACACCCAAGTATCTAACAGCAAGACAAATGAAAACATATGCCCACACAACTTGTATCACAACTATTATGGGCAATATTTATAATAACCAAAAGGTAGAAACAACCCAAAAGTTCATGAACTAATGAGTGCATAAATAAAATGTGGTCTTATCCACATAATGGAAAATCATTCAACCATAAAAAGGAATGAAGTAGTGATAAATTCCACAACATGGATGAACCCTGAACACATTACAGTATGTGAAAGAAGCCGGTCACGAAAAACATACATGATTCCATTTATATGAAATTTCTATAACAGGCAAATCCAGGTATCAGTGGTTACTTAGGGCTAGGTAGATGGGTGGATAGAGAGGTGATGGCCAAAGAATATGAGGTTTCTTTTTGAAGCAATGGGCACAAATACCTGAATATACTAAAAACCACTGAATTCTATCGCTTAAACATATGAATTGTATGCTATATAAACTACATCTCACTAAAAAAAGAAACAAACCTACACATATCAGTCATCTTATTATGACAAAGGTAAACCCGGAGAGCACTGGGGGAAATGTTTTCAACAACTGGAGCTGGTTCAATTAAATATCTATGGAAAGAAAAAAATAAATCCTGTTCCCTACTTTATGCCTTACCCAAAAATCAATTCCAGATGGACTGGGTATCTAACTACAAGAAGTTAAACAATAAAGTTGCTAGGAGATATCATATAAAGACATCTTCGTGACCTTGAGTAGGCAAAAACTTCTTAACCAGGACACAGAAAAGCACTAGCCATACAGGGAAAGACCAATGAATTGAGCTACATCAAAATTTAGAGCACCCCTTCACCAAGACACCATTAAAAAGTGAAAATGGCATGCGACAGAGTGGGGACAAAATGGCTGTGATGAAAATACACATATGAGACAACACCCTCAGGTTCAGAATCCATATAGAACTCCTGTAGAAGGAAAGAAAACAGACTTGAACAGGCACCTCTCCAAGAAAAGATGTCCAGATGGCCAAACAGATATGAAAAGGTATTTAACCACATTAGTCAGCAAGAAAATACAAATTAAAACCACAGAATATCTAGAATGTAGAGTGACAAAAACAAGTGTTGGTGAGAATTTGGGATAACAGATATTAAGAGTGTAAAGTGGAACAATAAACTTACTTCAAGAGTTCATAATTCTTCTCATTCAACCTCACGGCATTCTCTCTCCAAAATTTCTCAGATTTGTGCACAGGACTCCATTCCAACCTTCCAGATTTAAGTTCTGAACTGTATTCATCAAATGAACTATAAAAATGTTCAAAGAATTCAAGGTTTGTAAGAATCTGACAGTTACTCCAAAATTAAGCAAAATAAAATGTCTTCACTTATTATTTAATTACAAAGACTGACCATCCTGTACATTAACAAACTACCACTAAACGAACTTTAAACAGTTTAAATAATCTTTAATAAATCATGTGAAATGTCCTTCAGTGTAGTAAGGTCCAACCCTCCCGTCAAATTTGAATGCTGGGTATGAGACATAAAAATCAACACTTGCTTTCAAAATCCTTACTCCAATATATACATGAATGTGTATAAGAAAAAAATTGATAGCTCTATCAGAATTTCTACGATGACACTTGAAATACTATATTTCCCAGACCAATAGGCAAAATAATATGTTACGTAAAAGCGTAGTACTTTAACATAATAAACTCCATTATACTATAAATATCATAAACTATAACAATACATCACAAAAACAAAATCACACGTATTGGCACAATATTTTACAATGCGATGACAAAGAGTATAGACAGAAATAATTGAATTAATCCATTACAGACTAAAGACAAAAGCCTCTGTACATATAATAAACTGCAATTCACCTTAATTTAAAAACCATTCACTGGAGAGTAACTTGATTACTCCAAGCTTTACAGTATAAAAAATTTTAATGTGGTTAGCCAGTAGACAAACACACTGTCAGAACATACTTGGATTTTCTCTCAAGTAAAAATTTAAAAAAGATGTAACCATTCAAATACTACGAGTAATTCAGTATAACCAAGATGTACTAGAGAGGTTGATCAGAGGGTACCATTTGAATAAAGCAGTAAAATACTTTAATGTAGGGCCAGTTAGTACAAGAAGTAAACTAGTATTTTTAATATTCGTATCCTAATCCTATAATAGCAAAAACAGAGACCAGCCTCTTTTAGCTGCGCCCATCACCCTATTAGCTTTATGTAAATAGTATTTTTCAAATTACCAAATTCAAGGTAAAAATCAATAATAATTAGCTAAAATGGATTAAATAATTTAGAAAGCTATCACTAATCTTATTTTTTACAAAAACAGGCCTTACATGACTATTACAGAGAACCAGTCATCAGTTTTTAATAAACATAGTAACAGAATGTATAGCTGTGAAGCCTATTCCTGGCCTGCCTATTATAATCAATGTATCCATATTTGAAATATTTGAAATTCTAGAATAATAAAAATCATTTTTCTTCCTCCACAAAATCCATTACAAACCACTGATACAGATAACACCTCCCACCTCTGGGAAATCTTTGGGCCTTGGGATTATGGCTGCACTGAATCATCTGGTAAATACATTTCTGGAGTACATACTATGCTGAAGGCGTTTGCAGAGCAGACGGAACCTCACAACAAATCCTGCAAGGTTAACATTTTTATTACTGTTTTACAAAAAGGAAAACAGACTTGAAAAACTCAAGAAGCTTGTGCAAGGCCACACATGGAAAAAGTAGCCAAACAATTCCAAGAATCAGCCTGGCTCCAAACCCCAGTCCACCTAAGACAAGTATCTATTTCCAGAGACTAACTCTTTAAAAAACGTGCCAATGGTAATTTAAAAACAAAGAATACGAGTGTTAATGGAAAAGATCATCAAGATATTATGTACGAAACAGAAAAAGAACAAGATCCAAAAGAATATACAGAGCCCCATTTGTGGGTTGTAGGGGACAGGCAGAGAGGGGCTAGAAGGCTTTTTGGAAGCAAACACAAGAGACCCAAGGGAGAGTGAGGCGAGGCAGTGAAGGTGGTGGGAGTGGCATGCAGTTCCTTCCATACTGGCTAATTCTTTCCCTGTATATACATTATTTACATTACTTTTAATATTAAAAAATGAGACAAAAGTCCTTCAAAAAGCAGGAAAACAAATACTTTCTCCATATACAGGCAAACCTCCTCCACTAATTAACAAACTTCCGTTGTTGCTTAAAAAGACTCTAAGAGAAGACTCTCGAGGAGCTCCAGGGTGGAGTCACATCCTGAGGGAGTAAAGCTGGTCAGAGTTTAGACAGCAGAAAACAGTGGGAATCTCCCTAAATGAGAAGAGATAACACACAGTTCTGTCCAACTGTTGCCATGTCAGAATGATGTCTTCACAGGAGACAATGTATTTTAGTGAACTCTCTTGATTTGTATAGGTGACAACAAATTCAGGTTTTCTTAAAATGCTATGAAAGTCAAACAAAGTTCAACAGATCCAGCACATGAGAATTAAAAAGAATAACACACCTAAGGTCCTGGACACTCTCTCCAAGTTTTTCCAAAAGAAATTTGATATCTTCGCTGATATCTTCATCATCGTACTTCTGCTGCTCCAAGTTCTCCAGCTGTTTCAGAACTTTGCACTGAATCATAGCCAGGGCATATTCTTGGCGAGTTTCTCTTTCAGTTGATTTTTCTAAAAAGTTCTGGGTGAGACAAAGTGATAGCAAGAAACTATATAATTTGTCATGTGATGTTGACAGACCTCTGCACATTCTTTTATAGTCTCTCTCCTCCTCCTATTCTCAAGTTTTAACTATCACCTTTAAGTGGATGACTATCTCAAATCCTTACTTCGCTCCTGAGTGTCTGTCCCATATCAGAAGCCTACTTCTGATCACTTTTGTATTTCCTGGATTACTAAACATCTTTAATTATTGACCCAGATGAGCCCTACAACACTGAACACGTTTACAATGAAATCCACCAGAATCCTTTCTCATGGCCTTGCTCTGGCTGTGAGCTCTCCTTTGTCGCCCACCTAGAGCATACAGGATATTAAGAAAGAGTGTTTCTTCAAGTTCGCAGTCAAGCCAAGTTCTCCAGTTCCCAGTCGGTCACCATTTTCCTACGTCTGTAACAAAACTGTAAGTGCACAAGGGACAACAATTTTTAAAACTCCCTTGTTTGAACAATTATCAGAAAAGTTTTGCAACATTCAGGCAAATTTCTGAGTTCTCTTCTAGGATTTTCTATTTTTAAGAGTACTTAAGAAAACAGCAAAAGAATCCACAAATTTGTAACAATAAGCTGTCATGGAATTAAACAATGTTTCTAAGTAAGGACCAGGCTAAACTCTTGGAACAAGCAGCAACAAGACAGACCTCTGGTTTCAAAAAAGTTACTTTCACCAAGCTGGTATAAAAAGCCTGTCAAATTAAAAAAAAAAAAAAGCAAAAAACAAAAAACAGTAACAATTAACTCCAATTGTAACAAAATTTGAATTTTTTTCTTTTTACAAGTAAGTTCTATCCCTAATAATGAGGCTGAACAAATGCACAAAGTGATTTAGCTCAGCATGCAGAAGTCAGTGAAACCAATGCCCACCAATCTTCCCTTTATGTTTCTACCAGATTTTAAGTACCCTGAGAGTAGTTTGCCTTATTTTTCTTTCTATCACAAGTGCTCGGCTCAGAGTTGATATTTAATAATAAAATATTTGTGAACCTAATATTCCGCCTCAGTGCTTACATCTATAGATATGAGAAATTACTTGCAATCCTCCTTATTATGAATAGATGAGTAGAGTAACAGCAACAGTATAACTAAATTAATTTGCTTTTAAAATTACTTCAAAACTAAAACATGAACGTCCACTCAGGTATGATGGATTTAAGAACCTACTGAAACAACCTCTCTCTGGCAGAAAACAACTATAAAACCTGAACAGACTGAAAAGGCAACTACTTAAAAAAAACAGTAAATAGAAGCAGACAGACTGGTATGAAGTTCATACATACAGTAGGGAAGTCAAGGAACAATACAAGTACGTTCCTGTCACTGCAATTTTTATCCTGAAGCTAAGGCACAGTGGCAGAGAAGCCACAGAAAAGCCAAAAATAGTCTTTCTCGCCTGGGGAACCAGAAAAGTGAAGCTGGAAAAACAGGAACGCTGAGGGGTAAGGCTGGGGGGAGCCCCAGAAAACAAAGAGCAATAAAGGAGACCCAAATCCTGTCTGAATACAGCTCCAGAATGAACCAGACACTAGAACTAACAAAGACTTCAAAGCAATTATAAGAAAAATCCTCAATGAAATAAAATGCTTTCAATACATGAAAAATTTCAAACAAAAAACATATAAATTATTTAAAAAGAAACAGAAATCCCAGAAGTAAAACTACAATTTCTGAAATAAAAAAATCAGCTGATGTTAAAAGAACCAAGTGGAGATAAAACAGAAAAAGAGTAAGTGAACTTGAAAATGGTTAAAATTATCCAAGGAGAAGAATAAAGAGATAAAAGATTTTCTTAACAAATGAATAGAGGCTCAGTAATCTGTTACATATTATCAAATGACCCAACACATGAGCAACTGGGATACCAGAAGGAGAGGAGGAAGAGAATGGGGCTGATATTTTATTTGAAGAAATAATGGCTGAAAGTTTCCCAAATTCAATGTCAGAGAAATTTTCAGACACAAGATGTCCAGTGAACACCAAGCCCAAGACTACTGAAGTTAACAAAACTTCCATCTACTTAAAGTAGAAAGTATTCATTTCAGAGAGAGAGGACAGTTCAGTTTGAACTGTTATCTTAAGTCAGAAAAACAAAACTACGATTCTCTGATATTTTCATCAGGTTACTTCTCAATTTCTATCATGTTACTGTTTTATCCTTTCATGTAAAACATTGTGAACAAAGTGTATATTTACTGGTTCAATTTTAAATATATTCCAGAGACTCCATTTCCAGGAATGGTAAAGTGGCTTCTATCGGATCAACCCTTCCATAGAAATCAACTATAAAATCTGGATGAAATATAAAAGATTACCTGAAGGAACAAAAGGTAGCAGAAACTAGAATGGAGTCTAGATATGAAAAAAAGAAAGAAATGGCACTAGGAAAATTTCTAGTTTTATATATGGCTCTCCTCCTGAAGATAGGCTCCACTCAGAAAAATTCAGGTAAAACTCAAGACAGAAACCACAGCCTCAATCGCCTAAGGAGACAGAGGACAGTTTAGAGTGGCGATAGCAGCTAGAAAGTGAGAGGGGAAATCAGAGAGAAACATAAAGGAGACCTAAATTCTGTATATGAACTCTGCCCAAATCTCTAGCTGACCAGGGACCTATGCCATGCAAGGACAGACTCCCAGCAGCCCAACTACATCTAAAAGAACTGAAAAAAGATTTAAGCTGCTTCTCATCACAGGAAGAGAGAGCTTGGAGTTGGAGCCCAGCCAAGTTAACTGCCTGCTAAAGAACCTCAATGTCCTATGGAGAAATATAACAGAAACCAGTTCTAGGATGTATCATTTACAACATTCAGAATATACTCCCAAGTTAATAAGCATATGAAGAAACAGGAAAATGTGACCAACACTCAAGAGAAAAGTCAGAGAAAGACCAACCCTGAGATGAATTAGATATTGGAGTTTGCAAAAACAGATTTAAAGTAAACATTATGACTATGACCAAAGAAAAAAACGGTACCAATAAAAAAGCAACAAAAGAAAGTTCAGTGGAGACACAGACACTAAATTCCCAAATGGAAATCCTAGAAATAAAAATATAGATGATTTGTAATTTTAAAATTTACAAATGAGCCTAAAAGTAGACTGGAGATAACAAAAGAGTCAGTGAACATGAAGACAGAACAATAGAAATTATTCAAATTTTCCATCTTTAGCAAAAGATACAACTCTACAAATCTGTAAGTTCAGTAAAACGTAGATACAAATAAAACTAAATCCAGACACATCACAGTCAATCTTCAGAAAACCAAATATAGTAAATTTTCATAGCAACCACAAAAAGATAACACATTATATACAGGGAACAAAAATACAAAGGAAAGGTGACTTCTCGTCAGAAATGATGGAGATAATTCTGCTGAGAGAGAGCATTAAAAAAAGAGAGAGAAAAATAAAGGAGAGAGGTCAGAAGAAAGTGGAATGATATCTTGAAAGTACAGAAAGAAAAAAAAAAAACAGAACTATATCCAGCAAAAATATCCTTCCAGAATAAAGGTAAAATAAAATCATTTTTTATAATAAAACTGAGATAATCAGTCACCAGCAGACATACGCTGGAAAATATCCAAAAGCAGGGATTGGCTAACATTTTCTGTGAAAGGCCGAAGAGTAAATATTTTAGGCTTTGCAGTCTCTGTCACAACTGCACAATTCTACTATTACAGTGCAAAAGCAGTCATTAAAAAACATAAATGAGCAAAGCAGTGTTCCAATAAAGCTTTATTTATAAAAACAGGTGGACCACATTTGGCCCATAGGCTTCCAAAGTTTGCTGATCCCTGGGCTAAAGAAAATTCTGCAGCTACAGGAAAGTGATACCAGAAGCGGAAAGCTGAGTGTCCAGAAAAGAAAAAAGAACTGCAGATACCATATTAATATATAGCTGGATAAATATAAAACACTATTTTCCCCTCTTTACTTCCATAATATACATGAGATTGCTTAAAGCACAGGTTAAAACCCTGTATTGTAGGCTTACAACATGTAAATACAGTAATACGACAACTGTAGCAAGAAAGACTACAAGTGCTTACATTTTCCATAAGTTAGTACAATAGAAAGGATGTGGACTGTGACTCCAAAATCACCTCTAAGAAATAAAATAGTGCAAAAAGAAACAGTTAAAGACCCCAAAGAAATGTTATAATAATTTTTTAAAATTTATTAATATGTAACAGATGGACTTATTTGGGGAGTACATGTGACATTTTGATACAATCATATATAATTTATAATTATCAAATCAAGGTAATTGGGATGCCTACCACTTTAAACATTTATCTTTTCTTTATGTTGGGAACATCTAAATTATTATCTTCTAGCTATTCTGAAATATATAGTAGATTACTGTTTACTATCAACCTGCTGAATTGTACAACATTAGGTCTTATTTCTTCTATATAACTGTATTTTTGTACCCATTAACCAATCTCACTTCATCCCCTCCTATCCTGGTACCCTTCTCAGCCTCTGACAACTGAAGATTATTCAGCCATAGAAAAGAATGAAATCCTCTCATCTGCAGCAACATGGACAGAACTGGAGGTCATTACGGTAAGTAAAATGAAATTTTTAAAGGATGCACTTAACCCAAGAGAAAGCAAAAATGGAAGGCAGAAGAACAAAAAAACAGATAAGCAAAAAGAAAACAAAGAGTAAAATGGCAGGCCTAAATCCAATCATATCAACAGTTATTGTAAATGCCAGTGAACTAAATACTCCAGTTAAGAGGCAGAAATTATTTGAACAGATAAAAATTTAAGACCCAAGAATGTGTTGCCTAAAAGAGACAAACTAAATATGACACAGGTAAGTTGAAACTAAGAAGGAAAAAGATATAGCATGCAACCATAAGAATGCTGGAGTGTGATATTAACTTCAAATAAAGTAAACAAAGAGCATTACCAGTGATAAAGAAGGATGTTTCACAATGATACAAAGGCCAATTCACCAGGAAAATGTAACATTCGTAAGTGTTTTAATTACAGAACGTCAAAATTCATAAAGCAAAAATTGACAAAACTGAAGAGACAAATCCACAGTAATAGCTAGAGATTTTAACAGCTCTCTCAGCAATTGATAGAACCACTAAACAAAAAAATCAGTACACAGAAGATCTAAATAACACTGTCAACCACCCTGACCTAAATGACACAGAACACAACTCCACTTGCAAAATATGCATTCTTTTAAGTACACTTGGTACATCCACTATGACAGACTATAAGACAAGCCATAAAATGAGTCTCAAATTTTGAAGGGTTGAATTCTTACAGAATATGTTCTTAACCATAATGGAATTAAGCTAAATACCAGTAACTTTCTACTTGGAAATTTAACAATGCACTCCTATGTAATCCAAAGTCAAAGAAGAAATCATGATGTATGACACTAATATTATTACATGCTTGTCTCCTTTACTAAAATGTGAGATCCTAGTAAATACGACATGTTTGGACGAACAGAGGCAAGATGGTGCACTTCTGGGTTCTTCTTCACCACCAACTCTTCCCGTCCGCGAAAATGCAGCCAGGGCCAGGGAAGGTGCAGACCAACTGGGCATGCGCCAGGTGACGTCAATCCGAAGAGACCAAGATTTACCTGGTCGCACCTGCGGAATGCCCCGGACACGCCCGTGCCCCGCCTATTGCCCTCCCACTCCTAGAAAAGCCGCTCTTGGCCAGTGAGCCACGCGGCCTTCTCACAGCCCCACTGCCGTGGGGATGTCGGGACTGTGGGAAGTCCGTCCAAGAGCCCCACCGGGGGACTCTGCCGGCCTCCTTTGCCGGAGGCCGACAGACTTCTCCCCCACACCTTAGGTGACCAAAAATAAACTTGCAGTTTTGCTCCTACACTTGCCTACCCGCTGGTTATTTTGTGCCCGCTGGGCTGGTCTTAGAAAAAACAAATCAGGACATACTAGATATCACAGATTATTTTTAATTCTTTTCTTAATCCCCAGTTCCTTGTATGACTACTACAAACTATTCTCTTTCAGAACACCTGTTATTTCTTTCTAAACAAATTATTTTCTGAGACCTTCAACTATGGGGAGGCGTAAATCTCTTAACCTCTTACTCTTATAAAACTCTTCCTCTCTTCCTTTCCTTTTGTGAGATTTTACTTATTTTTCTACTAAACTTTCTATGGTCTTTTTCAGTTACTTTACCTATTACCCTCTCTTCTAACTTTAGAAACATATCAAAGCTCTTTTGTTTGTATGTTTTGTTAATTTCATTACATGTATTTGTTGACCAGAGAATTAAACTCCATCTTTAAGATATTATCGGCTGAACGCGATGGCTCATGCCTGTAATCTCAGCACTTTGGGAGGCCAAGGCAAGCGGATCACCTGAGGTCAGGGGTTCTAGACCAGCCTGGTCAACACAGTGTAACCCCATCTCTACTAAAAATACAAAAATTAGCCGGGCGTCGTGCTGCATGGAAGGCTGAGGCAGGAGAATCGCTTGAACACAGGAGGTACAGGTTGCAGCGAGCTGAGATCACACCACTGCACTCCAGCCTCGGCGACAGAGTGAGACTCCGTTTCAGCCTCGGCGACAGAGTGAGACTCCGTTTCCAAAAAAAAAAAAAAAAAAAAGATATTATCATAACTAATGGCTTCAACTATAACTTCAACACATTCAATAACTAATGTAGAACAGTCCTATGGTATTCTTCTAAAACGAACTTCTCTTTCAATTGTCCAAGATAACAGCATTTCAAAGATTAGTCATTTTTGATTCTCCCTTTTTCTTCAACTGTGTCAAATCAATCATTAAGCCTTCTCTATTCTTCTTTAAATACATATTCTCATTTCATTGCTTCATCTTACTATAAAAAATGAAAAGAAGGAATAAATGGGTTATAAAAAGTAGTTAAGAAACTGAATCTGCCAGAAACAATCTACTTAATCTGGCAGCAACACTTTCTTTGAAATACGTTATTCTTTCTCTAAAAGTAAATGATATCTTCACCTCAACAAAAGCAAAAGTGACCAATCCAGTATAAACATCATTTTTGCCTTGGGCAAATTAATGGTGCAGAGGGATGTTGACATCTCTAAGAACAAGGTGGAATCAGGTGACAATTCAGATCTTTCTGTCAGCAAAACTGAACTGCTGGCCTTGTAAAATATATGTGAAAGCAGTGCTTCGAAAACCATCAGTGGTGAAGACCGGTTTTGCTTGTTTTTTGATTTTCAATCACTCATGAACAAATACTTTTATAAAACACAGTAAGAATAAATTTTAAAACATGTAAAATACAAGTTCGATTTTCCTATAAAATTCAATAAACCATTATTCTGTCAAATTCCCACAAGTTTCTATGCTTTCTGTACTTATGCTGACTTTCACTTTCTGTACTTATCCATTGCAGGTTACTAACAAACAGTTCACTGCACTGCACTGATAATGTGGACCACACTTTTAAAAATGCTGTATTAAAGGACTCACCTCAAAATTTAAAAAGTCTCAGTCTTACGAGACCTCATCCAAACCTAGTATCTACTAAGCAAGATAGAGGTTAGGCAAAGAGGCTGAGGCAGAATTCCTGAAACAGGGGATAAGCGACAGACTCTAGAATAAAATTTCTTCCTGGCAATACTTCCATAGCAGTGGCCAGAACAGCTCCATACACTCAGCCTAGAGCTAGCCTCTTTGAAAGGGTTATTACTATGAACTGCCTGCATGGAAAAATGCATGTACGTGTGTGCATGTTTATGTCTAGTGAGTATACATGTGTAGATGTGAATTAAACATCATGATTAGTCTATCTAATTTGGCTGTAATTCTTAAGCCTTTCTGATGAAAAGCATATCACTATAAAAATATGATTCACTTTATCTGACATATAATGTAGGCTTTTGACTAAGCAGAGCCCAAAAGAGAAATCAAATGCACAACATACAGATGTAAAACTCTAGGCAACAAAGATGATCTTCAATGTCTTTATCAGTCACAGGCCTAAAACATCCTAATTTATTTTAGAACCTAAAGACTGACAAATCAATTTAACCAACAGCAGTAATATATGCAGAGACCTGGAGTTCAGCATGTACTATGAATAACTGAGATGGACATTTTCAAAAATAAAATTCATCCAGCTAAATGGAAAACTAATAACAATCATTAGCAGCTGCTAGATTTGTTCAGCTCACAGTAGCTCAGTAAGCTTTCTAAAGCCTCCCACAAAAAAATATTTCCCTAAGTTTTAGGATGTGTCTATACTATCTTCAAATAACCTCATCAGTAAAATCTTTTTTAAAGGTTACAGGAACTTGAAAATGACTTTAAAAATCATCATTTTTAAAATAATTTGATGGTATAAATCAAATGGCTTTACTATGTCTTTATCAATGGCTCAATTTTAGTTCCACTGTGCATATCAAAATTGTGGATGTCTAAAGATGTTCTTCTTTCTGCTCTCAGCATATTCACATAATGATTGCATTACCCCAAATTTAGTGTATGAGAATCTAAAAAAAAACTAGTATTTCTGCCATTGGATTGGGTCTATTTTAAATATTGTGAAACCCAAAATTAGACAATAGAAGCCCATAAATCATTAGATTCTATGCATTATAGGTAAAAATTTGAAATTATAAATATAGTTTAAATAAGATTTTTAAATCTTTCTAAATATCAGTAACATATTCATGCTGTCTCTTTTAAATCAAACAAACAGCACTAGATCTTTACCTGGGCTTAATATTAACTTAGCAAGAATCCAACTTACAGAGATAAAGAGGAAAATGTTATTATTCCATGATTTTATGGAGAAAAAAGGAAGGGAAATAAATACATACTGTATATTTACTATTGCAGACACTTTAACTGTTATTTCATGGATTCCTTACCTAATGTTTAAATGAGTTTAAATGAGTTAAGTACCATCTACCACCTTTCACCATAAAGAAACTAGCTCTGGGAGTTCAAGCCACTCTCCCAACACTAAACAATCAAGTGCTGGAATTCACACCTAGGTCTATTCATTCCAGAGAGACTCTTGTCTATCCTTCTACTGCGCCATTACAAAAGAGCTACTCTACTCTATTTCTCAAATTTCCATAAAAGTGCATAATTAATTCAGAAAGCTCCCAAATGAGGTCAAAAGAAAAAAACTTAGGAATCTCAGTCTGGCTCTACACTTATGGTGACTTTTTGAGCTTTGTATATCGTAAACACAGTGACTTCATCAAGTTACTCTATCAAAGGTTTAAAAAAAATGCAAAGGTTCTGAGAAAAGGTATTCTATCTTATGCATCTTTCCACACACTTAGTAACCAACAAATTGCCTTACACATATTTGGTCTTCAATAAACATCTGATGCACTGATAGACAGATGAATAAATACAAGAGGAAAAATGGAAGAGAAAAGGAGAAGGAAGAACTTAAAGGCAGGATTTGGCCGGGCGCGGTGGCTCAAGCCTGTAATCCCAGCACTTTGGGAGGCCGAGACGGGCGGATCACAAGGTCGGGAGATCGAGATCATCCTGGCTAACATGGTGAAACCCTGTCTCTACTAAAAAAATACAGAAAACTAGCCGGGCGAGGTGGCGGGCGCCTGTAGTCCCAGCTACTACTCGGGAGGCTGAGGCAGGAGAATGGCGTGAACCCGGGAGGCGGAGCTTGCAGTGAGCTGAGATCCGGTCACTGCACTCCAGGCCGGGCGACAGAACGAGACTCCGTCTCAAAAAAAAAAAAAAAAAAAAAAAGGCAGGATTCAATTAACATCAACTAACATCTCTCTTCTGTGATATTACAGTATTAGATATGTGCTTCCAATAACCTTTTATTTTAACTAATGATTCAAAACGAAAAATAATGGAAAGGAGGAGGAACTAAGTGGGGGCAAAAAAGTAGGGTATGTGGGAAGCTTAGATAGAATATCATATAATGATTAAAGCAGCTTTTGCTGGACTTTAGATTAAATCTCAGCCCACTATTAGAAAGTAGTACCTAGGCCAGGTGCAGTGGCTCACACCTGTAATCCCAGCACTTTGGGAGGCTGAGGCACGCAGATCACTTGAGGTCAGGA
Source organism: Piliocolobus tephrosceles (assembly GCF_002776525.5). Lineage (NCBI taxonomy): Eukaryota > Metazoa > Chordata > Mammalia > Primates > Cercopithecidae > Piliocolobus > Piliocolobus tephrosceles. Next base: position 54,579,823 of record NC_045440.1, read on the forward strand.
GTTTGAGACCAGCCTAGCCAACATGACGAAACCCCGTCTCTACCAAAAATACAAAAATTAGGTGGGCGTGGTGGCACATGCCTGTAGTCCCAGCTACTCCGGAGGGCTGAGGCAGGAGAATTGCTTGAACCCGGGAGGCAAGAGGTTGCAGTGAGCCAAGATCATGTCACTGCACTCTAGCCTGGGCAATACAGCAAGACTCTGTCTCAAAAAGAAACAAAAAAATTATTAGTACCTGGTTTTTCATAGAAACTTGCAGCACTTAAAATATTTTCTAAATAATAAGTCATGCAGTCTCTTGAAACTGAGAGAAAAAGCTATAAGGGAAAGAATATTCTTTGAAAAAACAGGACAGCTAAAATAAGACCCCGACTTCTATTACAGCTCTTCCCCACACCTCTATTTCACCTTAAATAGACAAGTTATTAACAAATTATCAAAAGCCTATAACAAGAAATAATTATAAATTTTTACAATCTTTAACAATTTGAAAAATAGATATTTTAACTTCAAAAACTATATAACATACAGAAAAGAACAGGTAGAGGTAAATGCCATATTAACTACTTAGGAAACTGCTGACCTTTCCATTGCCCATCAGAGAAAGTCACACAAAAGATAATAAAAACAATAATAATTGTTTTTATCAATATCCTTTCTAGGATAACAATATCCTTTCTAGGATAATCTAATTGCAAAGACATTGAGTCAAAGGTAACCATCTTTCCTAACAGTTTAGCAATTACAAAATATACCTCCTTTTCTGAAAAAAGCTTTCAGTACCAAGTTTATTAACAGCTTCCAATTTAGACAAAAGTCCACATACTAACAGAAAATAGGGACCCTCTCTCTCCAGTCTTGCTTTCTGTGATATGTTCATCAAATTAAGTAAACATGTTTTTACTTTTCTCTTAATTTTTAAAATGTGAACATTTAGTAACTGGGCCAGTCTTCACTTCCAGGTAACTTTTTCACTGGATCGCAATTCCCTTGTAAATAACACACTTTCATTCCAAAAGGCTTTTCACTATTCTTTCTGTCTAGGTAACATCCAAAGACAAACCCCACAGACACAACCATATGAACCCAGTGTTCACATAACCTGAAGTAAGTTCACCATGACTGCTATAGCCCTGGTGCCAACAACCACCCCACGACCAGCCCTTTATAGTCACAAATATTTACTGAGGGTCTATTAGGTGCCAAAGGTTCATTTAGCACACATTTTTCAAAGGGTATTATCATGTGAGCATCAACAAAGTAACGGATGTAGGAGAGATGATATTACTCTCACAGGACACATGAAAAAAACTAAAGCACAGAGAGGCTAAGCAACTTGGCCAAAAGCCTGGAGGCCAGCCCAAGAGCCCAGAGAACCTGACTGCCACTGCACATGCCAGGACACTCACTACAGGCCTGAGTGCATACAGACTTTGTAGTGAGGAACGTCAAGCATGATTCACCCAAATCATGAAGAGATGAGATTTCAACGACTCCTTCAGCTACTTAGTGCCTACCACAATTCACCCAGAGTTGAAGCCTAGTTGTATGTAGTAAAGGAACAGAGATAAACTGCAGGTTTTAAAACATCAAGGGGGTTCCATATGTGGGAGTGATATTGTGGGTAATTTACAATTTTACTTAATATTTTTCTACCATATCTTTTTAACCATAAAACCATATTATTTTTATAACAGTAAAAGATCAAACTAGCTCTGTTTTTGCAAATGGTAGATGCTTAATTTACACTAGAAGATTTTGACAAAATAAAGGCTCCTGTGACAACTGTAGAATTAAAAAGAGGAAAAACAAGGGAGAAACTCAAAACTAAGACAAATGGAACAGAAGGAGCATTAAGCCCTCAGAGAACAAATTTATTGAATTGAAAAGATGCAGTATCTATTGTGCCACAGAGAACAAATTTAAAACAGGAATCAGATATTATTCCATGTTCCCTCAGAGCAGGAGAGTACAGAATAAAGTGCTAAAAGTAGATCTGACAAAGGGTCTTATTTGAAGGTGCCATGCTTGGTGAGTGATGCCCAAGAGTGTGAGCACAAGTTAGTGTCAGGTGATAACCAGGGTGACTGAAATATTCATGTTGGCCCCACTAGTTCTATGCCCAGAGTGGTAGGGGCAAAAGATCCATTCACAGAACAAGTCTGTGCCTTCAGAAAGTAAACAGCCACAAATCCCAGGATTGCATCTTCAAGAGCCAGATTCATTTGCTGCATTTACTCTCTCAGAATTCACCTGGGTCAGGGAAAGGAATAACAAATCCTACAAGAACAAATTACTGATGATTGTAGAAGATTCTTTCTTCACTTGTTAACATTCAACCTCTCCCCACCATTGCAGCACTTCCAAGATAACTATTCCTGGTTCAAAAGGCCCCTTGAGCCCTCTCTTCTCCTCACACCCCCGTTCAAAAGGCCCCTCGGGCCCCGTCTCCTCCTCATACCCCTCCTCTGGCTGTCCACCTCTCTTCTACTGCCTTTCCTCCCTTCGTCACTCATCACTGCATTGCACTGGCATTGCTTATTCATGTCGACTGTCTTCACCAAACCATAAGACCTTAGATGTCCAGCTCTATCCTGGTCATCTGTGTCCCCTAATAATTAGCATAGCCCCTGGCACATACATGGAATCCACAACTGTTTTGTGATTTAGGAGAGATTGGCAAAAGACTCCATTTCTGGAATTTTTTACTTTAAATAAATAAGAATATGGATAATGAAGCACTTAAGTAGAAGAAAAAAATACAATCAGTTTACCTACTAAAATACTTCAAAGTAAAGCCTCATTAATACAACCTTAATGACTTAAGAACTGATTATTATTTTAGCTGGACTGAAATTTACTGTGACAACTCATGTGGACAGAGTGTGCAGGAAATACGAAGAGCAGAGCCACCATGGGGAGGGAGAGAAGTAAGGAGGCTCCGCATTTGCCTGTTTCTCAAGAGCGAACTTCAAGGACTACAGAATGATTTTTATATGAAAAAGAGTGTTACTTTCATAAATAAACATAATGGAAAGAAAATCTAATGCCCAGCCCAACACCTGGTCAACAGCTGGTCAGTGATTATCACACCCAGCAGGCCACACCTGGATCTTACTGTACAGTCTCTCAGAATCCACACTGAACACCACTCCTCCATGCCATCACTCACTCACTCAGCCCTTGCAGGCAGCCAGGAAATACACGGGGCTCAACACATCCAGCTGGTATTTTAAGCAAAGAAATCTTCCCCTGATGTTAGCTTTGGTTTTCCTTTTCACGTTTCCCCCTTTTTAATGCCAGTCTTAAGGTTCCTGAGAAAATGCAACAAGACAAGAAAAAAAGGAGATGGCAGGGTGGTTAAGAGGACAGTTTTGGAGCTGGGCAGATCTCAGTGAAATTCCAATCCTTTCACTTACTGAGGAATTATCTCCGAGTCTTGGTTTCCTTATCAATAAAATAAAAATAGTAATAGAACTTATTGGGTAATCATGAAGCTTAAATAAGGCAATGCATAAAAATTACTTAATAAATTTTAACAATTATTATTCTCTGCATCAAAGACAGATTAGCATGATGGTTAAAAGCATGCATCATATTGCCTGAGTTTAAATTCCTGCTCTGCCACTTTCTAGCTATGCCGGCAAATTACTTAACCTCTTGTGTCCACTAAATGGAGTTCCTGGGACAATTATATGTGGAATACATTTAAAGTAATTAGGACAGTGCCTGACACAGAATAAGCTCTCAATAGACATTAGCTGTTATTAACTACAGACATCTAGAAAAGAGTTCCTGCACATCAAATTTTAAAATTTGGAAGGTGACAAATGCTATGAATAAGCAATTTATAGAAAGAATATAAATGGCCAATAATATTAAAAGATGCTCAGCCTCATTCATTATTAACGGAATGCAAATTTAAAACAATGATTTAGTTTTCCAACCAAGATTTTGTAAAAATTAAAAGAAGGGTAATATTAAATCATAGTGAGCAGAAAAATATGCGCTCCCAATATATAGTTGATGGAAATGTAAATCTGCACATTTTTGAAAAGTGTATGATATTATCTATCAAAAGTGTAGGCCAGGTGCTGTGGCTAACACCTGTAATCCCACAATTTTTGGAAGGCTGAGGGAGGAGGACTGCTTGAGCCCAGCAGTTCAACATCATCTTGGGCAATGAAGCAAGATCCCTTCTCTACAAAAGATTTTATTTTTTAAATTAGCCAAGCTCGGTGGCATGCATCTACAGTCCCAGCTACTTGGGAGGCTGAGGCAGGAGTATCCCTCAAGCTCAGGAGTCCGAGGTTGCAGTGAGCTATGATCACGCCACTCTAGTCCAGCCTGGGTGACAAGAGTAAAAACCCTGTCTCAGAAAAAAAAAGGTGGGGTGCAGTGGCTCATGCCTGTAATCTTGGCACTTTGGGAGGCCGAGGCAGGTGGATCACCTGAGGTCAGGAGTTCGAGAACAGCCTGGGAAACATGGTAAAACTCTGTCTCTACTAAAAACACAAAAATTAGTTGAACGTGGTGGTGCATGCCTGTGATCCCAGCTACTCAGGAGGCTGAGGCACGAGAAATGCTTGAATCCAGGAGGTGGAGGTTGCGGTGAGCCGAGATTGCACCACTGCACTCCAGCCTGGGCAACACAGTGAGACTGTCTTAAAAAAATAAAAATAAAAAAGTATAAAAACACATTCTTTTGACCCAGCAGTTCCATCTCTAGAACTAAATCCAAAAGAAATATTCATCAAAGTGGGCAAACATATGTAAAAGAAACCAAAAACACCACCACATGGCCATCAATAGAGCACTGGTTAAATACACAGCTTTACACCAACACAGTGGAAAATAGCCATTAAAAAAATACTGAATATCCACATATACAGAAATGAAAACATATTCACTATATATTAACAAAGTTATAGACCAGTATAACATATCATTTTTATTTCTAAATATAAAACAAAATTACACATCTATTTATCTGTGCTTAGAAACATCTGAAAGATGCTAGTAATTATATTTGGCAAATGTGATATTTACATTATTTAAATTTTTGCAATACATGTGCACCACTTTTTATTTTCATTTTATTTTTTTTTTTTTGAGACAGAGTCTGACTCTGTCACCCAGGCTGGAGTGCAGTGGCACGATCTCAGCTCACTGCAACCTCCGATTCCCTGGTTCAAGCAATTCTCCTGCCTCCTGAGCAGCTGGGATTACAGGCACGCACCACCATGCCCAGCTAATTTTTGTGTTTTTAGTAGAGACGGGGTTTCACCATGTTGGCCAGACGGTCTCGATCTCCTGACCTCGTGATCCGCCTGCCTGGGCCTCCCAAAGTGCTGGAATTACAGGCATGAACCACCACACCCAGCCCCACTTTTTATTTTTTACTTGTTTTTTAAAGAAAGTATAAGAACAAAAATGGTTAAAAGCACAGATTCTACAGCCAGCATTCTAGATTTGCAAGTCTGCCACCTATCAGCAATGTGACCTCTATGCCTCAGTATTCCCAGTGTATAGCAATGACACCTATACGTTAACAGTAACAACGATAACTGTTAAGTTACAGAACTCTGGTGAGCATTAAATGAGTTAAATGGAAAGATCTTAGAACAAAGTATGGCAGAGGGTAGGCACTATATGGGACATGTCCACTATTACTAACCTTGAAGAGCATTCTTAGATTACTTCAACCAAGCCATCCCACAGAAGCCCATCTAAAGTGACCAACAAAATTATCAGTAGACAATGGGCACAGCAAATACACTGGCTCTCGGTAGCCAATTAGCAATGTGAAGCATTAAAACCGCCTGGCAACCTAGGATTTCGATTCTAGCTAGGCTTTCTCTTGTCCTCAACTTCCTCATCTGTTCAAAGGAGGAAGATGACTTAGATAACTGACAAATCTAATATCCTAAAAAGTTTACTGTTTAAATCATGATAGATTTTTATAGTTGCCTCAAAAATGTACTCCAGTCAGTAGGTCCAGAACCTGAAACACAATTCCATACTAAAATACATGCTCCATAAGAGAGAAACTCCTTCAAGAACAGTCTCTTGGAATACACTGCAGCAGAAAAGGATTTCCTCCATCTGAACATAATCTAATTGCATTTCCCTACAAGCATACTATATAACTCACATATTTCATTCACTTAGATGGTTTCCTCTCACCTATCCCACTGCCCACACCATAAATACAAATTAGTGATATTTTACTCTATATTCACCAACACTCTATGGTTTCATAACCACTAGAAGAACAAGTAACTGTTTCCCACCTGCTAAAAACTCAAATATACTGCAGTCAAAAATGCCTCACATACACACAAACCAACATAAAACACTTACACGAAATGCTGCAAGAATGATTCTCGTTACTTTCTCTTTGACAGACTCCTGAAGGATATCAGACAGAACTGGAATGATATTATAGCGCCGCAGGTGTTCACACATTTGAGGACTGAATGCCAGGAGCCATATTGAAAAAATCATTTGATACTGGAGCTGAAAGCCACACTTGTTACTCAACACTCCCATTATGCTGGAAAAAAAAAAAAACACACACACACACATTTACAAAACATTTAATATGAGAGCAGAAGAAAGAAGAAATAAGCAATTATTCTCTTTTTGCACTAACGGAACAGGTCTCTCTGAATTATGTTCTGTTTCTTTCCTGCCGGCAATAACAAGCAGCTAGATTGTTACTCACAGAGAACCACTTCCGGTACAGCTCCACTTAACCCTCTCTCCAAAAGTCACAGGACCTCAGGAAGCAGGAGCTCTTGCTGTGCGGCAAGAAGGGAACAAAGACAGGCAATATGGCAACGGGAATGGAAACAGCAATCGGACAGACAATAGAGCCAAAAGTTACATGGAGATTTTGAGTTCGGGCAACCAATAAGACCACTGATAGTTTTAAAATATAGAGGAAACAGAGAAAAGAAGGGATGAGTTTGGTGAAAACCTGTGATAGGTTCAAATTTGACATAGCCAATTACTGAATTTGGGGGTCAGGAAAAACCTCAGTTTGATCAAGAGATCAAAAACTCAGTTTGATCAAACTTCTAGTTTGATCTCTTACTTTACTGATAAGGAAACTAGGAAAATGACACGGAAATGAAGGAGGTTACACCAAGAGAGATAATATATACAATAGAAGAAAAGCTAAGGAAATCGCCCTGGGGAATACCTACATTCAAACAATGGAGTTCAGAAATCATCAAATAAAAAAAATCATCAAATAAGACCATTAAAAGTAACCTTCATATTGGAGCGGAGCCTACTATTTAAAAAAAAGACCAGAGGGGTTAAGAGCTCGAAGACCACAGAATGTACAACACAAACAGTGAGTCCTAATGTAAGCTATGGAACTTTTTAATAAAAATCTATTAACACTGGATCATCATTTGGAACAAACATACCATACTAATGCAAGATGTTAATGATAAGGGAGTTTGCAGCGGGGAGAGGGGAGGATGTAATGGGAACTCTCTGCACTTCGGTTTTTCTGTAAAACTAAAGCTGCTCTAATAATATACATGTTTAAAATGCTAAGCCTGATTTTACAATCTAATCCTACTGTAACTTACTGAAAGGCTTTTATCTGTGTTATTTCTCCATTTGTATGATTGTATATAGTTCAGTTCACCAATTGTTTTTAATGTTCTCATGCATGGCTTTTGCTTTGTCTTCTCTATTTTTGGTTTTTATGCAAAACTTGCTTTTTAATTAATATTGACATTGGTATATAAGCTGCTGTAAAATCATGTCATTTTATACTGTAAAAACCCTAGTCCCTGGTTTCCTTTGCTCTCTGTTCCAGTTCTTAAGGCAAGCCTTCTGCACTTGGCTTTGTGATGCTGTTGCTGAGACCCTGAAAACCACATTTCTGTTCCACCAGTTGGCTCCCTGTTAGGCTATGCCAAGAACAGGAGCTAGAGGCTGACTTCAAGGAAGGAAGAATGGACTTCCTCCTGTTGGCTTCCTGATCCTGAGAGCATTACCCCAGTAACACTCCTTCAACCCGGCAGCAGCAGTTCTTTCCCACGGCAGCAGCCAAATATAGTTTGCAGTTTTTCAGCTCTAGCAGAACAAGCCTCATCACATTTCCTGAGACATCAGCACTAGCCAGCTGGCTCCCCTCCCCAGAGTCCTGGGTTCTAAATCCACGAGGCTTTTCCTCGGAGTTCAGAGACACCAACATCAGCTGGGCAAAACCTCCTCAAATGTCGAAATTTCAGCTGTACCATCGGCCCCTCCTCCAAGCATGCAAATTTTAATGATTCCAATCTCTTACCACTGCACGCCTACTTTACATCCCTCACCCCGCCTTATGGGTGGTATCTGTACTTGCTACGTTTCTGACACTCGAGAGTCATTTTTGTTTGTTTCATTTTAAACAAAATTAGTGGCTGGGCATGGTGGCTCAAGCTTCTAATCCTAGCATTTTGGGAGGCCAGGGTGGGTGGATCTCTTGAGCCAGGAGTTTGAGGCTAGCGCCTGGGCAACATAGCAAAATCCCATCTCTATCAAAAAAAAATAATAATAATAATACCAAAAGATTTCCAAAAAAATACAAAAATAGTTAGCAAATGTATACTTAGTTAATAATTCTTCATATCAAATTATGTTAAAATAAAAAATAATGCCGATGATAGTTGAATGGGAATAGCACTGAATCTATAAATTACTTTGGGCAGTAGAGGCAATTACCCCCAGCAAAGGTCCACTTATAGCTCCAATATTTAGGAAGTTAACGTTAACCTTCAGACTTTACTGTGAGGCTAACAATATATAGCACAATATAATGTAAATTATCTTATATAGGTATACAAATACTCAAACAGTGTTGTATTATGTATATAATAGGCTTTTTAACAACAAAAAAGTCAGCGAACTATATAGATTAAAATGTACTGAGTTTTTTTAAGACCTCAGTTATCAGCCAAGCGAGATGGCCCATACCTGCAATCCCAGTACTTTGGGAGGCAGAGGCGGGCTGATTACGAGGTCAGGAGTTCAAGACCAGCCTGGCCAACATGGTGAAACCCCATCTCTACTAAAAATACAAAAATTAGCCAGGCGTGTTGATGCACGCTTGTAATCCTAGCTACTCAGGAGGCTGAGGGAGGAGAGTTACTTGAACCCAGGAGGTTCAGTAAGCTGAGATTGCACCGCTGCACTCCAGCCTGGGCGACAGAGCGAGACTCTGTCTCAGAAAGAAAAAAAAAAAAGACCTCAGTTATCTTCCACTCTTCATATGAGCTATACTTGAAAATTTTTCTCCTCACATTATTTCCATTTGCAATGTGAGAAACACACACACGCACAAATTCAATGCTGAGCAAAAACTCAAAAAGTAGGAAGTACATATTTCTGAAAAAATGAAAAGATTAAATGACTTTTTGAAATTGCTATACTTTCAGCAAGTTATTATACCTTTATTAATGCCCATTTCTCCACTTAAAGGTTTAATCTGATTACTGCTAATCTTATTAGTGGTCATTAGCATATCAAAATATATTGGTTGAACATGTAATAGTCTAGATCATATTTATGCCTGATCTTGTTGCTGTTGAATGGTTAACACTGCTGAATGGTCTCTAAAATACTAAGGTACTAGTCATTAGGACAGCAGCATTTGTTGTACTCAGTATACCATGAAAGTTCAGAGAGACCAAATTTTGGTATTTGAGCTTATTTTATAAGCAATTACAACTATTTGTAGAGATTGCTATTTCATGACTTTGATTCTTTCTTATAGGTCCTCCACAGGGGGAAAAAATCTAATTTTTGGTTAGTGGAATTAAAATTCATTTTATCTTACAATTAGGGCAGGGTACTCATGAATGGAATCAGTACCCTTCTAAAAGGGTCCTGAGAAAGACCCCTGTCCCCTCTGCCATCTGAGTTTACAGTGAAAAGATGGCCATCTATGAATGAGGAAACAGGCCCTCACCAGACACCAAATCTGCTCATGCCTTCATCTTAGACTTCCTAGCCTCCAGAAATGTGAGAAGTAAGTTTCCACTGTTTATACACCATGCAGTATTTTGTTAAAGCAGCCCAAATAGATTAAGACACCTACTTTCTTTCAGGAGTCTGAAATTTTGGTGTGTTCTAGGCAGAGTGTGTCTACATAACTAACCTCTAATAAAACCTTGAGAGCTGAGTCTCTGATGGGTTTCCTGGACAGAGACCTCACACAAATGTTGCTGCATTTTCAATGCTAGGGGAAGATACTCTGTGAGACCCCTCTGGGAGGAAGAGAGCATAAGGGAGCCTGCGCATGGATTCCTCCACACTCTGCCTGTGTCTTTGTCCCTTATGATACAGTTGTGTGTCCTCACTACATCTCCGTAATAAATCTTATCTGTGAATACAACTATATGCTATGTCAGTGAGTCTAATGAACCTCCGGACAAGTGTGAATTTTTTATTTTCTGCCTATAATAATGACCAACAGAGGAAAGTGTTTCACAATTATTAGATTATTCAGAAGATGAAAACAAAGAGATAGACTGCACTCTATTCTCTAACGATAATGGTGAAATGGGTCAAATAAGTGAAATCTTAAACTGTGAGTCTCTAGATAGCTATATTATAAATGACTTTTCTCAAACTCAAGAACTGATAAATGAGGAATATATTTATAAGGGCAAAAGGGAAATACAGTATTCTCAACTAGTTCGCCATTGAACATGAAAGACTTCCAGACCGTATTTTGCAACAAGAACCTAGACCATTTCGCTCAAGGACATGTGATAATTTTCTGTCATCTTTTATGATACTTGTGTATCAAAATGTACTTTTTACAAAAAGGTTTGCTATATTTTAATTTGTATTGAAATTTCTAATAGTTGTTTTTCACTCTCTTTATTCTTAGTTCCGTCAATTTTTCACAAAATGACTAAAAATATATTTTTAAAGGGTCTGTTGGACCCAGATGACAAACTGTGCTGGCTATTTTTCCTGGCAAACTGATGATTAAATAAACAAGAATAGACTGAAATTTTACAGATTAATAGAAAAATAATTACTAACTTACTGAATTGATGGATCTTGAATAGTTGTGACAATTCGAATACAATTCCTAAGAACAGCTATTTGCAGAAATAACCCATTCTAAGGAATTGCATACAAATACTGACTGAAAAGATCTAGAATATTTGGGTCCCTTCACAGGTATATCCTACACTGGAGATACAGGTAAGAGTCCAATGCTTGCTTTAAATCCTCACCCACCAAGCAAGTTACTGTTGATAACCTAAATTCCTCTGTAGATTTTCTAACAGAGAAACAATGCCTTGCTAACTGAAAACAATATTTGGTTTAAGAGCAGTTAGAGGGCCGGGCGCGGTGTCTCAAGCCTGTAGTAGTCTCAGCACTTTGAGGCGCCCAGGCGGGCGGATCACGAGGTCAGGAGATTGAAACCATCCTGGCTAACACAGTGAAACCCCGTCTCTACTAAAAAATACAAAAAAAAACTAGCCGGGCAAGGTGGCGGGCGCCTGAAGTCCCAGCTACTCGGGAGGCTGAGGCAGGAGAATGGCGTAAACCCCGGGAGGCGAAGCTTGCAGTGAGCTGAGATCCGGCCACTGCACTCAAGCCTGGGCGGCAGAGCCAGACTCTGTCTCAAAAAAAAAAAAAAAAAGAGCAGTTAGATCTCTCATTATGAACAAATAAGTTGATTTTCTGACAGTAAAACAAGATTTCCATTGTTTTGGAGGTTTTCAGTTGCTTGTCTATATAAGCCTGAACAGACAGCTCCTCAAAGTTTCTATACCTGCAAATTAGGATCTCACAAAGACTGGGTTAAATTATATGGCATTAGAAAGAAAGGTTTATATTCACTCTTTCTTAGGTAAGAACTTTTCTTGTTGATTTTTGCCTACATTCATCATAAAATATTTTTTAAAATGTTTTATATTCTGAGTACCTGGAATCTGTCCTGTTAAGCATTAGGGTTCTTAAGAGGCCTTAACCTCTTATAAAAGCACACATCAAGCAAGGAAAGGCGCTCAGTTTGATAGTTACTGACTTCTAAGAAGGTTAGTATAGTCCATTGTTAAACAGATACGAAAAAAATAAAATATTTCTTTTAGATGATTACATATTTCTTTGAAAATGTCAAGGAGAGACACTTGTAAATGTTATTTTACATTAAAAGTAAAGGGCACTCACCAATTTACGCCATCTGCTTCCACCCAAGCAAAGCGGTACTCATTGACCCGAAGCATCAGCTGCAAACACCCAGCCACACACTGCACATACTGTGAACTCTGCACAAGAAGAAATGTTGAGTTTTTTAATTGGAAAGTATTTAAAGTCATGCGATCAGACACACATTTCTAAATGAAAAGTCTGATTACTTACTGGAATTAGCATCTGAGCATCCAAAATTCCCTAATCTCTTTTCAAAAGTTAATCCTCATGTTTGCTTTAATCTCTACCTCTTAGAAATGAATAAGATTTTGTCTCCTGAATTAAATCTACACAAGTCAAGACTACTTAACACACAGGGAAATCTGGAACAAAATAATTTATAGTTGATACAGTTTGATAAATAAGCATATTGCCTTACAATGTTTCACATATCCCTGAATAAAGATACTATATAGAGAGAATACTGTTCCACATAATTACAGAACTATCAAAGAACAATAAAATTAACAAAAAGAAGAGTAAATACTTCAAGATAGGCCTATATGTAAATAACCTCGAACAAGTTACTCAACTTTTTCAATATGAAATTTCTTCATCCTTTTGAGAACAACACTGCCAAGCACCCTGAATATTGTTAGATTTAAGAAAAATAATTCAGGCCAGGCACAGTGGTTCATGCCTGTAATCCTAGCACTTTGGAAGGCTGAGGTGGGTGGATTTCCTGAGCTCAGGAGTTCCAGGCCAGCCCGGGCAACATGGTGAAACTCTGTCTCTACTAAAAATACAAAAACTTAGCCAGGCATGGTGGTGCACACCTGTAATCCCAGCTACTTGGGAGGTTGAGGCATGAGAATTGCTTGAATCCGGGAGGCAGAGGTTACAGTGAGCCGAGATTACACCACTGCACTCCAGCCTGGACGACAGAGTGAGACTCTGTCTCAAAAAAAAGTAAATAAATAAATAATTCATTTCACAACACAGCTAGACAAACACAGGAACTCAATAAATAAAAACTTTATTTAAAAACCCATATGGTATATAAGGTCTAATTAAACACTTGAAAAAGACTATGATTTTTAAAACCATCAGTTCAATAACACTGTCCCTTACAAATTGTGCTTAAACCTGAAACTTAAAATAAACAGGAGTAATACTCCCAGAAAGTTGCAAGTCCCTTCATTTTACCAAAGCTAGTGGCAACATCTGACCTGGGCTTTTCCTTAAATATATACAATAAGCCTTAAGACTTTAAGAAGTAGAGAAAGGAGGCTGGGTGTGGTGGCTCACGCCTATGATCCCAGCACTTTGGGAGGCCGAAGAGGGCGGATCACTTGAGCTCAGGGGTTCAAAACCAGCCTGGCCAACCCCCATCTCTACTAAAAATACAAAAATTAGCCAGGCGTGGTAGCGCACACCTGCAATCCCACCTACTCAGGAGGCTGAGGCAGGAGAATCGCTTGAACCCAGGAGGCAGAGGTGGCAGTGAGCCAAGATCACGCCACTGCACTCCAGCCTGGGTGACAGAGGAAGACTCCATCTCAAAAAAAAAAAAAAAAAAAACAAGAAGTAGAGAAAGCAAAGGAAATTTCAGACGACAGCCTTCAAAATGAACATGCTTATTTCAAAAAAATTTTTTAAGGAAAGAATCATGGGTGTTATATAAATTCACAGAACCTAACATACATGATGCTACTAAACTTTGTTCTAATTTAAATAACGTTCATAAAAACCTAACACTTCAAAGAAATTCCAGGCACTTTAATACAGAAACACAACAATATAAGTACATTTGGTGGAACAGTCACACGTATCAAGAAAAGGTTATCTTGGGTTGTACCTAAAAAGCAGTTAATTTAGTTCCACAAAAAAACACAATAAATCTAGTAACACAATTTGCCTGAAAACTCAAAACATTAGCAAAAATTAAAGACAGATAAATAGTGCATTTTCAGCTCTAAAACAATATTCCATAATGAAAAAAATACATATTTTTTTCCAATTAAGTCATCAGGTAGAAACTTTTTCTAAAGAAGAGGAATCCCATCTTTCCTGTTTAGAGAGATAACCAAGCAAGATTTCTAGACAAATGAATAAAAAGGCAACGTTGAGCACCCTCTTCTCTCCCATTTACCATCAGTTTCCTCTCATCATAAAAATTCTTTGTTTCAGGGTAAGTCTTTTCTGTGGCTACTCACCATGCTATGTTGAAATACATAACAAACCACAAGGATGGATTCTTGGTTGTTATTTATAGCTTCAGTATTCCCATTACAAATGAGCATATAAAAAGTGCTGGTCCTAAACCTGACATACTCTCTCCTATTGCACACTATCAGGCAGTAGCCGTACCATTCCAGAGATTACTTCACAGTATAGAGAGAATCAGCATGAAAAATGATTAAATTATTGCCTTCAGTTATGCAAAGTAGAGTGCATTACATCCTTGTCTTTCACTTAAATTGAAGTTAAAGGTGATATAAAAATTTCCCCTTTTATGATACTAACAGCTTATTATTATGATATTCATTTTTTCAGAAGAGGAACCCAAGACATAAAAAGGTGATATAATTTGCTGAAATGAAAATACTCAGTTGGCCAAGCACAGTGGCTCACACCTGTAACCCCAGTACTTTGGGAGGCCGAGGAGGGCGGATCACTTGAGGTCAGAAGTTTGAGACCAGCCTGGCCAACATGGCAAAGCCCTGTCTCTACTAAATATACAAAAAATAGCTGGGCGTGGTGGCATGCACCTGTAGTCCCAGTTACTCAGGAGGGTAAGGCAGGAAAATCGCTTGAACCCAGGAGGCGGAGGCTGCAGTGAGCAGAGACGGCATCACTGAACTCCAGCCTGGGCAACAGAGTGACACCCTTTCTCAAAAAAAAAAAGAAAATAGTGAGTTAATCTTAGATTGGCACTAGAAGTCAACTCTCTTCACGCTTGAGCTAGTATTCTTTGTACTGTGCCAAGCATTCTGGGCTAAGAACTTGCCACAACATGCACTTTCAATGCGGCAAACCTCAATGGCAGAGAAAAACACTATTTTCACTTCTCAACACATTTAAGAGAACGTCATTTAGATAAATTCTTCAATGTTGCTGAAAATGCAAACTCTTACTATATTACAGTGAAAGTCACAGCACAAAGAAAATAGCAAACACAGTATTCACCTTCCTGGTGAATGTGGTCTCAAAGATCCATACAATACAGAGTTACAAATTCAATAATTGAGGAACTGCAAAATAAGTAGGCAATAAAAGAAACAAAAACATCAAGGATACTGTATGTACTAAAGTAAAACTAATGTTATAAAAACATTTACAAATTTTCAATACTCATCTTCATAATGCTAGGATTTAAGTGCAAACTAAGTGAAAAAGAATAAAGAAAGTATTCATCTACATTCTGGAATTGTCAGCACTTGAGAAAACAAGTCTGCTTGGAATAAAAGGCATCTGTTCCACAGATACATGATGAAAAGGCACAGCCCATTGGTATCAGTGAAGCACAAAGATGAACTTTTCAAATACACAATTGACTACAGTAAGTCCCAGAAAGCAGTTTTAAGTGAAATGAAAGGATGCTGATCAAAGTTCTAAAAGTAATTAATATGTTTCATGACTATTAAATTTTTTTTTCTCTTAAAACTAAAAGGTGATAGTATACATGTGTATGTGTGATTTTTACTTCAATACAGATACTTACTTAAAGAAACACAGGACAATCTCAAGTGTCAGTAAAGAACTGAAACAAATGGAATTTTCATACTTTGTTGAAGGGCACACAAACAAAAAACTGGCAAGACTCACTAAAACTATATTTACATACACCCCATTAATCAGCAATTCTATTTTAAAATTAGGTGATGCAGACATAAAGGTATACATCTGCCAAAAGATATGTACAAGAATGTTCACAGCAAAATTATTCACAAGAGTCAAAAAACCAGAAGCAACCCAAATATCCATCAATAAGAGAATGAGTAATATTCATATAAGGAAATACTACACTGTAGTGAAAAAGAATTACTGCTAAATGCAACGAATGAATTTCATAGACACAATATTAAGCAAGAGAGTTCAGACACATAACAGTTTATACTGTATATGATTCCATTAAATGGAATTCAAGATCAGACAACACTACTCTACGGTAATAGATGTCATAATGATGATAAACTTTGTGCAAGCTGAGGTGAAGGCAGTAGGAGGAATTATGATGTATAAATGTATCCCACTGAACATTTAATATCTGTGCATTTTCCTTTATGTAAGTTATGACATAATTTTAAAAAAGAAATAGAGAAAAAAGTAAAAGAGGACTAGAGAGGGAGAAGGACAGAGTGAACACTGCAACAGGAATCAGAAGTTTTGTCACATAATGTTGGGCAAATCACTTAAATTATTGAAAGTTGCTTTCTCGTTAGCAAAGAAAAAGAAAAATAATATCATCTCTACCACTGGGGGGAAAAAAACTGCTATGACACTGAAATCAATTGCTATAAAACACTAAACAATTGTAAAGTATACTATTATCATCAATATTCAGGAACTAAAATACAGATATACCCCAAGAATTCTCTTGAAGTTGGTTGATTAAAAGAGATCCTCTAGTCAACAGTCATAAAATACCTAAATTAAGATACAGTTTTACCAAAAAAAAAAGTTTTATTAATGTTTTACAAATTTATAAATCTTCAAAGTACTGCTTTCAATCTAATGTGCTTAATCTAGTAATTCAGTTACATGACTAGTAGGAATCTTTATTACAGAAAAAAAATTGTTGGCATTTAACTAAAAAAACCTGATTTTCTTTATAAATTACTGCTTTGTATGCAACTTCCGAGAACATAACTAATAAATACATAGTATTAGGTTAGCTTATTATTGTTATCAGTGCTATACTTTGAAAATGACATGTAAAAGAAAGTCTTATACTTACTTTACCAGTTAATTTTCTTTTCCATTTCAGAATATATCTCCAGGCAATCCTTCCAAAAATCAACACAAAGCCCATTTTATAATAAAGTGTTGAACAGCTTGTGTAATTTATTGAAGAGTATGCTGAAAGTGATAATCATAATGGTCGTATGGATACTTGATGTACTATTTCTACCAAATGTATATGGTTTTCACACAATTGTAAAGTTGAAAAATCTTAAGTTGGACCATCGTAGGTCAGGGACTGTCTGTAATTGCCTGTGAGTTACTCCAGGTCCCCACAAACTTCACAACTCACCAGCTAGAGCAGACTACAATTTAAAAACAGGCCTGCAGTATGTGAAGTATATAACTGATGTGGCCCACTAATTTCTGCTACTTAATCAGCACTTTTGATGGACTTATAAACAAAGCAGTAAAGAACTAAAGCAAATAAGTCTTCCACCTCTTCTGAAGGGGTGACAAGTATTATATCAGCACAGCATTAAATTAAAAACAAAGCCAAAGCAGTGAAACTAGCCTCCCATTAACAAGAATATTAGAACTGCCACAGTAAACAATTTAAGGAACCTGGTCAAAAGTCAAAAAAAACCTAAGTCCTGGGCCAGGCATGGTGGCTCACACCTATAATCCCAGCACTTTGGGAGGCTGAGGTGGGCAGATTACCTGAGGTCAGGAGTTCGAGACCAGCCTGGCCAACATGGCGAAGCCCCCATCTCTACAAAAAAAAAAAAAAACCTAAGTCCCTTTTCCTCTCAATCTAAAATACTGTTACTGCATGCTAACACATGGATGAATCTTGAAAACATTATGCAAAGTGAAGAAAACCAGTCACAGAAGACCATGTATGATTTCATTTATATGGAATGTCCAAAAGAGGCAAATCCCAAGACAGAAAGTAGGTTAGTGGTCGCCAGGGCTTGGAGGCAAGAACAGGAATGGGGAAGACTGTTAATGTGTACAGGGTTGGTTGGTTTGTTTTTCTGAGATGTTGAAATGTTATGAAGTTAGACTGTGGTAATGGCTGCACAATTCTGTAAATATATTAAAAACCACTGAATGGCAAAATGATGCATTTTATAGCATTTGAAATATATTTCAATAAAGCTCTTTTTAAAACGAAATAAAATTGAAAATTTACTTCCTCACTCACATTGGCCACACTTTGAAGGGATCCAGAACCACATATGGCTAGGGGCTGCCCTAATGGACAGTACAGCTATCGTGAGCATTTCTACCATCACAGAAAATTCTACTGGACATGACTGCTCCACTAAATCAAGAGGCAAGATGAAACAAGCAAGAAGGACCTGGCAACTTAAGTCACTACCAGTGACACCGCATTCATCTAGCAACTACTCATGCCAGACTGATTCTGCAACACAAATCACAGAGAACAGGACACAGACACATGGAGGGCTCCCTCATCAATAGTTCTCCTGCCTATGCATACTGTATGAAGCTAGGCAGAGGAAAAAGGAAAACCGAGAAAGAAACAAATCTCCAGGTTCTTTCTAAATCTTCCTAAGTTGGTGAAGGAGTTAAAGGAGGAGACCACCCCTCATATTGTCTTATGCCCAATTTCTGCCTCCAAAGAAAGAAGTAAAAACTAAAAGGCAGAAATGAAATTCACAGGCAGACAGCCCGGCACCGCACCCTGGGCCTCGTAGTTAAAGATCAACCCCTAACCTATTGGTTCTGTTATCTGTAGATTACAGACATTGTATAGAAATGCACTGTGAAAATCCCTATCTTGTTTTATTCTGATCTAATTACCGGTACATGCAGCCCCCCGTCACGTACCGCCTGCTTGCTCAATCAGTCACGACCCTCTCACATGCACCCCCTTAGAGTTGTGAGCCCTTAAAAGGGACAGGAATTACTCACTTGAGAGCTCGGCTCTTGAGACAGAAGTCTTGCCGATGCCCCCAGCGGAATAAACCCCTCCCTTCTTTAACTCGGTGTCTGAGGAGTTTTGTCTGTGGCTCATCCTGCTACATTTCTTGGTTCCCTGACCCGGAAGCGAGGTGACTGGCGGATGGTCGAGGCAGCTCCTTAGGCGGCTTGAGCCTGCCCTGTGGAACATCCCTGCAGGGACTCCGACCAGCCTGAGCGATGCGGATCCTGAGAGCGCTCCTGGGTAGGCATTTGCTCCGGCGGGATGCCTCACCAGAGCAGTGTGTGGCAGGCCCCCGTGGAGGATCAACGCAGTGGCTGAACACCAGGAAGGAACGGGCACTTGGAATCTGGACCTCTAAAACTTGGTAAGACTAGTCTTTGAAACTTGCCCACTCTGTCTGAGTGGAAGCGTGGCCTGATCACCCATGGTGTGCCTTTATCGGCACTCTGGTTTTGGTTTTGATTTGGTTTGATTTGCTTGACAGGACCGATGTTGGGAACTTGCCCACTCCATTTGACTGGAAGCGTGGCCTGATCACCCACGGTGTGCCTGTACCGGCACTTTGGTTTTTGTTTTTGACTTGACTTGGATTGCTTGATACTCTGGTTTTGGTTTTGACCTGGTTTGGATTTCTGGATACTCTGATTTTGGTTTTGTGTAAACTACAAAAGTGTGTGTGTGCCCTTTTTACCCATTCTTTGTTTTGTGGTGTGTGTGTGGTGTGAGCGTGGTGTTTTGTCTAGAGGAAACATGGGTGAGGCACAAAGTAAGCCCACCCCACTAGGAACTACGTTGAAACATTTCAAAAAAAGGATTTAAGGGAGACTATGGGGTACTATGACACCAGGAAAACTTAAAACTTGTGTAAGATAGACTGGCCAGCATTAGAGGTAGGTTGGCCATTAGAAGGAAACCTGGACAGATCCCTTGTTTCAAAGGTATAGCACAAGGTGACATGCAAGCCAGGGAACCCAGACCAGTTCCTGTACACAGACACTTGGTTACAGCTGGTTTTAGACCCCCTGCCCCCAACACACAGTGGTTGAGAGAAGAGCAGCATAAGTGGCTGGCAGAGGCAAGGAAAGACCAGCAGAGAGAGAGAAAGGAAAGAGAGAGAGAGGAAAAGAGGCAAAGAGAGAGAGAGGAAGAGACAAAGAGGGAGTCAAGGGGAGAGAGAGAGAGAGAGAGAAAGACAGAGGCAGAGAGAGAGAAGAAGAGAAAGAGGCAAAAGGAAAGTCAAAGAGAGACAAAGTCAAAGAGAGAAAGAGAGAGATACACAAGTAGTTAAAAAAAAGAAAAAAAAATTTACACTATTCCTTTAAAAGCCATCATACCAATTCTAATGTGGACAAAACAAGGTCTTATTAATAGCAAAGGATAATTAAAATCCCAAACTTACAAGGTTTTCAACAAAAGTCAAGTTTGCTAAAAGTTAACAGTGTAACATGTATTATAGTAACTTCTATTTTTGTGGCCTTAGTCTAGTCCACAGACATAAAAAAAAGATTTGCTTTGGAAAAGAATGGTTATCACTTTCAGAAAAAAAAAGGGGAAAAAGGGGGGGAGGGGTGGAATTTATATAAAAAGAGTGTTACATGGTAAATTCTTGTCCTGAAATAAATTAACTGGTTGTTTAAAAAAAGAAGTATTTGTAATAAGTCAGAAAGTTAAGGCATGTCGAAAAATTGCCTGTAAAAGTCGTAAAAGAAAAACAAGGGTTATAAAAAAAGTATGTTAAAAAAAAAGGATTTATGCAAAAAATGTTGTATAATTTAAAACTAGGCCTCCTGAATGTAAAACTATTGAAAAAAAAAAACCAAAAAATTTATGTGCAAGGTGTATAAGAAAAGCAAAATACACCTTTGGTAAAAGAATTTTAAGGAGGCATAAGAATGTACATTTTTACCTACATTAAAAAGTTTAAAAAAATTATTGCTTTGAAGGTTTGAGCAAGTTTTAAAATGTTAATTGTAAAGAACATTCTGTGTGTAAACATATTAGCTAAAGACGTATCATCCAATTTTTCTGTGAACTGGACATTAAAGTAAAAGCACAACAGGTTTTTCTTAAAGCACCAACCCGCTCTTTAGCAAAAATTATAAAAGGTTGAAAAGAGTCTATAAAATCTTACCTTAGGGTCAAATATTAAAAATTAAATAAATATGTCTACAAGGTTTTATTAAAATTAGGTTTCACATTAATAACACACTACTATAAAGATAACATTTAGCTGATCTGGTATAAAAATCATACGAGAAGCATTGTCAAATGTAAAAATGGTATTTGGCTTTCTTTGGTTTAAAAACTAATAAAAATAGGTGCTAAAGGAAATTTCTCAGTAAAAAGGCACTAAGGACTATAAAGTCCACTGCCAAGGTCCCCCCTCTATTGCGTTCTATTACTCTAAATGCAATAGAGTAATAGAATAGATGAAAAGAGTTAGATTTTTCTTAGCTTTAGTTTACTCTTTCTTCTTTCCTCGCTCTATTGCTGACCATCTAGATATTAATATAACCAAGTCAATTTCACCTCAAACTATTGCATTTAATGCTTGCTTTGTTATACCCTGTGAGGACTTGCCAAGTCAAAGACAGCTTTCTACTTCAGAAAAGTACTTCTGTCCCTCCTGACTCTCCTCAGACTAGACATTAGTAAACTAGGACCATTTAATCCGGGGAGATTTCGATGAAGACCCCAGTGCCAACCAAGAGTGTTGCCCCCCCCCACCCGACGTAGAGCTTTCATGCCATAGTTGGTCCAACATTCTGTGGACCACTAAAGAGCAAGGATGGCCTGCCCCAACCAGTTTTTGTAATTTCCCTAAAACCATACATTTCATTTTACTAGAGGATCATAGAAGTTAAAGACTTAAAACAAACTTTAGCAATTAAGACAGGATACCAAGATGCAAATGCCTGGTTAAAATGGATCAAATATTCCATCTGCACGTTAAACAAAAGCAATTGTTATGCTTGGGCACATGGCAGGCCAGAGGCCCAGACTGTCCCCTTTCCACTAAGGTGGTCTTCCAGTCGACCAGGCGTAGGCTGCATGGTAGCTCTTTTGCAGGATTCTACAGCCTGGAGTAATAAGTCATGCCAAGCTCTCTCTGCTATATCCCAAAGTCCAGCACCCTGTGGTTCAGCCCCCGAGGGCCATCCAGCTTCCGTCTCTCAACACGAAGTTCACTTCGTGTCTCTCACGACAGGGAGGAAACTTAGCATTCCTTGGAGACCTGAAAGGATGCAGTGAGCTTAAGAATTTTCAAGAGCTTATCAATCAGTCAGCCCTTGTTCATCCCCGAGCAGATGTGTGGTGGTATTGTGGTGGACCTTTACTTGGCACTCTGCTGAATAACTGGAGTGGCACTTGTGCTTTAGTCCAATTGGCTATCCCTTTCACCCTGGCATTTCATCAACCAGAAGGAAAAAAAATAAGACATCGTAAAGCGAGAGAAGCCCCTTATGGGTCCTTCGACTCTCATGTTTATTTAGATGCAATTGGAGTCCCACGAGGAATACCACAATAATTTAAAGCTTGAACCCAAACAGCTGCAGGATTTGAGTCAATATTTTAGTAGGTGACAGTTAATAAAAGTGTAGATTAGATAAACTACATCTATTACAACCAACAGCAACGAGCTTTTCATGAGTTAAAAGAAAAACTCACGTTGGCCCCAGCTCTGAGGCTACCTGACCTGACAAAACTCTTTATACTCCATGCGTCAGAAAGAGAAAAAATGGCAGTTGGAGTTTTAACCCAAACTGTGGGGCCCTGGCCAAGGCCAGTGGCCTATCTCTCAAAACAACTAGACAACGTTTCCAAAGGCTGGCTCCCAGGTCTAAGGGCCCTAGCAGCAAAGGCCCTGTTAGCACAAGAAACAGATAAACTAACCCTTAGGTAAAACCTGAATATAAAGGCCCCCCATGCTGTGGTAACTTTAATAAATACCAAAGGACATCATTGGTTAACAAATGCTAGATTAACCAAGTACCAAACCTTGCTATGTGAAAATCTCCACATAACCACTGAAGTTTGCAACACCTAAACCCCACCACCTTACTCCCAGTATCAGAGAGCCCAGTTGAACCTAACTGTGTAGAGGTGTTGGACTCAGTTTATTCTAGCAGGCCCAATCTCCGAGACCATCCTTGAATATGAGTAGACTGTAAGTGGTACATGGATGGGAGCAGCTTCGCCAACCCCTGCAAAGTGACTCTGCAGACGACGACAGGCCCTGCTCCAGTCACACCCGGAAGCTGACTGGTCCACGCACGGCTGAAGCACAAGGAAATTCATCGTGGGACTCATTTTCCTTAAAATTTGGACTTGTACAGTAAGGACTTCAACTGACCTTCCTCAGATTGAGGGCTATTTCCAGTGTATACATCAAGTCACTGAGGTAGGACAAAAGGTTGCTATGGTCCTACCATTTTACAGTTATTGTAAGTGTACTGGAACTCTAAAAATAACTTGTTTGCATAATGTTATTCTATACAAGGTATGTAGCCCAGGAAATAACCAACCTGATGTGTGTTATGACCCATCTGAGCCTCTCAGGACCACAGTTTTTGAAATAAGATTAAGAACTGAAGACTGGTAGGAGCTCACAAATGATACGAGTAAAGTGTTAGCCAAAACAGAAGAAAAAGGGGTGCCCAAACAAGTCACCTTAAAATTTGATGCCTATGCTATCATTAACAGCAATAAGTGAGGAATAAGGTGTGGTCCTCTTAATTAGAAAAGAGGCTATATGGCAGAAAATAAGCACATCTGTCATAAATTAGGACTGTAGAAATACATGTAAATACTGGTCTTGTGTCATTTAGGCCACTTGGATTTAAAAAAAAAAAAAAAAAAAAAAGATGAAAAGGATCCAGTCCACCTTCAGAAAGGAAAAAATGGCCTTTCCTTTCCTAAGGGACAATGTAACCCCTTAGAGCTAGTAATAACCAATCCCCGTGATCCTCGCTGGAAAAAAGGGGAGCGTGTGACCTTAGGAATCAATGGGGCTGGACTGGATCGAGTAAACATCTTGGTTCGAGGAGAAGTTCACAAACGCTCTCTCCTGAACCAGTGTTTCAAACTTTCTATGATGAACTAAATGTGCCAGTACCAAAAATTCCAGGAAAAACGAAAATTTGTTTTTGCAATTAGCCGAGCATGTAGCCCAGTCTCTCAATGTCACTCCATGTTATATACGTGGAGGAACTGTAATAAGAGATCAGTGGCCATAGGAAGCCTGAGAATTAGTACCTACAGACCCAGTACCTGATGAATTCCCAGCTCAAAAGAATTCCCTGATAATTTCTGGGTCCTAAAAGCCTCAATTATTGGACAATATTGCATAGCTAGAAAAGGAAAAGAATTCACTCACCCCGTAGGACGACTTAGTTCTCTGGGACAGAAACTGTATAACTGTATAACGGTACCACAGAAACAGTCACTTGGTGGAGTTCAAATCACACAGAAAGAAATCCATTTAGTAAATTCCCAAAGTTGCAAACTGTGTGAACCCACCCGGAGTCCCACTGGGACTGGACAGTCCCCACTGGATTATACTGGATATGTGGGCATACAGCTTATGACAAATTACCTGATCAGTGGGCAGGTAGTTGTGTTATTGGCACTATTAAATCATCTTTCTTCCTACTGCCCATAAAAACAGGCGATCTCCTGGGCTTCCCCGTCTATGCGTCCCGCGAAAAGAGAACATAGCTATAAGATATTGAAAAAATGATAAATGGCCCCCTGAGAGAATCATACAATATTATGGGCCTGCTACACGGGCACAAGATGGCTCGTGGGGATACCGGACCCCCATTTACATTGTCAACCGAATCACACAATTACAAGCTGTCTTAGAAATAACCACTAATAAAACGGGCAGAGTCTTGACTATTCTGGCCCGGCAAGAAACTCAGATGAGAAATGCTATCAAAATAGATTAGCTCTCGACTACTTGCTAGCAGCTGAAGGAGAGGTCTGTAGGAAACTTAACCTTACTAATTGCTGCCTACACATAGATAATCAAGTGCAAGCAGTTGAAGACATGGTTAGAGATATGACAAAACTGGCACACATGCCCATCCAAGTGTGGAATAGATTTGATCCTAGGGTCATGTTTAGAAAATGGCTCCCAGAGCTCGGAGGATTTAAAAATCTTATAATAAGAGTTGTAATAGTAATAAGAACCTACTTACTGCTCTCTTGTTTGCTACCTGTACTTCTTCGAATGATAAAAAGCTTCATTGCTACCTTACTTCACCATAATGCACAAGTGTGCTGTATGAATCACTACTGATCTGTTTTGCAAGAAGACATGGGTAGTGAAAATGAAAGTGAGAACTCCCACTAATAAAATGAGTGAGAGTCTCAAAAGGGGGGAATAAGGGAGGAGACCACCCCTCATATTATCTTATGCCCAATTTCTGCCTCCAAAGAAAGAAGAAGTAAAAACTAAAAGGCATAAATGAAATCCACAGGCAGACAGCCTGGCGCCACACCCTGGGCCTGGTAGTTAAAGATTGATCCCTGACCTATTGGTTCTGTTATCTGTAGATTACAGACACTGTATAGAAATGCACTGTGAAAATCCCTATCTCGTTTTATTCCGATCTAATTACCGGTGCATGCAGCCCCCCATCACGTACCCCTTGCTTGCTCAATCAGTCACGACCCTCTCACATGCACCCCCTTAGAGTTGTGAGCCCTTAAAAGGGACAGGAATTGCTCACTTGAGGAGCTCAGCTCTTGAGACAGAAGTCTTGTTGATGCCCCCGGCCAAATAAACCCCTTCCTTCTTTAACTCGGTGTCTGAGGAGTTTTGTCTGTGGCTCATTCTGCTACAGAGTCACAGTATTCTTTCATCAGGGCATCAGTACAACGATCCACTTCCACGCTGTCCTGCCTTCCTTAGAAGAAAAGACTTACAATTCACGTTTAAGAATCAGTCTAAAGTAAGTACATATAATCTAATGTCTATTTTCTTTTTTTTTTTTTTTGAAGTTACAATAGCAAAGATTTAGGTTAATCTCAAAGATATTTCTAATGTCTATTTTCACAATTAGGAGAAGACAAATAATAGACTTTAAGGAAATTCCACTTATCTAATGTCATTTAAATAAAAATGTTTCACTGGGCACACTAGCTCATGCCTATAATCCCAACACTTTGGAAGGCCAAGGCAGGTAGATTGCCTGAGCTCAGGAGTTCAAGACCAGCCTAGACAACATAGTGAGACCTTGTCTCTACCAAATACAAAAAAAAATTGGCGGGGCATGGTGGCTCGTGCTTGTAGTCCCAGCTACTGGTGGGACGGGGTCAGGGGTTGGCGGTGGTGGTTGGGCTGAGGTGGGAGGATCGCTTAAGCCTGGGAGGCAGAAGTTGCAGTGAGCTGAGATCGCGCTACTGCACTCTAACCTGGTGACATAGTGAGACTCCATCTCAAAAAAAAAAAAAAAAAGTTTCTAATGATCCACTCAACTTAAAATGATGCTTCTGAGGTCATTTCAAAAAGGTAAGACTGTTGAATCATGTTTATTTCACATTTTGCAGTGTAAAACTTGTTTTATACTGACATCAAGTGGCAATAATTTGTAATGCAGTTTACCAAACTGCTTTTCTCCACTCTGAAAAGATAACGATTTAAATATATGATACTGATACCTTAAAAAGTCTGAGTAGGCAATGTGACTTAAGGAATGCCTAAAGATGCAATTCCAACTCAGTTGCCTCACAAGTAATTCCCTAAGCAATCCATTTCTTCAGTCTCTGTGTGACCTCGGGCATGTTGGTATGTTTTTCTGTTTGGTCTCACTATTCATCCATAAAATGTGGCTAATGGTATGACTTACATTGAACAGGGAGTGTAAATATTCAAGGAGATGTAAATGTAAAATGAGTCAGTGCCAGGCACATAGTAAGTGCTCAATGAATATTAGCTGCTAGATTAAGATTTCCCTATGGAAATACAAGAATCAAAGGAAGGGCTGACACCCTACTCTCAACACATGGAGGTCTGCTTTTCAAGTAGACAGCCATCTAAAAAAGTAAGAACTTCAGGAGGAGTCCAAAAATATGTTCAGGGTTGAGAGTCACTAAAGGGAAGAAGGTAGGAAACCAAAGGCCATCTTTTCCTAACTCAAAATCACTCCTGATGTGAATTCCATTTAGGATATATATGAATCTACCAGGTAAACCACTTAGACCAACACACTGCCAACTCAATTATTTTTTTCTAATACATTGCACAGAAAGCAGCAAAATAAGGATGTTATGTCAGCAGAGTTTGCATTTCCTTATTTAAGCTTTTAATAACTTAAAATGCTTTGACAATCACTTAAATAAGTTTATATGTCTAAAATAAGCTAAATAATTTTTCAAGCCGGTAGAAATTCAAGTCACATGAAATAAAGATTCCCAATTTAAGCAAAACAAAGATTCTCAATGTAAACATCTGCTTCTGACTGAGAAACAAGTCTTACCCACAATTTCCTCAGTCCACCATGGCCCCAAGATCGCGCATCTAGTTCCATACCTTGTTCTGATTCCACTTCAGAAGGCTAATAGCCGTTTTCTGGCCTAACATGAGAGTCATCAAACACTTCAACCCACGCTCCAAGAGAAGCCCAGCTTCAAAATGGATTTTGCTGCCATCTATGGTCTTGGAACATACATACCCGTGACACTCATTCAGATTATGGAAGTACCAGTAACCAACAGGGATATTAAATGGCTCCTACAGAGCTTCACTTGGGTCTATTACAGGCAGATTACAGAAACTACCCTCTAAAGATGCTTCCTAGTTTCCTAGAGATACTTTTAGCAAAGGAAGCTAGACATACTTCTGTTTCTGTCTCCATTTTCCCTTTCTATTAACTAGCTCTCATCATGAACATTGTTAATTTGTCCAAACTTACTTCCAATTCCTGAGCTATTCCTACAGCACAGCAAAGTTAAGCCATTCCCAAATGGCAAACATAACTTTAGCCAAGAAAGGAACTTGGAGAGCCATAATTAGTTTTAACCTTTAACCTTTTGGCTCTACAAAAACGTGGAAAGAAGGCCTGGTGTGGTGGCTCCTGCCTGTAATCCCAGCACTTTGGGAGGCCAAGGCAGGCGGATCATGAGGTCAAGAGATTGAGATCACTCTGGCCAACATAGTGAAATCTCGTTTCTACTAAAAATACAAAAATTTGCTGGGTGTGGTGGCGGACACCTGTAGTCCCAGCTATTCAGGAGGCTGAGGTAGGAGAATTACTTGAACCTGGGAGGCGGAGGTTGCAGTGAGCCGAGATCACACCACTGCATTCCAGCCTGGTGACAGAGTGACATTCCATCTCAAAAAAAAAAAAACGTGGAAAGAGATTAGTCAAAAAAGAAAGTAGAGCAAGGGGCTGGCTACCATGTAGCTCCACATAAAGCCTTGAGCTTCACAGTACAGCAGTCAGTTTTAGTGCCATCAAGGAACTGAATTTCTTGGCCAGGTGCAGTGGCTCACACCTGTAATCCCAGCACCTTGGGAGACCAAGGCAGGCAGATTACTTGAGGCCAGGAGCTCAAGACCAGCCTGGCCATCTCTACTAAAAATACAAAAATTAGCCAGACGTGGTGGTGCATGCCTGTAATCCCAGCTACTCGGGAGGCTGAGGCAGGAGAATCACTTGAACCCAGGAGGCAGAGGTTGCAATGAGCTGAGATTGTGCCACTGCACTCCAGCCTGGAGGACAGAGCTAGACTCTGCCTCAAAAAATAAATAAATAAATAAATAAATAAATAAATAAATAAATGTAACCAAATTTCTTTCAAATGTTTGATGCTTTTGTTCACCTGTTGATTAGACAGATATTAGACAGTTTAATCAGATAACTGAAGTTTAAAGGAAAATTTTATGATTATTTGCTCCAGTTGTGCTTCTGAATTCATATTTTTGCTTTGATTCTCAGGTCTGAAATAAAAGTCACCTGGAAAAAAGAGCAACAGGGAAGAACAAGTCTTATGACTACCACAGAAAAGATGATCTTCATAGACTATCAATATTTATATATAGTTTATATTACAATTAACCTAACTGGAGGTGACCATGGATTTATAGTTGGGGAACTAGTAAACACCTTCAAAATTTTAAGTGTATAATGACTCAAAATAATTTATTCTGGGGATGTTTAGGAGGCCAGTGAAGGAATATACTTACATCACTTGAAGAGACTGTTCCTGTTTCAACAGCAACACCGCTACCACGCAGTTTCTATTACGAAATAAATAACTCATTATTTAGTTTTGTTTTGTTTTGATTTTATCCTAATGTATCAGCTTACAAAAGGGAGCTAAGCAAATTTTTCCCCTAATTCTATGTAATAAGTTTTCCCCCATAATTTTATTCCTAATCCTACTCAATGAAAAGCAAGGGGATGACATAAAATGTTCTAAATATCGTTACGCTCTTCCAGATAATATATTAATCAGTAAATAGCTAAAAATGGAACAATAATAAACTGACTACTAAGCTCCAGGTAAATTTCATGGGTAAAGCCAGTGTAAATTTCCAAGTCTTAAGATTTACTTACTGAATTGTTTTTCCAGTAAGATGACTGCCTTAAATTGAACTATCCACACTATATCCTGTAGCAAAGCTTTCAAAAACAGGTGCCTGATGTCAGGAAGGTACAATATGCGACTTGGTAATCCACAGCAAAGCTAACAAATTATAATGACCAATCAAAATCTCAAATGTCATACAGAAATGACCACAGAAAATTTAAAGAAAGTCAGAGGCTGAAAGTGCAAGAGAAAAGCAATAATGAATTTCTGAAAGGAAATTTTGTATTTATTCAATAACTACTATCTACGAAGTGCAGGCATGAGTCCCCACAACCCAAGTGCAACACTCCATACTACCCAAAAAGGCTTCAAAGGCCACTATAAGATCAAAGAACAAAACATCTAAACTTGCAACTAACTTGGACTTTTGAAAGTTTATTTCTATTAGAATCATGAAATTGTGGTACTTTTTGTGAGAGAGAAAAACACTTGTGATAGAAAAAAAAGAGACACTCCAGACGTAGCACTATCGCATGACAACTGAGAAAAGTAGCAAGTAATATCAGAAATAATTGTTACTTTTTAAAACGAAGAGTCTGGATTTTAATCATGATAGAAGGCTATGAAGAAGTACCTGCCCATAGCAAGAGGGACAGTGCAATGTGAGCCAAGCAGAAGCAGTAGCCAGACTAAGAAGCAAGGCCAGGCTAAGCCTGGGTACCCTGAGGAAGTTCCCTGCAGAAGGACCCACAAAGCAGAGGCATTGCACAACTTAAAGTCCACAACTTAAAGCCAAAGACTCTGTGATAAAAAGAGTGCACTAAAAAGATGCAGAAAATTCTTGAAGAGCATTTATCTATAAAAAGCTCAATTCTAATGGAAACTATTCTAGACATTGAAATATTTACTTCCACTAGTGATGAGAGAAATATTCCACCCAGTTGTTGGACATCGTCACAAGCATGGTCAATCATTCCAGAAGTGACAGTCACCTGAGAGGCACAACATGTATGTTATTCCTAGGAGGAAAAGTCTAAGGTAAAAGTGCCCAAAAAGCTAGTAGCATGCCACAGCATCCATTCTTCCCTGCCAATTTTCATTTTATGAATTCAGCTACAGAGCCTTATTACCACTATACCTGAAAGCTAACATTACCCCAGAATAAAGTTTTGTTTTTCTGGGGATTTTTTTCTTGTCTTTTTTTTTTTTGAGACAAGAGTCTCATACTGTCACTCAGGGTGGAGTGCAGTGGCGCGATCACAGCTCACTGCAGCCTCAACCTCCTCAGGCTCAAGTGATCCTCCTGCCTCAGCCTGCTGAGTAGCTGGAACTACAGGTGTGCACCACCACACTCAGCTAATTTTTCTATTTTCTGTAAAGACAGGGTTTTGCCATGTTGCCCCCGCTGGTCTCAAACTCCTGGGCTCAAGCAGTTGGCGTGCCTCAGCCTCCCAAAGCGCTAGGATTACAGGCATAAGCCACGACACCAGGCCTGGAATTAAGTTTATTAAAGGGGAGAGATCATTTCAAAGAGGAAAAAAGGGAGAGATGTATCCTATTTAACTAACATTCTGATCCCAAACGATATGCTACATTTAGAAATTTTAAATCTCTTTCACAAGCTTGTTTCTTACATGTTTTAAATAGCTTGTTTTTTAAATACCTCACAAACTCAATAAAATGTTGACTCTTGTAAAAACACTTTTTAAAACCAAGCCCCAAACCAGTAAAATTGATGTTATTAACATAAAAAAGATTTTGATCAAGAAACTCTAAAATATCTCTATCCAAATATAAATGGCAATTAGGCTCCCCTAAAAAAGGCAGGCAACAAGACAAAAAGTAAATCTAAGCAAAATATGGTGTCTTTCTTATGCCTCAAACTAAAATCTGTTAATAAAGTCACCTGAAATCTAAATGGCAACTTTCAAAAAATTTTGAATAGACATTTATTTGTAATCTAACAACCTACCAATATTGTTTCTCCTGGTCCCATTCCTCCTCTAGGTCACCCTCACATCAAAATGTCATTCCCTTCTACCTTTTCATCTCCAAGGCCACCTTCAGTTCTCTTCTGAGTATCAAACACCACACCTCTTCATACCTACTACACTTTATCCCTGTAAGCCTGAAACTATCATTCCACAGAACCATCATTTGTGTCCTGTCTTTTGCCCTATCCTGAGGAAACATGAAGACAAAACAGAAAACTTGTCATTTTCCAAGCCATCACAACTGCAGGCTATTTTCCTCCACGAAGACATAGAGCTAGAAAGGCCTGCAAGCAACCAAGATGACCAGTAGGCATGCTTCAAGTTGTTCGTTAGGCCAAACTAATCCCACCCTGAAACTGAGAAATTGTGAGAATGAGCCACTGTATGGGACAGTGTCCTCTTGCAGCTGGACGGGACAGCTCCAGGCTCACCCAGGGGGAGCTGGAAGCATGGGAGGGACTCGGCCAGACAAGGACAAGCAGGTTAGCTAATAAAGATCTAGAACATGCTGTTTGCAGTTTGAAATGCCCCTGGTGGCACCCAGGACCAGTTTGTTTATTAGTGTAATTGGTCAGACAGCTTAGCCTGGTTATGTAACCAAAAGGGCATAAAAGATCTCACTCGAAACTTTCAGAGAGCTCTCCCAAAACCAAGATTTCCCGCACAAATCTTGGTGGTTCACAATCCTGGGGCAGCCGAGGGAGCTGCACCTGAAAATCACTCGGCCCGAGGCATGCTCTCTCCTGCTGTACCGTTTCTTTTCCTTTATCGAAGCCTCACACGCACGTGCTCTTTGGAGCTGTGTGGGTCCTCTCAATTCTCCAGCCTGTATCATCTTGGCAGCCACCTAGAAGAAAGGTACTCCCTGACCCCTGAAAAGCATGAATAAGAAACCCCAAGTGGCAGAAAAGACAGAAAGGATTGAAATGAAGCCAGTCAAAGAAAGAAAAAGCAAAGCACACTACCCATATCTGACAGTAGTTTGGTTTACTTGTCAAGTTCAAAATGGCATTATTTTAATAAAACATTTTTGTAATTTAACATATTTACTATAAATAGCTTAAAAGAACATGGATGTTATATTGCCTTCAAAGGTACTTTAAAAAAATTTCTTTTACCTGTGAACTCAGCTGAGTTTTTATCCAATTGAAATAGTAATTTAAGTCACTGCCTTCCATCAATTCTTTTCCCCAAGCTGCTAACTTGGCAATAATTCTTGCTGCCTGAAAACAAATAAGAAATCCATTTGAACGCAACATTAATTCTAAAAATCACATCATATACCTTAAAAAAAGGATTTGTAACAATTTTGCTACACAATTTCTTAACACTCAACCACTCTAAAAATAATAGCTTATATTTCATTTTTTAAAATACATTTTGAAACAAACATTAAAAATATATTTTTAAATATTTCCATCAAAGTGAACCCAAATTAGCTGGGTCTTAGGAATTTCTTGACATTCCCTGTATTATTTTGGGTTTCAAAAGTAAGACTGGAATTCATTATATGATCAGCAAAACACAGAACACAAAAATCTGTCTTAGAAGCAGACTGTCACTAAACCACTTGCCAGAAATCTAAACAATCTCTACAACAAACTGCCAGCCTCTCCGACACTCATTCCAAACCACTTGGGAGTTCTAACACTTAAAAATCCATTTCTTAGGATAATATATATCACAGGTATTAGTCATCTCTCCCAACATAAACAAATGTCCTTTCTCCTCAAAGATTTCTCCATTTTTTTCAAGCTATAAAACTAACCATTTTTTAAATAGGCAATATAAAGTACTAGTTCTCCATACACAAACCAATTTAATAAATATTCTATCAGAACTGAGAGCAAATCACTGTCTTAAAACTCCAAATCATTCAGCAATAATTCATCCCAGTAGAGAATGAAAGGCTACACTAGCTAACCTCAAAATAATTTCCCATGCTGGTAGACTCATGTCTGTTTTTACACTTGAATACAGCAAACCAGACTGACAGGTGAATTTCCAAGGTCAGAACGTCAGACACTTAAGTGTTCTGGTGTATTTGGAATTCCACAACATAGGGACTAACAGGGGTACCTTTACTTGCTCACTGAGTTGTGACATGCTGAGGTTTTCACATGCCCAGCTAAATGAATTTATAAATACATTATCTAGTTTAAACTCATCTTACTGTCACAAAATAGACAATTGACTTAAAAGGATTACTGTTAGGAGGCCAAGGATTGAAAATATCATCAGCAGTGCATGCACAAGACAAAGGAACAGAGCATAAGCTAGTATACGCTCTTTATCAGCACATGGTAAACCAATGGGAGTCTCCCTCAGAATGTGAAAGATTGGCCAAATGTAAATGAAATCATCAAGAAGTTAACATGGATTTGGCTGCACGGTAATAATGAACCATTCCCTAAGTGTTTATTTGTTTAATGTATTTGTCAGTTTTGTTGTTATACCATTAGGAGGACATTTAAATCAAACAAGACAACAAGCCTCTACAATTTTAAAGAGGGAAATATATTACTGGCTTTTAAAAACGTATTCTTTAAAATACAGTGTATTTCATCAGTCTTCCTTCATTTCTTTTTCTAGATATTTCATAATGTCCACAATATATAAATATACTATATGAATACAATATATAACTATACCATATGAATACATATACATGTGGAAGGAGGGAGGGAACGAGACAACATACATGCTCAAAAATGTTTCACTGCCAGTGGCCCTTGACTTGAAAACTTTTAAAAACATCTACTGAAACAAGCAGCCTCTGGAGCTACATGCCCCCCAACAGCTCCTGCCATCCCCAGCCCGTAGCCCACTCCCCAGTGGAAATAGAGAACGCCTATTTGTACAAAGGTTTATTCTCTCAACCCTGCTTTCAGACTCCATGAAAGATTCTTCAGTACTAGGGCTTCCAAACATAGCCTACGTTTAAAACAGGAGTGTACGCTGGGTGTGGCGGCTCACGCCTGTAATCCCAGCATTCTAGGAGGCTAAGGCAGACGGATCACAAGGTCAGGAGTTCAAGACCAGCCTGGCCAACATGGTGAAACCCTGTCTCTACTAAAGATACAAAAATTAGCTGGGCATGGTGGTGCATGCCTGTAATCCCAGCCACTGGGGAGGCTGAGGCAGAAGAATCGCTTGAACCCGGGAGACGGAGGTTGCAGTGAGCCAAGATCACGCAACTGCACTTCACTCTGGCAACACAGTGAGACTCCGCCAAAAAAAAAAAAAAAAAAAAAGAGTGCATTTAAGATATTGAAAAGCAATCAAGTAATTACTTAAAATAAAAATGAAACACAGTAGCTGCTTCAAAGTAAAATTTAATTTCTATATAGTAAAATGTGGTTAACCCCACTACAAACTCTATATATGTGAGAATTCTCCACAGGCTTTGATGCACTCCTTGTAGTCCACAAAACCTTAACTGCGTCAGAGCAACCCTATCTCCTTCCAACTCCCAATGTCCTTTCTCTACTGAACACCAATACAGAAAGCTAATGTCATAGTAGTTACTCCTATGGGAACGGACAGGTTACTATGTTATAAAGGGCACAGTAGTTACTCCTACGGGAACGGACAGGTTACTATGTCACAAAAGGCCCAGGTTTCTTTCTTACCTAAATGAGAATGCAATCACAATTCTGTCAATTTTAAACAAATTTTTTTAAATAAAAACCTTTCCTCTTTGTATTAAAAAAAAAAAAAAATCCAGTTGGGGGCAGTGTCTCACACCTGTAATCCCAGCACTTTAGGAGGCCAAGGCAGGTGGATTGCTTGAGCCCTAAAGTTCAAGACCAGCCTTAGCAACATAGTGAGACCCTCTCTCCTTAAAAAAATTTTTAAAAAAGAATCCAATCAATTCAAAATTTACCATATAAACAGTAAAGGGATCCTGGCGATTCAACATTGGCAGAAAGTAGGGCCACGCAGTGTTCTTGCTACGTCTTGCGTAGTCAAAGAAAATGCTAACACGCTGATGATTTTCCTAAAAAAGAAAAGAAATGGTATCACCAATCAGAACACATTTTGCTAAAGAACGTAACAACTGTGCACCACTTCTCAACCTCCCATCAGTCTGTGTTCTTTCTTTTTTCAGCGTGTGTGTATGTGTGATTTGCCTGTCATTATTACTACGGGGCAGGGGGTAGGGACGGTAGTAGGGACAGATATTTTACTAAAAAGTCACCTTTAATGATTATGATTATTTTAAATCACAAAGTGTAAGACTACAAGTTACACTTCTCGGCCTGCACCTCTGACCTGTTACTCCCAATGTAGCAGGTCTACACCCACCACCAACACCCAAGTGTGAGCACCTGGCTGCCACACGAGGGAAATCAAAATCAGAAAGGCAGCAGGAAGAGCACAAATTAAGTCTAGATATACCTTGAACTACTAACAAATAGGCAAGGGAAATAGAGAATTAAATTAATCTCAAATGTTCAAGTTACTTCTTAGCATATCACGGTAGAAAACTTGGGATAAATAAAGACAGCAGAAAACAGCATATACTACCAGTGGACATAGGATCTGAGTAAGAGAAAATTCTTAGTTCCAATCATTAAAACTTCACCACTCACCTAAATTTTCTCTATCACTGGCTGAGATCCACTTTCTGGTTCATTATGTGAATATAGTTGTTAAATAGCAATACTTTTTTCAAAATTATTTTACTACACCAGCATATCAGCAATAGTAATACTTTTTCTGATTAAACTTTTATTAATTAATTTATTTATTTCCCTAGGTTACTGGGGAACAGGTGGTATTTGGTTACGTTAAGTTCTTTAGCGGTGATCTGTGGGTCTTAATACTTTTTAAAAGCACAAATAACCACATAAACAAAAAATTCCTATTTTCAGATTAACATTTAATTATTTTTAAATATAGTGTTTTTTGTTTTTTGGTTTTTTTGTTTTTTGGTTAATATTGGTCTACACTAATAATTACCTATTCGAGGAATAGCCTACTGTCTCCTTAGGTAATGAGTCATTATTGTTTAGAATAACAATTTGAGAGAGTTGTAACAATGATTTTATCAAGGAATCCAAAATTCAGATGAGCCATAATTGCTTCATTGGTAGAGGTACCCAGGTTACAGATCTTTAAGAGAATAAGGATAAAGAAATCCTTCTGGTCAGGTACACTTAGCAACTGCTGTTGACATCTAGGCAAAGAAAACAATTTAATCCTCAAAATCATGTGCTAAAAACTAAGCATGTGAGGAATATAAGCAATTCTGTCGAAAAGCATTTTGTTCAGAAGTGATAAGGATGAAATGATAGGATTAAAAATAGAAAAAGAAAATTATTATAAATAGCACAAGGAATTGAATGATAAAGGTATATATAAACTTCTCCATGTAACTAAAATTTTACAAATAAAATCAATTGCTAAACTATAATGAGGGCCAGGTGCAGTACCTCACACCTATAATCCCAGCACTTTGAGAGGCCAAGTGGGAGGGCTGCGTTCACCCAGGAGTTCAAGACCAGCCTGGGTAACATAGTGATACCCCATCTCTACAAAAAAATAAAAAATTAGCCAGGTGTGGTGGCACACGCCTATGGTCGCAGCTACTCAACAGACTGAGGTGGGAAGATCATTTGAACCCAGGAGTTGGAGGCTGCAGTGAGCTGTGATCACACTACTGCACTTTAGCCTGGGTGACAGAGCAAACCCCTGTCTCAAGAAAACAAAAATAAAATTAAAAAACTAAAAATATATACATTGGGCCAGGCATAGTGGCTCACACCTGTAGTCCCAGCACTTTAGGAGGCTGAGACAAGCAGATCACTTGAGGTCAGGAGTTCGAGACCAGCCTGGCCAACATGATGAAACCCCATCTCTACTGAAAATGCAAAAATTAGCCGGGCGTGGCGGCATGTGCCTGTAGTCTCAGTGACTTCAGAAGCTGAGGCAGGAGAATCGCTTGAACCTGGTGGGTGGAAGTTACAGTGAGCCGAGATTAGGCCACTACACTCCAGCCTCAGTAACAGAGCAAGACTCTTATCTCAAAAAAAAAAAAATATATATATATATATATACACACATACACATTATATATACATACAAAGTATATATACACTTTGTATATATACAGTATATATATACTTTGTATACATAGTGTGTATATATGCTTTGTATACATAGTATATATATGCTTTGTATACATACTGTGTATATATATACTTTGTATACACAGTGTGTATATATACTTTGTATATAGTGTGTATATAGTATATACATAGTGTATATATGCTTTGTATACATAGTATATATATACTTTGTATACAGTGTGTGTGTATATATACACACACATACATATGCATACATTGAAATGGTGGATGAGAATAATATCAGTTACCTAAATCTGAATCTCTCCACTGATCTTTCATAAATAAAGGTTAACAAAAAGATCAAATAAAAAACTACACAAAACCCATGCCCTCAGGATAACAAGACAGAGAATTCACATTTGTAATTAACCATAATAAAAGAAACACCAAGTCCCAGCAAAAGCTATCTCTCATACTCCACCACAAGCTTTTGTGGATGATAAGATGCATTTGAAAAATGTGTGTAGAAGGAAGGATATGGGCAGAGAAAGGAAGAAGTTCTAAGGTGGATCTACAATCACCACCATAAAATAAACTCTAACTATGAAGAAACTGAAAAAGACTACTGGTAGACCAGAGCACAGGCTACAGGGAGCAGGGAGCAGTCTTGGAAAGGCATCGTTTTTGAGAGATAATAAAGTATAAAAAAAAAAGAAGAAGAAAAAGTATCTTTAGGAGATTGGGTGGCAAAAAGAAAAAGAAACAAAAGAGGAAACTTCAGGGTTCTGCAAGACAAAATGAGACCAAAAAAAAAAAAAAAATTCAAGGACATACAATCTGCCCCCACCAAAAGAAAGTCATCTATTAAAGAAACTGCCAGCCTTGGCATATAATGAGACTCTTATCTCTACAACTAAAACATTTTTTTAATTAACAAGGTGTGGTGGTAAGCACCTGTAGTTCAGCTACTCAAGAGGCTTAGGTGGGAGGATTGTTTGAGCCCAAGAGTTCAAGGTTACAGTGCACTATAATGGCACCATTGCACTCCAGCCTGGGTGACAGAGTGAGAGCTTGTCTCAAAAAAAAAAACAAAACAAAACAAAACAAAAAAAGAGGCCGGGTGCGATGGTTCACACCTGTAATCCCAGAACTTTGGGAGGCCAAGGCGGGCGGATCACCTGAGGTCAGAAGTTCGAGTCTAGCCTGGCCAATGTGATGAAATCCTGTCTCTACTAAAAGTACAAAAATTAACCAGGTGTGGTAGCACACACTTGTAATCCCACTACTCAGGAGGCTGAGGCAGGAGGATCGCTTGAGCCCAGGAGGCAGAGGTTGCAGTGAGCCGAGATTGTGCCACTGCACTCCAGCCTGGATGACAAGAGCAAAACCCTGTCTCAAAAAAAAAAAAGAAAAGAAAAGAAAGAAAGGAGAAAGAAAAGAAAGGAAGGAAGGGGGAGGAGAGAGAAAATAAAACAAACTGCATCTCACCAGAAAAAAAAAAAAAAAAAAAGAGAGAGAAAAGAGAGAGGGAGGCCAGGCGCAGTAGCTCATGCCTGTAATTCCAGCACTTTGAGAGGCAGAGGCGGGTGGATAACTTGAGGTCATGAGTTCGAGACTACCCTGACCAACATGGTGAAACCCCGTCTCTACTAAAAATACAACAAAATTAGCTGGGCAAGGTGGGGCATGACTGTAGTCCCAGCTACTCAGAAGGTGAGGCAGGAGACTCATTTCAACCCAGGAGGTGGAGGCTGCAGTGAGCGGAGATCATGCCACTACGCTCCAGTCTGGTCAATGAAGCGAGACTCCATCTCAAAACAAAGAGAGAGAGAGAGTCCGAGTGCAATGGCTCACACCCGAATCCCAGAATTCTGGGAGCCAAGGCAGAGAGATTTCTTGAGGCCAGTATTTCAAGACCAGCCTGGGCCACATGGCGAAATCCCACCTCTACTAAAAATACAAAAATTAGTTGGGCACAGTGGCACAAGCCCGTAATCTCAGCTACTACTCTAGAGGCTGAGGCATGAGAATCACTTAAACTTGGGAGGTGGAGGTTGCAATCATTGCTGAGATTGCACCACTGAACTCCAGCCTGGGCAACAAAGTGAGGCCATGTACCAAAGAAAAAAAGAAGAAAAAAAAAATGGTACACTTGAGTGAGAATATTATAAACCACCCAAATCCATGATATGAATAGAACCCCACACAGATACAAAACTACCATAAAAAGAAACCAAAAGATGCAAATCAAAATATCTCAGGTGATGAAATTTCTCTCCCCCAAAAAAATTGCAAAACAAAACTGTAACGTAACGATGCAAACTGAATTAAATATCCTCAAACATCTAGAAAAATAAAATACCACCTTGAATCAGAAATTCAAAACCAAAACTGAGAAATGTGCCCCTAATAAAGGAAAATTTAAACATAGCTGATGGAATTCAGGAAAGAAATGAAAGAAAAGAGCACAATGGTCTCAAAATTTAAAACTAAATTATACAGTGTTCAACAGAGAACAGACTCAAAAGTCAAAGAACTGTGAACCAGAGATCCTGTATCAGCCAAGCTGCTCTTTAAGATTACAGGAAAAAATTTTAATGCAAAAATGTAAAGACTACTGTACACATAAGACATTCTTGAGGAACCTACTAGCAGATAAGCTTCATCCAATCAAGAGATCCCTGGGAAAACTTCGGCAAAAGACCCAGTGGTGAAAATTTAATATAACAAAACAAAAGTGGGAACAAGGGTAGAATAATAATATATAAATGTTGTATGTCCTGATAAAGTAAAAAATAGCCACTAAAAATGAGAAGAGAGGAAAAGTAGAACAAATTCATTGATTGTTGCAAATCAAAAAATACTATTAAAAATGACAAATGAAATTGTAAATGAATAAAACAGGGGATTAACAGCATTAAAGGAATATAAATACAAAGATAACCAATAGAACACAGAAAAGTTCCTAAATGCCAAAAAAGTTTAATACAAATGCAAACAAAATACATAATAAAGAATAAAATAGTAATGCACACAGTAATTATAACACAGTATGACAGTTGAGATCAAATTTCTTAGTAATATTCATAAATGTGGATGGTTTAATTCACCTATTAAAAGAAAAAGGGGTTTCAACTCACAAACAAGACCCAAATCTACACTGTATACAAAAGACTTACCTAGAACAAAATGATTCACCTAAAAAAGGGACAGGCAAAGAAAGATATGCAGACAAGTAGAAACAAGAAGCCATGAGTTGCCATACCAGTATTAAAGTATAATTTAAGCCAAAATGTATTAAGTATGATAAAAGGGACACTTTTAATGATAAACACCACAATTCACTGTAAATATAACACTAATGTGTATATATGCACCAAATACAACATCCACCTTTATAAAGTGAAAACTACAAAAGATATTAGAATAGTAAAAAATGCATTTATAAGGGGGAGACGTTTAACATACCACTCTTAGTACAAAAAAAAAGCAGACCAAGAAAAAAGTAGACAAAAAGTAAAGGTATAGAAAACCTGTATCCTAAATAATAACATCATCAATAAAGTAGATCTGATAAATATAAATCAAACTTATACCCCTTAAGAAAGAATACATCTTCTCAAGTACATCTGGTACATTTATAAAATTGATCATATACTAATAAAAAAAGTATCAGTAAATTCCATAAAGTAGAAATGTTTTTAAAACATGATAAAGTTTGAAATCTTTAACAAAATGTTTTAAGCATTTCTGCCTGAAAATTAAAATATAAATATTAAACAACCCTCTGTGAAAGGGAACACAGAAACTGAATTAAGAAAATCCTAAATCACTACATATCAGAGCTGAAGGGATATGCTTTAAGCAGTAATCAAAGGAAAATGCATATATTTAAATACTTTTCTTTTGGGGGGGAGGGGTTAGAGTTTCTCTCTTTTTGCTCAGGCAGCAGTGCAATGGCACAATCTCGGCTCACTGCAACCTCCACCTCCCAGGTTCAAGTGATTCTCCTGCCTCAGCCTCCCAGTAGCCGGGATTAGGCGTGCACCACCACACCTGGATAATTTGGTATTTTCAGTTGAGATGGGGTTTCACCATGTTGGCCAGGCTGGTCTCAAACTCTTGACCTCATGACCCACACACCTCAGACTCCCAAAGTGGTGGGATTACAGGCGTGAGCCACCATGCCTGGCCAATATTTATTTCTTCTTAATAGAAGAATTGAAATAAGTTAAAACTCCCAGTTCGAAATGCTAGAAAAAGAACAAAGTAAACAACAAAAAAGAGTAAACGAAGAATATAATAAAGGCAAAAGCAGAAATTAAGGTAGAGAACAGAAAAACTATAGATCAATTAATATGAAAATCCTGACTCTGAAAAAAATTAACAAAATGGGGGAGAAACACTAATTAATCAAGGAAAAAAAAAGCAGAAAGCACAAATAAATGAACTAAGAAATGACATGGAGACATAATATGGAAATAGAGAAAAAAATTTGAAGCATAAGATTTAATAAGATTACAGTCTTCTATGAAAATAAATGTAAAAGTTTCAATACAATAATTTCCAGAGAAAATACAGATTATCAAAATTATCACCATTTGAGATAGAAAGCCTCAAATGACCAATTTCTGTAGAAGACATAGAGAAAGCTATCAAATAATTACCCCACCAAAAACAACAGGTTCAGATGTATTCACAAGGGAATTGTACCAAAACTTAGATTAGAGCTTGTAGTGCTAATGCTAAATAAATTGTTGCAAAGCATAGCAAATAAAGAAAAACTGCCAAATCCTTTTTATCAAGCAAGTATAATGCTGATACATAACCAAATGAAGAAAACAAAAAATAAAATTATAAACCAATTACACATATGAACACTGAGGCAAAAATCCTAAATAACAGAAAAGAGAATTCAATATCATATCAAGAAAATAAGACACATGACCAAGTGGGATTTAACCTCGAATGCAAGGTTGGTTCAGTGTTATAAAATCCATTACTGTAATTCACCATATTGATATATCTAAGGAGAGGGAAAAAAAGTCACTGAATTATCTATGCAGATACCCAGAAAATAATAGCCTTTAACAAAACTCAACACCAATTTTTTTTTTTTTTTTTTTTTTTTGAGATGGAGTCTGCCGCCCAGGCTGGAGTGCAGTGGCCGGATCTCAGCTCACTGCAAGCTCCGCCTCCCGGGTTCACACCATTCTCCTGCCTCAGCCTCCCGAGTAGCTGGGACTACAGGTGCCCGCCACCTCGTCCGGCTAGTTTTTCGTATTTTTTAGTAGAGACGGGGTTTCACCGTGTTAGCCAGGATGGTCTCGATCTCCTGACCTCGTGATCCGCCCGTCTCAGCCTCCCAAAGTGCTGGGATTACAGGCTTGAGCCACCACGCCCGGCCTCAACACCTATTCTTAATAATAGCACTCAAAAACTAAGAATTGACAAGTTCTTATAACCCATAAGAATTAAAGAAGAAGTAAAATTATGTTTTATATCCCATAAGAATTGAAAAAGAAGTAAAATTATGCTTTTGCAAAAACAGATAATTATAAAATTTTAATTAAAAATTTTTAATTAAAATGTTGTAAATTTATAATTCACAAATTTTATAAATTAGAGAAAAATTCAATCACAAAATTAATTCAAATAAAAGAATTCACTAAGGTACCAAAACAGAAAATACACGGAGATCAATGACTTTCATATACATTAACAAACAAAAGTTCAGAGATAAAATGGAAGAGAAATGCTGTTTTTAACAGTAATAATTAAGATAAAATATTAAGGTATAAACTTAACAAGAAATGTTGCAAAACCATTATGTGAAAATTACAACACTCCTGAAGACACAGACACACCTAACAAATGGAAAGGCATACCTTGTCCTTGGACAGAAAAATTCAGTAATATAATGATGTCATTTCTCCCTAAGTTAACTTATAAATTTATTATTAGTTTTTTAAATAGAGACAGGGTCTCACTATGTTGCCCAGGCTGGTTTCAAACTCCTGGCTTCAAGCGATCCTCCCACCTCAGCCTCCCAAGGTGCTAGGATTACAGGCACGAGCCAGTGCCAGGCCTTGTTTTGATTTTTTTTTTTAATAGTAACCTATAGATTTAACACAACTTAGTAAAAATGCCAACAAACTTTTTCATAGATCAAATAAGCTGACACTCCATTTCATATAAAAAAAAAAAACAACATTCAAGAATACCTAGGTAAACACTGGGGGGGAAAAAAACTGCGAAGGGAACTAGCCATAAGATCCTCTATCATTAAACCGGGTGGTGCTGGAACATGAATACACAGGCATTCCAGAAGCAAAGTATAAAAAGTACAGAAATAAACCTAGTTATATAGGGAGGTTTAATGTTAAAGGCAGCATCTCCAACCACTATGGCAAAGACTGACAATTTAATAAATGGTCAACTGAATGGCCATTTGGAAAACATAAAATTAGACACACACCTCTACAGACAAGAACCAACTCTAAGCAGGCCAAATGTCTAACTAAAGATGAAACTATACACATACTAGAAAAAAACCTTGGTGAATTCCACTGTAAACTCGGGTATAAGGAAAAGCTTTCTATTACTCAAAATCTAGATTTTAAAAAATTTGATAAATTAGACTACATAAAAAATAAAAATAAACTGTGTTACCCTGTGAAAAATGTTATAAGCTAAGACAAAAAGGGAAATTACAAACTGGGAGAAAATACTTGCACTTTGTATCAGAGATATATGACTAATATATAAAGAACTCTTACTCTTAAAAATAAAATGGGCAAAGACATGAGCAAATAATTCAGGGGAAAAAAATGTAAAAGCAACCTATAAGGTCATCTGAAGATGTTCAACCTTGGACATCATTCTGATAGGCAAAAATGTAA
Organism: Piliocolobus tephrosceles; assembly: GCF_002776525.5. NCBI lineage: Eukaryota > Metazoa > Chordata > Mammalia > Primates > Cercopithecidae > Piliocolobus > Piliocolobus tephrosceles. Next base: position 54,624,356 of record NC_045440.1, read on the forward strand.
CAGCTTGACAATGCCCTCTGTTGAGAAGGTTACAGGGAACCAGGCACTCACACCCTGCTGATGAGAATGCAAAATGCAACATCTGGCAGTATCTTAACAAAACTACATATGGAGTTCCCTCTTACCCAGCAATCCCATTTCTAAGAATTTACCATGAAATATACACCCAACAACACAAAAATATATTTGCACAAGGTTATTCTTTGCTTCATGATTTCTAATTCTAAAATTTGGAACCAATCACAATGTCCATCATTACATCAGAGGCTGAGTAAACTATGGTACATCCACTAATGGGGTACCATGCAGTGGTCAAAAACAGAACAGGGAGATGAGATCTCTATGAACTGACATGTAATGATTTCTGGCATATTTTGTTAAGTTTTAAACAAGCAAAAAATAAGAGACTATATCTAATAAGTGTTTTATAGAAATAAGGGGGAAATAAGAAAATATACATGTGTCTGCCTGTCTATGCTCACAGAAAAAAAAAAAATCAAAAACCAATGATATTGGGCTGAGCACAGTGGCTCACACCTGTAATCCCAGCACTTTGGGAGGCCGAGGCAGACAGATCACTTAAGGTAAGGAGTTCAAGACCACCTTGGCCAACTTGGTGAAACCCCATCTCTACTAAAAAAAAATACAAAAATTAGCCAGGCATGGTGCCAGATGCCTGTATTCCAGCTACTCGGGAGGCAGAGGCAGGAGAATTGCTTGAACCCAGGAGGCAGAGGTTGAGGTGAGCTGGGGTTGCGCCACTGCAGTCCAGCCTAGGCGACAGAACAGAATTCTGTCTCAAAAAAAAAAAAAAAAAAAACAATGATAATGGTCACCTACGAGAGGGAGGTGGGAATGGGCTAGGATTAGTGACATTTCTCTGAGTATATCTTTCTGCATAGTTTTGACTTTTGGAAACATGTTAATGTTTTACATACTCAAAAATAAAAAACAGGTTGGGCATGGTGGCTCACACCTGTAATCCCAGCACTTTGGGAGGCCAAGGTGGGCAGATCACCTAAGGTCAGGAGTTTTGAGACCAGCCTGGCCAACATGGTGAAACCTCATCTCTACTAAAAATACAAAAATTATCCAGGCGTGGTAACAGGCACCTATAATCCCAGCTTCTCGGGAGGCTGAGACAGGAGAATCACTTGAACCTGGTGGTCAGAAGTTGCAGCAAGCCGAGATCACACCACTACACTCCAGCAAGTGTAGGTAACAGAGCAAGATCCTGTCTCAAAAAAATAAAAAAAATAAATAAATAAATAGTAATAATAATGAAGTGTACAAGGATGAGGAAAAAACTAAAATAGAATACAACAGAAACAATGACTCTTACAGTATTCCATGAAAAATAATCACTCTGAAACTTGAACATGGTATTCTGACTATATACCCTGAGTTTAAAATAAAAAACTGCAAACAAATACTGAACGCTAGGTAAAAGGCTTGTTTTTTGTGTGTACGTGTTTTTTTCAACTCTTATTTTAGGTTCAGGGGTACATGTGCTGGTGTGTTATATCAGTAAACTCATGTCAAGAGGGTATGTTGTACAGATTATTTCATAATCCAGGTACTAAGGCTAGTACCCAATAGTTATTTGTTTCTGATCCTCTCCCTCCTCCCACCCTCCACCCTTGAGTAGACCCCAGTGTCTGCAGTTCCCCTCTTTGTGTCCATGTGTTCTCATCGTTTAGCTCCCACTTATAATTGAGAACATGTGGTATTTGGTTTTCAGTTCCTTTTTTAGTTTACTAGTTTAGCTGCAGGATAAAGACCTCCAGCTCCATCCATGTTCCTGCAAAGGACGTGCTCTCATTCTGTTTTATGGCTGTATAGTATTCCATGGAGTATATGTACGTTTTCTTTATCCAATCTGCCATTGATGGGCATTTAGATTGATTCCATGTCTTTGCTAATGTGAATGGCGCTGCAACGAACAAACACAGGCATGTGTCTTTACAGTAAGATGATTTCTATTCCTTTGAGTATCCACCCAACAATGGGATTGCTGGGTCAAATGGTAGTTCTGTTTTTAGCTCTTTGAAGAATCACTACACTGCTTTTCCTCAATGATTGAGTTGTATGGGTCCACAACTCTCAAACTATTTTCTGTGTATTTTAGGGTAGAACAAACAAGTAAACACACTGAGATTAAGGAACTCACAATCTCACTGTTACAGAAGAGGTACACATATGGAAAAGAGAGACAAAGAACCCTATGGTGCTGTGCTGAAATGTAATGGGAGCTACCAGCATGTCATGATGTTAATTTATAGATAAGAACATATGGACCTGAGGATATGAGCAACCAGAAAACAGAAACTGTATGCAACTGGAAAAGTTTTCAATGATAAGCAAAACTGTTCCCAAAAGGAACAAAAGCACCAAACCTCCAGGGCCCAGCACTGGCCTAGAACATATGAGCACTGAAATGTGTTGACTGATTGAATAAGAAGAAGTTGTATCATCCGTAAGTACACAGAGAATCCAGAAAGCCTCAGGTGATACGGCAAGCTTTGCTGGCATTCAACAAAAAACTCTGAGGTATCCAGGAAAAACATATATACTCATTACTTGGTATTCTGAAAAATAAAAATAGCCTGTGTGTGAGTATCTGTCTTTAGCTCTATTAGCAAATTACAACCCACATAAGAAAGAAAAATATACTATCATGCTCTGGAAGAGAACCAATGTTCTAAGTGAAATCTCACCAAAAATGTTGCTACTGTGAGGTACGGCCAAAAAATGAAGTCACCAAATGTGTTAAGTAAAGAATATACCTACCTGCAGCATATCATCCACCATAGTTAGTATATACTGAACCGTCTGCTCTTTGCAGATATGAGTCATCAGATTTATAAATGTTTTAGCACACTAAAAAAAAATGAAATTAAGGTTATTGTTTTTATTTGCAAATATAACATTTCAATGGAACTTCAGTAAAACATTGTTTCTCTTTCATAAATTAGAATACAAATACTATTAACTAACAAATTTTACTTACAGAAAACAGATACCTTTTACAAATATTGTGAAGTATGGGAAGACCTTACTAGACTTGCATCAGCTTATGAACATTTCTAGTGATAAGTTTCAGAATGTTTACTATATTTAAATAGATATACTGAGCCACTAATAACTCTTGATTACCAATGACAGCATAAAGTTATATAGGCAATCAAAAATTACAACTGGTTTTGAGTATATTATTTGTTGTACTTAAAGGGAATAGAACACAAGAGCAACAAGAGTACGAGAGATTGGAATCAGAAGGCCCTGACTAGTCTCCATTCTACAGCATATCAACTACATGACAACCTCTCCTTAATTCAATAAAAACTGGAACCAACAATATATTACCTACCAACTTCCCCAGGACTGTCTAAGAATCAGACCAATTTGTATATGGACTCCTTTAGACAGTGAGGCCTCCCTGATAGGCAGCAGAATTGGACCTTATTATGGGGCCAGGTTCTAAACTCAGCATATAAATCAAATAGGGTACAAATCAAAACACACTATAAAATCCCTTAAATCACTCCCCAAAAAACATAGTTTTAAGTATGCAACATCATTCAGTAATAGGTTTGGAGTCATACATCGAAAAACTTCCCTACCCTAAGGATGTATAGTGTATTTCATTTGGTATTCATTCATTCATTCATTCCTTCAATAAATCCCCAATGTAACAAACAGTATGTGATAAAAATCATGCTATAAAAAAATAGAGATCTTATCAAAATCATACTCATCCTACAACTTATGCCTATGAAACATGTCTTCCATGGATAGACAGCCCACTCACCATACTGAATGTAAAAAGTTAACAGTAACAAATAATTGCGTTTTTTAATCTAAACATTGAAGTGGAAACACTTTAACCTCTTTAAGCAAATAAAACAAAAAGATGTAAGTTGCCCAAGGTATTCCTATCAGAACTCTTTTCAGATATACTGCCATTTTGTTAGGATAAAAAGCTTCCTGGCAACTGCCCCATAAAAGGCCCAGTACACCAGACACTGCTATTAAGAAAGAACTGTTTTTGTACACATACTAAGAAACAAGTTTAAAAAAAAAAACGAGAAAAAAAAAAAAAAAAGACAGGGCTGTTTTAACTCCTAACTCCTTAAGGGAAAAGTCTTGTCTTATGAACATACATCCCCAGTCTCACCAGGCACATGGCAGGGACTCAGTGTGCATGTGCTTTTCATTACACAAGTGGTTGGGGTAGGGAAGCTTTTTCAAAGGATGACACCAAGAGCAGAAATCACAAAGGAAAGGAAGAACTAGATTTCATCGTACAACGTAAACTTCAATATGGCAAAGAGCCCCATAAACCAAGTTAAAAATTCAACAAACAAGCTGAGGAAATATGGCATGCACAAAGCTGGTACACTTAAAACATAAAGGAATCTGACAAATCAGTAAGATTTATAAACACTTCCATAGAAAAGTAAATAAAAAACATACAGCCATGTGTCACTTAACAATGGGGAAAGTTCTGAGAAATTCATTATGAGGCAATTTCCTTGTTGTGCGAACATCCTAGAGTGTACTTACACAAACCCAGATGGTAGTGTCTACTACATACCTAGGCTATAAGGTAGAAGCTATGGCTCCACACCTGTACAGCATGTAACTATACCGAATACTACAGGCAACTATAACACAATGGTAAGTATTCTTGTGTCTAAACATAGTTAAACATCGAAAACGTGCAGTAAAAACACGGTAGTATAATCTTACAAGACCACTGTTGCATACACAGTCTGACACTTACCAAAACATCTAAAACATCGTTATGTGGTCAGTGCATGACAGTACAGAAGCAATCGATATGGATACAAAAGGTGCCAAAAACCATCTGAAAATGTGTAACACTATTATGTTAAGATACTACCTTTTACCTATCAAAATGACCAAAAGATGAATGGCTAGACCCAGAGTGGGTGCTGGAGCAGGGGAATGGGCCCTCTCCCATACTGCTGGCAGGATCTGCAAACTGGTACAATCTATCAAGAGGGCATTTTCATTATATCAAAACTTTCACATGCTCAAATACCTTAATCAATAATTACACCTTTTTTTTTTTTTTTTCTGTATTTTTAGTAGAGACGAAGTTTTACCATGTTGGCCAGGCTGTTCTCGAACTCCTGACCTCAAGTGATCTGCCCGCTTCAGTCTCCCAAAGTGCTGGGATTACAGGTGTGAGCCACTGCACCCAGACAGATAATTGCACTTCTCAAATTAATTACAAAGAGATTACTAACTATTCATCTCAAAACAGAAAAAAAAAGGAAGTAGCCAAAATATACAACAGTATAGAATTAGTTTAGATCACTATGGCTCATCCATTAAATGGAAAATTACACAATGGAACTTTCCATAAATGGGAAATAATAATAAATTAATTATTTTAAATACCACAGAAATATCTTCACAGGCATGGTAGGGGAGGGAAGAATATATAGTCAAATGAAAAGAACAAAGATATGCACATATCACCCCTTTTTGTAAAAAGTTCACATTTATAGAAATAAGTGTGTAAGTTATTTTACACACAGAAAAATATTTAGAGAGGTATACACTAAATGTTAACAAGCCACCTTGAACAGAGCAATATTAGGTAGAATAACTTTTTTCTTTTGCTTAATAGTATTTTATTTTTCTACAATAAACTTACCATGAAAGAAGGTAAAACATCAACATATGTAACTAAACATTTTAAACTACTATATAAAAAAAAACTCCACAACACTTCAAAGATACATAGTAAAAAAGGAACTATGTTTGCTATAAATGTGGCAAACAGTAATAGATTTTGATGTAAAAAGACTGTTTATCAAAAAGTAACAAAACCTTATAGATTAAAATAAAAAGAATGCCCACCCAAAAAAATTTTCAAAGGACATAAAAATACTTAATAAATCAACAGGAAAATAATGTAATCCCATGTCATCAAAGTGATATCCCTTTTAACTTAGCAAATCCAAAGATTTTCAATTATATTAGGTATTTCAAACATTACTAGTAAGAATACCAAGTGGAAAAAATTCTCTAAAAAAAGTTAAGCAACCTTTAAAATTTAATATACTCTGAAACAGTAATTTCTTTTCCAGAAATTTGTCTTCTAGGTGCATATTCTAACAAAATATTCAGAAATACAGAAAAGGATGAAGGTAAACATACTCAATATGACATTTTTTCCAAAATAACAAAAAAACTGGAAGTCACTTATAATCACTAAGATTTTTCAAAACTTTTGGATGACACGAGGAAGTGTTCATTAGATAATGTTTATCGATCACCTGGCTGCCTTCAGTTTGAAGCATCTCTTGCTTCTCTTCAGGGCTTCGTTTCATTTCAAACCTCTGAATAAACTCACAATCTTCAGCAGAAATCATCTGTCCCCTAGAAAGTAAGAATAAGATGTTTTGTTCAGTAAGAGTTGAATATGTAAGCAAGTGATAGAGGAATTTTCAGTCTTTATCTTCTCTCCTTGGCAGCAAACCACAAGGGCTGACGCAAGGGCCCTGGCATCAGACAGACCTGGATTCAACGCTTAGTTTTACCGCAAATAAGACAGGGTGAACTCTCTGGAACCTGAGTTAATTTATCTGCAAAATGCGAACAATAATCACATTGCCTCTAAGGGGCTGTATTGAGGATAAAATTATATTCACCTAAGGTGGTTAGTAGCATGTGGCAAATAGCAGGCACTCAGTAAAATGTCACCTCTCAGCATTATCCAGTGTCTCACCCTTATTCCCCCTCTCAAGCCAAACAACTCACATGGCTATCTAATTTATCAAGTTCAAAGCCACTTTATATGAATTTCTATGGCCATTTCTCTCGAGTATATTCTTTCCCTCCAGATGGAAAAAAAAAAAAAAAAAAAAAACTGATTTTCCTCCTCTCTGGAAAATAACTCTCCATCCTGACCCCACACTCTCCTATTTTCCTCCATCTCTTCCAGGGGTCGCTTCATCACTGGCTCTTCACCCTTCAAGGCTCCTCCCCAGCACTCAATCACTGAACTCTTGCTTTTGATTTCCAAACTCCTTCCTATGAGAGATTCAATCAAGAGTCCCATCTTCCCTCCCTCCCAATCATCTCCACTGTCTTCTACCTCCAGAGATAGTCTTACCATTTTCAAATTCAGCATCATCTTCCTGTCATCCCCAGTGAAGATGATAACCCGCTGTCATCTTCCCCAGTGGTGATGGTGCTGTGGTAGGAAAACACAGCTCAACCTTCCCAACTTCTCCACTCCTCAGGGACTCAAACATACCATAGGCAAACCCCCATCCTAATCTCTAAATACAAACCCTTCCTTGTCTAAAAGCTGTGTCAGCAGAAGAGCCTTGCTAGTCCCCCGTAAGACTCTGGGCACTGCAGGATTCATTCAAGTCAACTCCTTTAAGCCATCAGTGTGGTAGGAAAAGCACAGCATTTGAGTCAATATGGGGAAGAGCTCCAGTTCCAGGCGTGAAAGCTTAGCAAGTCACTATTCATCTGACCACTATTCACACCAGTAAAACAGCAACTATGAAACTACCTGCCCTAGTCCACTAGGTGGTTATGCAAATTAAATGAAAAAATATAAGAAAAAGCACTTGCTGTATATTAGAACATGGGTAAAGCAAGTGTAAAATTAAAAAATGTTGTAATATATTTTCCTGTTGAAACAACACCAATATAGTTTCTTTGGTTTTTTGCTTGTTTGTTTGTTTGTTTTTGAGACGGAGTCTCACTCTGTTGTCAGGCTGGAGTACAGTGGCGCGATCTCAGCTCACTGCAACCTCCGCCTCCTGGGTTCAAGCCATTCTCCTGCCTCAGCCTCCTGAGTGGTTGGGACTACAGGCTCATGCCACCAAGTCCAGCTAATTTTTGTATTTTTAGCAGAAACGGGGTTTCACCATATTGGCCCGGCTGCTCTCAAACTCCTGATCTTGTGATCCACCCGCCTCAGCCTTCCAAAGTGCTGGGATTGCAGGTGTGAGCCACTGCACCCAGCCCCAATATAGTTTTTAACTCAGTAGTTTAAAAAACTGTCCCTCCTCTCCTTACCCCAAATATTTTGAGGGACTGGTGTTCTACAAAACCCATTCGGAGAAACACTGAATGTAAAGCAGGTTCCCACTACGCACAGTTAAGCTGGGTGCAGTGGCTCATGTCTGTAATCCCAGCACTTTGAGAGGCCAAGATGGGGGGATCCCTTGAGCACAGGAGTTTAAGACAAGCCTGGGCAAAACAGTGAGATCCTCATCTCTACAAAAAATAAAATAACAAAATAAGTTGGGTGTGGTGGCACACTCCTGTAGTCCCAGCTACTCAGGAGGCTGAGGAAAGAGGATCACTTGAGCCCAGAAAGTAGAAGTTGCAGTGAGCTGAAATTATGTCACTGCACTCCAGTTTGGGTGTTTTTTTGAGAGCCTGTCTCAAAAAAAAAAAAAAAAAAGCATAGTTATAGAAGGATGGCCCACTTCCAGAGCTGCCTTGGGTCAGGCTCCCAGAGCTGAGCCCTGAGATTCACGTACAAGTGACTTAGGAAAGAAGAGCCCCCAGGAGAGGCCAGGGAAAGCAAGGAGGGCAGAGGACACTGAAGCATAAAAACAGCAGGATTCAAGCAAAGAACCCAGGATAGCTTTTCCTGAGCCCACAGGAGAGCCTGGTAAGGTGAGGCACTCAGAACTGTTCCCTCCCCAAGAGAAGGGACCTGAACTTGCATATGTCCTGCTACTTCTACCCTTAATCCCACCCTCTTCCAAAGAAGACCTTGATTATTACACATTCAAAAATCTATCAGTGTCCCTTCTGGGTTTTGTACACACCACTGCTATATGCCAAATTGTTTTGTATAGTTCACATTTGCTTCTGGACTTTGTACTTCACTGTTCTGTCTTCTTATATCAGTTTCACACTGTTTTAAGCACTGTAACTTTGTTTTCACACATGCTCATTCTTTAACATTTGTAAACTATTCTCAAGCATTTATTTTTTTCAACAATTTCTTAATTACCAACCCAAAGGAGAATTTTGTCTTTCTAGATCTCTCTGAGGCAGGTGATACTATGACTACGTCTTGACACTCTCTTCATTAGCTTCCAGATTCTTCGCATCCCACTGAAGTCACTCATCTTCACTGCCTCCTGTGCCTCAGCTACTATGAAAGGCTCTCTTCATTTCTCACTCCACCTCCTGCACTGAACTCTGGCACGATCTTCCCCAGTCCCCACTCATCTCCTCCCACAGATGGCAGAGGCACTCCAGACCCTACAGGCACAGAACTGAGATTGTGAATCCCAAAGGCTAGAAGTTGGAAGCAAAAACAGACATTTTGCCCACTTGCCATTCTGGCTAAGCACTTCACATACCAGTCAGGAAAAAAAGCACTCTGCACCCTGGGTGCAGACTAAGATAACAAGGTCATCCAGACTAGATCTGGCCCCAAAATAAATGAAATGTTGAGCATACCCATAACTCTGAACTCCCTAGATGAAAGCAATTTTACCCCTAAATTTTGCTATGCTGATATGTAAAGGGATGTCACAACCTCTGTGAAGAAAATCATGTCAAAAGGTGCTGGTTTTCCTACCATGAAGAAGGTATACCAGGAAGGTTACACTTGGTAACCTTATAATTTTGCAGCTTTCTTTTCCATTTAAATAACTGTTTCCTATTTGTCAAGCCACTCGCTAACGTTTTTCTTTCCTTGTTTAATTTATTTTCTCTCTGGGTCTTCCTTTGACATTTCCATAATCCAGCAGGTTCAGGGCTCTGGTGTCTTCTATAATGACCCACAGCTAATCAGGCACCAGATCTAATAATCTTCCCCTTAAAACTACTCTCCTCTCTACTTCCCTGCCTCTGGAGTAGCTCAGCACTAGGACAACCTTCCACCAGTGGATTTCCCTGATTCCAATCCAACCTTCTTCAAAACCATCTTCTTACCTACTACCAGGCGGCCTTCTCAAGTATATATGGGGTCATATTATTCCCTTTGGACTGTGAGTTCTACCTAGCACTTAGGCAGAGGCATTCAGTAAAAATATTTGAAATCAATTGACTAATTAACACCTATATAATCATGCACGTGTTACTTAACCTATCTGAACAGTTATCTACTCATCTTTAAAAGAGAATAAGAAGCCAGCATGGTGGCTCATGCCTGTAATCCCAGCACTTTGGGAGACCGAGCCGGGTGGATCACCTAAGGTCAGGAGTTCGAGATCAGCCTGGCCAACATGGTGAAACTCTGCCTCTACTAAAAATACAAAAATTAGCCGGGTGTGGTGGCAGGTGCCTGTAATGCCAGCTACTCAGGAGGCTGAGGCACGAGAATCACTTGAACCCAAGAGGTGGAGGTTGCAGTTAGCCGAGAACGCGTCATTACACTCCAGCCTGGGCAACAAGAGCGAAAACTCCATCTCAAAAAAAAAAGAGAGAATAGGATAGAAAAACCTATGTCACTGTATTTCTATGAAAATAATGTTAAATAGGATGTTAGTGACCAAGCATGTTACCTCCTTTTCCAAATACTCATCTCCACCAATTCCTGATAAGCACAATACTCCATTCATAATTTAGTCAACTAATATTAACTGGCAGCCTGCTACGTGCCAGGCACCTTTAAGAACAGTTGACACAGCAATAAATTAGAGACCCCTCTTTTGAGCCTGCACTCCAGTGAGGAAAACAGAAAATACGCAAATACAAAAACAAATAATCTTGAAAACACACACACACATTATAATGCTGAGGCTGTAAATGCTATGAAAAAAAAAAACCAGTTCAGGTAGGGGGCTTGTGAGATCGCCTATGCAGCCACACGAATGAAGTGAGTGAAGAGGCCAAAGAATCTAAGGGTAGAACTTCCGGAGAGACAGACACACAGGTCCAAGGAGCTGAAGTTTGCTATGTGAGAAAGATCAAGAAGGCAGGAGCTAGAGAGCTGTGAGTGAGGCGGCATGATCAGACCTGTATTTTTTGAAATCACTCTTGCAGTTCTGTGAAGAATTGCTCCTACTGAGGCAGCAAGGATAGCAGAGAGAGACAGCAGGCAACAGGCAATAACAACAGAGCACATGCGAGGGGAACACAACAGGCCCAAGGCAGGAGCTGCAGACAAAGGGGTGCACTCAGATTCAAGGCATCTTTTGGACATAGAGCTGGAAGAATGTGTTGATGGGCTGGACATGGACTGTGAGCAAAAGGGAAGAAACAAGGATGGCCCCAAGGTTTCTGGCCTCCAAAGCTGGTAAATAAAGAAGCCTGGAGAGAGCCACACTGAACGACCTGAAGCTCCCAAGCACTACATGTCTTCCCAGGCCTCAGCTTCCTGCCTGGACCTCCCTTCCTGGATAACTCCAGCTGTTCCTCGGCCTGGACAACTCCTGTTACTGTCTTTCTTTTTTTTTGAGTCAGAGTCTTGCTCTGTTGCCCAGGCTGGAGTGCAGTGGTGTGACCTCAGCTCACTGCAACCTCCGCCTCCTGGGTTCAAGGGATTCTCCTGCCTCAGCCTCCCAAGCAGCTGGGATTACAGGCACCTGCCACCACACCTGGCTAATTTTTTTGTATTTTTAGTAGAGATGAGGTTTCAGTATGTTGGCCAGGCTGGTCTCAAACTCCTGACCTCAGATGATCCACCCACCTTGGCCCCCCAAAGGGCTGGGATTACAGGTGTCAGCCACTGTGCCTGGCCTCCTGTGAGCGTCTTTATGCATTCTGAGAAAACTCCCCTAATACTCCCAGCATTTATTTGCTCCCACTTTTTGTTGTGTATCTCCTTTTGTTGTAAATATACATACTTTATATATTTCTCTATCTTTGTTGTAAATATACATACTTTATATATTTCTCTATCTTAACATTTAGCACAATTTGTTATTTAATGTGGTAAAAGTCTGTTTCCTCATGAGATCTAAACTCATGAGCAAGGATAGTATTTTATAATTCTTGTATCCTCAAGGTATAGTTTTACCAGATTCCAGTTTGACTAGAACATAGCCATACCCATTCATTTATGTACTGTCTATTTATTAAGAAAAAGCTTAATCAAATATAAGTGCATGTTTCAAATATTGTATTTTCATAATAATACGTTAATTTGTGAAGGACAAAAGCATATTGGGCTCTCGACACTGGGGGATGCTTCCACAGGTCTTATTATCTCAGCATAGACTGTGATAGAAGATTCACTGATTCTCCCTGTGTTGGTTCCAGCCCCCAACAATCTGTAAGCTCTTTTACAAGAGACACATTTCACACCCACTAGTGCCCACACGTCAACAGGCTCAACAGGCCCACAGTTACCATTTGGTGAACACTTGCCCACAGACCTACAGAGTGGAGGGGTTTTACCAAAGAAATTTGTGAGATGGACAACAGAACAAAAGATGGATATATAAGAAAACGGGAAAATACAACATAAGTCATAGACCATGGGTAATGAAGAACAGAAATAAACCAATTTTAAAAACTTCATATAACTAAAAACATTCCAAACACCAATGTTAGGGGGAGCTCTGGCCAGTCCACCAGTGCTTTATGATCAACAATGTATGTAGGCTATAAACAGATCCAGACTTTATAAACATAAAACTCCCTGTCCTCTAGTCTAAATGCACTCTGGACTAAATAAATTAAGAAACAGAGCTCAGAATCGTAATTTCACAGGGAATTTAAACAATTACACAGACGGTGATGAACAGAGAAAACATCAGCAAGTCTCCCCTCCGCCTGCCCTTCAGTCAGCGGCCCCACAATAACCCAGTTCCTTAAAGTAGGAATCCAGAAGTCATCCGAGACTTCTCTTTCACCCCCACGCATCCAATCAATCACTAAGACTCTCAAATCTATCCAATTCTGTGTATTCCAATACCTTAATTACTGCTATAGCTTCTCTCTACCTCTAGGCTTATCACCTACAAACTCAACCCACCCTTTATGCTGCTGGTAGAACAATTCAATCAAGAGGCAGATAGGATCTTCTAACTCCCAGCTACAAGATTCATTGGTTTCCAACACCTACAGCTCCTTGAAAAATGGTGAATTGTCTCAAAAAGAGAGCTCTGGGACACACACTCCTACCTGCATTCTATCATTTTCATCTGTTTTACATGCTGACTTCACATCAGTCATGGGTTTCACAGCTTAAAAATCAGTTTGAAAAGCACTGACTGACAGGATCAAGTCCAAACTCCTTCCAACCACACACCCACACGCAGCACCTTCATGATCGGCTGCTGGCTGCCTCTCTAGCCTCAGCTCTCTGCATTGCTTGCCTCCAAAACATGTATGACTCCCACCCAGTGTGCTGTTTTTGCTTCCCTGCCTTTGCTCACAGTATCTGTTCTATTCCCAAGGCTGCTCCTACTTGCCACATGGCTACATACCCGTCATCCTCAAACACTCAGTTCAGGGACCAGCCCCTTCAGGAAAATTTCCAGGGGGTAGAATTAGTTGTCTTTTTTATGTGCACTTGCCAGTCCCTGTGCATCTTTCTATTACCGCAGTTAACATACTGAATTAGGGCCCGGCGCAGTGGCTCACGCCTGTAATCCCAGAACTTTGGGAGACCAAGGTGGGGCAGATCACGAGGTCAGGAGTTCGAGACCAGCCTGGCCAACACGGTGAAACCCCGTCTCTACTAAAAATACAAAACAATTAGGCAGGCGAGGTGTCTGATGCCTGTAATCCCAGCTACTCGGGAGACTGAGGAAGGAGAATCACTTGAATCCGGGAGGCGGAGGATGCAGTGGGCCAAGACCGCCCCATTGCACTCCAGCCTGGGCAACAGAGCGAGACTCCATCTCAAAAACAAACAAAAAAAATACTGAATTAAAATGATCCATTAATATCTCTGACTTCCCTACTAGAGCTTTAGTTCCTCTAGGGATAGTACTCTATATAGAACTTTTGTAGCCTCAAAGTCTGGAAAAATGCCTCAAACTTTTAGGTAATCAATAAATGTTTGATAAGTGATTAAATTAACAGAAATTAAAGGATCATTTTTGTACATTATATATCCCTCCTACAACAATACAAACTATTAATACTAATATAAAATTAACACTAATATAAAACTACAGATTCCTCAATTTGTTTTTCAAAATGCATATGCAAATCTGAACTCAATTCCTTGGTAACTCAGTTATAAATATACCAAAATAAATATGAAGTCAATAAAATATGATCAAGAATACATGAATGCTCACTTTACAGATAAATACAAACTACTGAAACACCAGCACATTAAATATTAATACACGAAAGAAAGAAGGGGGAACTAAAACTTATTGTATTCAACATATTGTATTCAACAAGCAATACTAATGCTTGCATTCTAATGTGCTAATACTTTAAATACATTATTTCAGCAACAAGCCTGTGGGGTATGTCTTCCCATTTCACATTTTACTGTATTGAACCTCAGAGTAGTGATTTGCTTAAGAACACCAAACTAATAGCAAGAACCAAAACTCAAACCTAGGTCTCTCAACTCAAATATGTATGCTTCTTACTAGTTGTATACGCTACTCTAACAAGGCCACCTGCCCCCATGCTGATTGCCAGGGCATATAAGACCAGTCTAGCAGGTTTTGCCCCTTATCTCCTTCCTCCCCCCCATAGCCCAAGGACATTCCTCCTATGTTTCCCACTCATTCAGAAAGTACTTCCCCAGGCAGCCAGGGAAGGTCAAAAGCACTATGAGCAGCTCTGCTTCCCTAGGAGGGCGCCAGGCTGCTTCCATCCCACTACACTTAACTCCCCAAGACAGCTAATTATTCTGAGGAGGAAGTGTTTCTTCCATATTTATCAGTATTTTCCCGGTATTTCTCTCATAGAAGCATGACCATGAAAAAGTCTGATACAAAAGCATATGACTGTCCATGATTCACAGCAAATTGGTACTTACTGAAGATAGGATTGCCAGTTCACTTTGTTTGCACGAACTTCTGCAGCCTTGGCAGCAATAATGTTGGTTGGGACAGCAGCATCCACAGCACCTCTGATATCCATTTTGGTCATCTAAACTTCGTAATCTTGAATGTCTTTCAACAAATCTTCAATTTAGATGCAAGGTAAAATCAGAATACTAGGTGTTTCTTTTTCTTACAACTATTATTATTGTGACTATGAATATCATGATCACTTTTATCTCCCCAGGCATTCAACTCAAAATATTAAATGTCCTAAGTCTGAAAGTATCATTATATTTCAAATCTTGTCCACTGCTCCATGAAGGAGTTCTTTAGCTTTTGCTTTTCTAGAAAAAATTTTTTCATTATTGGCACTAACATTGCAGTAAGATATTTAAAGTAATCACTTAATATACTGAAATCAGAAATCATGATTAAATAGAATAGGTATAAATATGGGAAAAGCTGTAAATTTATACAATTGTGGCTAACTTTTCTCATAGAGAAACAATAAAAAATATGAATAGTACAGATAAGGCTAGTTACCTTATAAACATTTACTAAGCATCATTTTGAAGTGGCACATTAAAAATTCTGAATTCTTTCGAAAATTTCTCAAATTAAAATACACAAGGTGGGAACGTAACTTCTTAGAAGACAGTGTTTTCCTTTTCAAATAAAATTCATAGTATTTACAAAATCAAAATTCAGAGAGAAATTTTTAGAACAAATACCTATTACAATTTAGGTAAGCCAACAATGGAGGTCTGGCCGGACGCAAGAACCTACAGTAATCAAATTCTATGTAATTCTCACTCCTAAACTTCCAGATACAAACGACTAATTTTAACACAACGCAAAATATACGTTGCCACCTGCAAAATATAAATTCATGGCCATGGCCACAAATAAGTTAAAATCCAAAATTCTATTCCGGGTTCCCAATGATCTTAATCAATTTGGAACTTAATCTCTGTATCTGAAGATTTGCTGCATAAACAACCCTGGGCAGTGCGGAACCACAGGGCCCAGGAAAAAACAGGCTTCAACCGGGTCAGGCTAGAACTCTGCAGCCAAGGAGGCTCAGGCCCAGCAGCCCGTCCTGGGGTAGCTCAAGGTGTCTCTGGACAATTACCTAAGTCCCTGAACTACTTGCACCCCCAGCGAGTCAGGGCCGTGGCCCAGTCCCGGAGAAAGTATAATTTTTACCCCTCCCCCTCCACTCTCCGGTCCGCTGCTCACGTTTCTTCCCTCTGCGAGAAAGGCTCCAGAATTTCGTTTAATAAACCTGGTTGAGGCCTGGAAGAAAAGCAATCTGGCAACCGGGGGCCGAAGGAGAGGACCAAGCGGCGAGAAACCAGCACGCACCAGGCAAGCTGGAGAAACTGCAAGAGTCGCCTGACCTGGTCTGGAGCCTGAGACCAAACAACCGAGGGAGTCCTTACCTCGCGAATTCTCAGGACCCCACAATGCACCCAAAGCTGTCACGAAGGGTGGTCAGGGGCGCCGGAGCCACAGCCGGGCTGAGGCGCCGAGTCAGAGCCAAGTCGGCGTCTCCTGTCAGGTCCGGAGGTCTGAGCAGGGGCGGGAGACACCGGAGCGAAAAGTGAAGCGATTCCCGCACCAAGGAGAGGTTGAGGAGGACCGCACAGGTAGAAGGAAGCCGGCGCGGCCGCAGTAGAATGACAGAGGCGCCGGTCACGTGATCGGAGGCACGTGACTGCTGCGGAAGGCGGAAGTTGGGCGAGTCCAAAGCAGCCCGAGGAGGGGCGGGCGCTGCGGCGATGCTTGTTCGGTGCGGGCAACTGGAGCGCGGTAGTCCGTGACTTGGGTCCGGGAGCGACGCAAGGCTCGGGCCCCAGCCAGCCAGGGCAGGTGGGAGGCGGCGAGCGTGGCGGGCACGCTAAGACCCGCCGACCCCAGACCCAGCGCCTCGCCTAGCTGAGGCCGAGGACTTCCGTGCGGAAGCAGCTAGCAGAGGCCAAAACTCTCTTAACCGTCATTCTTTTGAAAAGTTTGATTTCGCGCTTTCAAATTAATTTCCATTTGGATATAACAGCTCCATGAAGCAGGCGTTCTTTTTCTGATTTTAAATAGAAAACTGGGGCTGAGAAGTGGGTCAGAAAAGCTCACTTAACCTAGGGTTGCACATTTAGCAAATAATAAATTCCATTGCAGTATTTACTTTTATACTAAAAAGTTATTCGTTGTATATCTAAAATTCACATTTACAGGACGTCCGGTATTTTATCCAGCAGTCACATCTGGAGCCCAAATTTTCCCCTAGTCCAGGCCTCACCAACTACCTTTGCCTTAAAGTAAGAATGTACTGCCCTGGAGGTGAGGTGTATATGATAGCATGTTTTCCTTAAAAAACATTGAAAGGGGCTGGGTGCGGTGGCTCATGCCTGTGATCCCAGCACTTTGGGAGGGTGAAGCGAGACCAGCTGACCAACATGGTGAAACCCCATCTCTACTAAAAATACAAAAAATTAGCCGGGTGTGGTGGCGCATGCCTGTAATCCCAGCTACTTGGGAGGCTGAGGTAGGAGAATCGCTTGAACCCAGGAGGCAGAGGTTGCAGTGGGCCGAGATCGCGCCATTGCACTCCAACCTGGGCAGAAAAAGCAAAACTCCGTCTCAAAAAAAAAAAAAAAAAAAAAATTCATTGAAAGGGATTTATAACCAACACATTTTTACTAGTAAAATTAAAGTCAGATTAATCAAAGTCATGCATTGATTATGAATAAAGATATATAATAGCAGTGTCAAAGATTGTACTAGGTCAGTCATTCCATCTTAGCCAGAAGTCAAAGTCTGAGTGTTGTTTTGAAAGCAAATCTGAGGGGGGAAACTTTCATAAAAGAGAAAAAGAAACCGATCGTGTACTAATGAACTCCCAAAAGCTGAAACAGCATGTTTTCTGTGTAACTGAGCAAAGCTGGCAATGAGGCCTGATCTTCGCATTTCCTTTCTGTATCACGGCAGCCACAGACAGGCATGATGCAGCGAGTCTCGTCAGATTTCAGGAGGCTCTCTTTTCTGGGAGGCACAAAGATATGGAACAAAATCAGGAATAGTGCAGTGAGCAGAGGGGACTGCTTCACAGGTCACCTGGGCTGGCATTCTCTGAGCATCACAACATTACCAGGCAATTTGCCTGGAATAGGGAGAAGAGAAGAGGCAGGTACTCCAGGCATTCTCTCTCTTAATATTATTTCTGTAACACTTCTATTGGAGATTTTTCTTGGTCCATTCAAGCTCCTGTAACAAAGTACTGTAGACTGGGTGGCTTATAAACAACAGAAATTCATTTTCTCACAATTCTGGAGGCTGAAAGTTCAGAATTGGGGTGCTAGCATGGTGAGGTTCTGGTGAGGATTGTCCCAGGTTGCAGACTGCTGACTTCTCATTGTAGCTTCACTTGGTGGAGAGAAGGTGAGAGAACTCTCTGGGGTCTCTTTCATAAGGACATCAATTTCATTCATGACAGCTCCACCCTCATGACCTGATCATTTCCCAAAGGTCCCACCTTCTAATACCATCACTTGGGAGTTAAGATTTCAACATAGGAATTTTGGGAAGACACAAACATTCAGACCATAGCAGTGATCTCAGTTACCTAATTATATATCATACCGGGGTCCCTAACCCCTGGGCCACAGACTGGTGGGGTCCATGGCCTGTTAGGAACCCAGCTGCACAGCAGGAGATGAGCGGCGGGCAAGTCTCCTGTCAGATCAGCAGCAGTATTAGATTCTCATAGGAGCATGAACCCTGCTGTGAACTGCGCATTGTAAGGGATCTAGGTTGCATACTCCGTATGAGAATCTAATGCCTGATGAGCTGAGATGGAACAGTGTCATCCTGAAACCAGCTGCATCACCTCCCACCCTGCCTGTGGAAAAATTTTTTTCCTTGAAACTGAGCCCTGGTACCAAAAGGGTTGAGGACTGCTGTATTATGACATAAGAAAGATAACCTTTGAGCTACTTTGTAATTTCTTTAAAATTGAGCTTCAGATTTGTTATTCAGAAATGACATAAGGGGAAGTTAGATAAATCTATATGGACAGGAGAAAATAATAATATATTTATTAAGTTAATGTTTAATTTTTCACTGGAATACAATTATATGTTTGGGGAAGATCTACCACTTAGAAGTCATCAGAAGGTAGACAATGTATGACTTTTTTCAAAGGAATTTCTTCAGTCTGAAATATATGGAATGCTATAAACACCATTATTTCCAATCTTTTCTTTCCAAGTATGAATTGAACTTATATTTTCCCACAGAAATAGAAGAGTTCTAGTCAAAGAAAATCCTATTCTAAAATATTTGTCATGAAAACTTACCACCCCCAAGTGCAGATTATGCTACCAGCCTACCTTCAGTTACACAAGGACTTTGAGAAGTTTTTATAGGTGACTGAATAAATTATTAGTTTAATGGAAGAATGGTTTTTCCATTCTTTCACACAGTCCCCTTGGGAACAACAGGCATTTGCAAGAAGCTGGCCTAGTTTGGCCTAATGGTAACACTGAGTAGTGACGTCATGACCTCTTCACACAGTGCTCTCACCAACTGCCCTAACAGCTTCTGATTGCTTTGGTATTGCTGAAGTGCATCTATCATCAAACATGCAGGTTTTCACTTACACTCCATACCAGTGTCCTGAATACTCATGGCAACCAAGCTTCAGATTTTCCAGGTAAGTTAATTTCATTGCATTGCACCATTGGCCCCATAAGGACAACCTCCCACAATTTGACATTTTAAAAATATGGTCCATGTGGTAGACAGCTTCTGAAATGGCTTTTAATGATCCCCACCTCCCAGTGACTCATATCCTTGTGGAATCCTCTCTTCTTGAGTGTGGGCTAGATCTACTGGTGTTTCTATAAGGACCAGAAAAGTAAAGGGATGTCACTTCTGAGATCAGGTTACAATGCAAGCTGCCTTGCTTGCATTCTCCTGGGTTCTTCTTACTTGCTCAGTCTGATGAAGCAAGGTGCTGTTTGTTAACCATAAAGAGGCTGATGTGGCCAAACTAAGAATAGCCCCCCGTGAACAACTAGTAAAAAATTGAAGCCCTTAGTCCAACAGGCTTCAAAGAACCAAATATGGACAACTGCATGGGTGAGCCTGAAAGTGAGCCCAGTTGAGCTTTGAAATGTCAGCAGCCAACACCTTCACTGCAGCCTTGTGAGATACCTGGCACCAGAAAACACAGCTGTACTGCAGCTTGCTTCCTGAAACTCCAATAATGCATGAGATTTATTGCCCCACTCTAAAACATTTGGTCACTTGTGGAAGTTGCCTTTCTTTTTAGAAAATTTAACAGCTTTATTAAGACATAATTCACATACCATATAACTCGCCCATTTAAAAGGTACAATTCAATGGTTTTTAGTATATTCCCGGCACTATACAAATATCACCACAATCCATTTTAGCCCATTTTCGTCACTCTGAAAGGAAACCTCTTACCCATTAATAGTCACTCTCTTCCTCTCCAAATACCCCCCTGCCCTAGGCAAATACTAATTTTTTTTATATCTCAAGATTTGCCTATACAGGAGATTTCTTTAATAAATGTAATCATACAATATGTGGTCTTTTGTGGATGACTTCTTTCACTTAACATAAAGTTTTCAAGGTTTATCTATGTTGCAACATGTATCTATACTTCTATTCCTTTTTACGGCTGAATGATATTCCATTGTATGATGTACCATATTTTGTTTATCTGCTTACTGGTTAATGGGCATGCAGATTGTTTCAATTTTTTAGACATTTGTGTGTAAGTCTTTGTGTGATCATAGGTTTCATTTCTGTTATTTGAGTAGATACCTAGGAGTAGAATTGCTGACTTGTATGGTAACTCTATGTTTAACATTTTGAGGAACTGCCAAACTGTTTTCCAAAGTGGTTGCAAGGCCTTGCATTCAACCCAGTAATGAATGAAAGATCTACATTTCTCCACATCTTCACCAACACTGTCATTGTCTGTCTTTTTAGTTAAAGTAAATCCATTTCGGTATGAATAGGTATCTCACTGTGATTTTGACTTCCTTTTCCCAATGTCTAATAATGTTGAACATCTTTTCATGTGCTTATTTAGAAATTTGTACATCTTCTTGGGAGAAATGTTTATGCAAACACTTCACTCATTTTTAATTTTTTTTTGTTTGTTTTTGAATTATAAGAGCTCTGTATATATTCTGAATTACAAGTCCTTATTATTTACACGATCTGCAATATTCTCCCTTGTTTTGTGGGTTGCTTTTTCACTTTCTTCATGACGTACTTTAAAACACAAAAGTTTTTGATTTTGATTAAGTCTAATTTACCTATTTTCTTGTGCTTTTGATATTGTATCTAAGAAGGCTTTGCCTAATCCAAGGTCACAAAGATTTAACCTTATGTTTTCTTCTCAGAGTTTCATAGTTTTGGCTCTTACATTTAGATCTATGATTCATGGTGAATTAGTTTTTGTAAAGAGTGTGAAATAGAGGTCCTATGTAATTTTTCTGCATGTGGATAACCAGTTGTCCCCACACCATTTACTGAAAAAACAATTCTTTCCCCACTGAATTGTCTTGGCACCCTGTCAAAAATCAATTGACCATAAATGTATGGGTTTATTTCTGGACTTTCAATTCTGTCCCATTGATCTACACATATACATACCTATCCTTATACCAGTACCACACGGTCTTAATTACTGTCACTTTTTAAAATTTTTTATTTTAATTTTGAGGTTATCAGATACATGTTTAGGATGTGCAGGTTTGTTTCATACGTAAACGTGTGGTTTGCGGCACCTATCAACCCATCACCTAGGTATTAAGCCTAGCATACATTAGCTATTTTTCCTAATGCTCTTCCTCCCGCAACCCCACCCCTGACAGGCCCCAGTGTGTGTTGTTCCCCTTACTGTGACCACATGTTCTCATTGTTAAGCTCCTACCTATAAGAGAGAACATGTGGTGTTTGGTTTTCTGTTCCTGCATTAGTTTGCTGAGGATAATGACTTCTAGCTCCATCCATATCCCTGCAAAGGACATGATCTCACTCCTTTTTCTGGCTGCATACTATTCCATGGTGTATATGTACCACATTTTCTTTATCCAGCCTATCACTGATGGGCATGTGGGTTGATTACATGTCTTTGCTATTGTGAATAGTGCTGCAATTAATATACATGTGCATATATCTTTGAAATAGAATGATTTATATTCCTTTGGGTATATACCCAGTAATGGAATTGCTGGGTCAAATGGTATTTCTGGTTCTAGATCTTTGAGGAATTGCCACACTGTCTTCCACAATGGTTGAACTAATTTACGTTCACATCGACAGTATAAAAGCATTCCTATTTCTCCACAACCTCACCAGCATCTGTTGTTTCTTGGCTTTTTAAGAAATTGCCATTCTGACTTGTGAGAGATGGTATCTCATTGTGGTTTTGATTTGCATTTCTCTCTCTTTTTTTTTTATTTTATTTTTCCTGAGACAGCATCTTGCTCTGTCACCTAGCCTGGAGTGCAGTGGTGCAATCTCGGGTCACTGCGATCTCTAATCAAATGATTCTCCTGCCTCAGTATCCTAAGTAGCTAAGACTATAGGCACATGCCACCGCATCCAGCTAATTTTTGTATTTTTGGTAGAGATGGTGTTTTACCATGTTAGCCAGGCTGGTCTTGAACTCCTGACCTCCTGGCCTCACCCGCCTCAGCCTCCCAAAGTGCTGGGATTACAGGCATTGAGCCACCACACCCAGCCTGATTTGCATTTCTCTAATAGTCAGTGATGTCGAGCTTTTTTCGTATGTTTGTTGGCTGCATGAATGTTTTCTTTTGAAAGTGTCTGTTCATGTCCTTTGCTCACATTTTAATGGGTTTTTTTTTTTTTTCTTGTAACTTTGTTTAGGTTTCTTGTAGATTCTGGATATTAGCCCTTTGTCAGATGGATAGATTGCAAAAATTTTCTCCCACTCTGTAGGTTGCCTGTTCACTCTGATGATAATTTCTTTTGCTGTGCAGAAGCTCTTTCATTTAATTAGATCCCATTTGTCAATTTTTGCTTTTGTTGCAATTGCTTTTGGCGATTTTGTCATGAAATCTTTACCTGTGCCTGTGTCCTGAGTGATATTGCCTAGATATTCTTCTAGGGTTTTTATAGTTTCGGGTTTTATATTTAAGTCTTTAATCCATCTTGAGTTAATTTGTGTATAAGGTGTAAGGAAGGGGTCTAGTTTCAGTGTTCTGCATATGGCTAGCCAGTTTTCCCAACACCGTTTATTAAATAGGGAATCCTTTCCTGGTTGCTTGTTTTTTTTTCAGGTTTGTTTCAGATCAGATAGTTGTAGGTGTGTGGTCTTATTTCTGAGTTCTCTGTTCTGTTCCACTGATCTATGTGCCTGTTTTTGTACCAGTACCATTTTGTTTTGGTTATGGTAGCCTTGTAGTATAGTTTGAAGTCCAATAGCATGGTGCCTCCAGCTTTGTTCTTTTTGCTTAGGATCGTCTTGGCTATACAAGTTCTTTTTTGGTTCCACATGAATTTTAAAATAGTTTTTTCTAATTCTGTGAAGAATGTTAATGGTAATTACTGTAGCTTTGTAGTAAGTTTTAAAATTGGGAAGTGTGATCCTTCAACTTCATTCTTTTTTGAGACTGTTTTGGATATTCTGGGTCCCTTATTTTTTTTTTTTTTTTTTTTGAGACGGAGTCTCACTCTGTCACCCAGGCTGTAGTGCAGTGACACGATCTCGGCTTACTGCAACCTCTGCCTCCTGGAGTCCAGCGATTCTCCTGCCTCAGCCTCCTGAGTAGCTGGGATTACAGGCATATGCCACCACACCTGGCTAACTTTTTATATTTTTAGTAGAGACGGGGTTTCACCATGTTGGTCAGGCTGGTCTCGAACTCCTGACCTCGTGATTCATCCACCTCAGCCTCCGAAAGTGCTGGGATTACAAGTGTAAGCCATCATGCCTGGCCCCTTATAATTTTATATGATTTTTAGAATCAACTGTCAACCGCTGCAAAAGAAAGGAGCCGACGTATGATAGGCATTGTATTGAATCTATAAAGCAATTTTACAAAAGGAAACTTTTCCAGTACATCAACCCCAGTAATACACATCCCTTACCTTTGTGCACCCTCAAACCCAACAGAAGCTACTTGGGCATTAGTTGCCTCTTGACAGAGAGTTATTCTACCTTTTCCACTCTGCTTAATAATCTTATATTTACAAAGCAGTTTATAAATATGAAGTATGGTGTTAGAAGCCAATTCTTGGCTTACTCATTGGGTACCTAGTCATCTCATAAGAAAATCAATTTAACATACTCCACATGATGTATGTAAAAAGTATAATAATCCTTGAGTTTAAGTTTGGGTATGAGTTTTGCATATGTTACTACCTACAAAGATGACTATTATTAAACTGACCTTTTAAGAAACCTGGGAAGATTAGGCCAACCATCTGCCTGTCAATTGCACAGCCCAAGATTGTCAAGTACTATTGGCTGTCAAACACCACTAACACAAGAATTTTTGCCAAACAGTCTATTTAATTTACCACTATATGCTAAGCTATATATCACTTGGATCGTTTCTTTCCTTTTTGATTTAGGATTACATTTTAATTAAGAATACATTTCTACCTTTAGAGGGCACTCATAACATACAGCACTTACACATCTAAAATAAGCAGCTCTACCAGGAATAGAACATGAAAGATCTTTGGATAAGCTACTGATCCACAAAGCAGATAATCCTTTTGCTTTCATTAGTGTAACTTTCCAAGGAGGCTCCCCACAGACTCAGAGCCAGCCCAGCATTAACCAAACAAAGAGAAACAGAGTGGATCCTGTGCTAATATTGGGAAAACCAGGCAACAGGACTCATTTGGGGCCTTTATTGTGAAAACATGCCCCAGCTTTCCCAAGATAACCAAGAGTGCCTCCAGAAACATTTCTCCAGGCCATCTATATGGACACAGTTTCTGCCCCTGTTTAGGTCTCAGAGATATAATGCAGACATTCACCAAATCACAGAAAATGAAGGAGACCCCAGGGCCGTTCCTGATATCAAGGTAAGGTGATCTCCACAATCCATGATCCTTTCCTGTCAAGGGAAAGTGTTTACCAGAAAGAATATAAAACTATATGCAAGCTTTAGTGTCATTGCTCTCTTATCTTAATGTTTTATCAAAAATGTTTTCAAACCAACCCCAAGGGACATCTAGAACCTAGATGATAATTACCTGATCTATCTAGTTTTCTCCAATCTAAACAGATTCCCCTTACCAAAACAAATTATTATTTATTGCTTTTTTGTTTATTTGTTTGTTTCAGGTGATAACATTCAACAAATCTAGACAGACTTTGTGGCTTTAAGTGTTAGCCCTTGGATGTCTTTCTCAGATATAAATATTATATCCCATATAATAATGAAAGAAAAATTGTAGACTGCTTTCTACAAAAAAAATTCCTAGGGAAAACAATCGATAAACTAAGAACATAAGAACATTAAGGAGCTAAGGGATGTTTTTTCCAAATTAAAAGTTTCCTAAGGTGAATTTCCTAAGCTTGAGTTTCTATCAGTAGGTAATAACATTATTTCTCCAAAGAATGACAATTTACCTGCTGGATGTTGTGTGTATGTTTGAAGAAAATACAGTTTGAGTCTGTAAATCCTCTTAGCTATTAACATCTCGTAAAAGGTTACTTGGTATAGAATATGGACATGTGTTAATGTCTAACAAGCAAGAGCACACTCAAAATTAAGTGTTGCAAAACTATAAAACTGTTCAAATACCTTAACACCAGAAAATTCACCTGTTCTTTTGCCACGGCTCATATCCTGATAATAATCATTATTTATTTGCAAACTCTTTATATAATTCTCTAGGTCTGCCCTTTCTCCTAATGTTATTTTAACCATTTGGCACAAGTGGAGGGGAAAATAATAAAAATAAAAAGGGTCAACACAAAGGTTTTTTTTGTAAATATATAAGGGCCTGTTCTTTTGAGCTTCCAGATGTATGTGAACAAATAACACATGAATTCCCACACCCCCTATTATCATCTAAGCACTAAGAGTTTAGCAAGCTCTAATGAAATGTGATGTAGTGGCCAAGAGTCCTGAATTAATGGACATCTTAATGTAGGCAACACATGCAAAAGATATTTCTAAAAGACAGAATGTGGAGACTATTTTGAGGAAACAGCAAAAACAACAAATATACCCATTATATGATGCATATGTATGCTATTGTATATGTATGTACGTATATGCACGCACACACACATACATATAATTTCAAAGTTCTAACTGTCTTGAGAAGGTATGCTGCAAGTGGAATCAAAGACAAATAAAATGCAAAAATATTTAAAAATCACTGTTACACCTTCCCATGGCATCCTGGAATCAACCATACGCGCTGGTGCTGGACAACCTAACTTCTATCCTAACCTCACTAATCTGTTAACAGGTTCCAGTCTGTACAGCAACAGGTGAGGGTAGAAGGAAGCGATCCAGTTGGGATGCTACTGGCTCCTTCATTTAGTTTTTGCCTTTTGAAAAAAATATTTTTATATTGCATCTGAATACAGAAAGAGGAGACGTGCCTCTTCTAGCAACTGTAAGGATGGAAACACTCAACTCATTTTGAGTCTGCTGATATCATTGAATCCTTACTAACTGCAAAACCTTGGGCTAGGAGCCATAGGGAATAAAGAGAAAGAGCAAGGCCGGGCGCAGTGGCTCAACACCTGTAATCCCAGCACTTTGGGAGGCCGAGACGGGCAGATCACGAGGTCGGGAGATCGAGACCATCCTGGCTTACATGGTGAAACCCCGTCTCTACTAAAAAATACAAAAAAACTAGCCGGGTGCGGTGGCGGGAGCCTGTAGTCCCAGCTACTCAGGAGGCTGAGGCAGGAGAATGGCGTGAACCCGGGAGGCGGAGCTTGCAGTGAGCTGAGATCCGGCCACTGCACTCCAGCCTGGGGGACAGAGCGAGACTCTGTCTCAAAAAAAAAAAAAAAAAAAATAGAAAGAGCAAGATATGCTCCCTCCTTTCTAGAGACTTACCGTATATTGAGAAAGACAAACATTTAGCATATCATCAGCATGACTCATGTCAATAATATAAGGTACCTACATAATTATCGTACATTTTTTCAAGCAGTAAGGTATTAGAGGAGGAATATGATCACTCTGGGGTAAGACGATTGAAGAAGCCCAGTGTTAGAGTGAAAGCAGTGAAATCGAAGGTAGACGTGAAATAATGTCTAAGAACGTACATATAGAGGCAGAAAGAGGGAACATGGGCTAAAATGTATCTAGACATCAAGAGGTCAGTCACAAATTCTCCAAAAATCCTCAACCTAAGCTTTACAGTTCCTGCAAAACTTACCCCCAAATAGATCATGGGCTTAAATGTACAACTACATGGAAAATTATAGAACTTTTAGGAAAAAAAATGGGAAAAAATCTTTATGAGCTAGGGCTAGGTGAAGAGTACACAGACACCAAAGAATCATGATCCATGCAAGAAAATAATCCATGAATAAGACTTCATTAGAATCTAAAAAACTTTTGCCCTACCAAAGACTCTATTGAGAGGATAAAAGACAGCATACAGACGGTAGGAAAATACTTTCACCCCCATGTCTGCCAAACACCTTGAACCGAGAATAAAGAATTCTCAAAACTCAAGAGTAAAAGACAAACAATCCAACAAGAATATGGGCAAAAGACATGAACAGGCATTTTACTGAAGAGAATATGCAGATGGCAAATAAATATATGAAAAGACAGTCAACATTGTTAGCCATTAGGGAGATGCAAATTAAAGTCACAGTGAAATATCACTACACACCCAGCAGAATGGGTAAAATGGAGAAAAAATAGTGGCTATAAAAATGGCTAGAATGGCTAAAATGACTAAAATTGTGACAACACAAACTGCTGGAAAGGATACAGAGAAACTGAATCATTCATGCATTGCTGATAGGAATGTAAAATAGTACAAACAATCTGGAAAACAATTTGGCAGTTTCTCATAAAATTGAAGATACAACTACCATATGGTCTAGCAATTTCACTATTAGGCATTTATCCCAGAGAAATGAAAACCTACATTTACACCAACCCTGTATGCCAATGTCCACAGCTGCTTTATTTGTAATAGTCAAAAACCAGAAACAACCCAAAAGCCCTTCAAGAGATGAATGATTAAACAAACCGTGGTACATCCATACCGTGGAATCCCATGGAGCCACTAAAAGGAATGAACTACTGATACACAACACAACTTGGGTAGACTTCAGGGACTGATGCTGAGCAGGGGAGAAAAAGCCAATTCCAGAAAGTCACACACTACATATATGTGTATGATTCTATATAAGCCACTCTTTTTTTTTTCTTTGAGATGGAATCTTGCTCTGTCACCCAGGCTGTAGTGCAGTGGGGTGATCTCGGCTCATTATAACCTCTGCCTCCTGGGTTCAAGCTATTCTCTCACCTCTGCCTCCCGAGCAGCTAGGACTACAGGCATGCGCCGCCACACCCAGCTAATTTTTGTATTTTTAGTAGAGACAGGGTTTCACCATGTTGGCCAGGCTGATCTTGAACTCCTGACCTCAAGTGATCTGCCCACCTCAGCCTCCCAAAATGCTGGGGCTACAGATGTGAGTCACCGTGCCCAGCCTACATAAGCCAGTCTTGAAATAAAATTATAGACATAGAGAACAGATTCGTGGTTGCCAAAGATTAGGGATTAGGTAGGGTGATGGGTATAGCTACAAAGGAGTCATACTTTAAAGGGAGCCTGGTGGCGATGAACCAGTTCTGTGTCTTGACTGCAGTGGCAGTTATGCACATTATATATGTAATGTGCTAAAGTTGCATGAAACTATACACGTGCACACACAGAAATGAGTGAAATCTGAATAAGCTCTGTGAATGGTACCCTTTTCATTTCCTAGTTTTGATGTTGTTCTTTAGTTATGCAGTCTCCATTGAGGGAAAGTGGGTGATCAGTACACGGGACCACTCTGTACATTCTGTGTACGTGATTTCCTATGACTGTAGCATTATTTCAAAATAAGCAATCTTAAAAAGCAAACCTCTAAAGGTAGGTTAAACTGACAATATGACACACAGATCGCCTGCATTTATTGTGGTTATTCCAGTTGTTCTTTTCATTTGGCTCCTTGGGTTAATAGCATTCATGTGATCTGACCTGTTTTAGAGATGAGAAAACAAGTTTGGATATACTATTGGTTGCATATGTAAAGTCAGCTGAGAGGTGATTTGAACCTGGATTTTCTGACGCTGATTTCAATAAGTATCTGATAGCTTCTGACAGGGATTTAAAAAGTGGACTGTAGTTTCCTTGACTTGAAGCCAGTCTTCTTAATAGTACTTTCTGTATGGTTTCTGCCCCAAATAGTCCAACACAGGCCACTAATTTACTACAGAATCCCATACACCTGCATATACACTCACACACTTGTCTTCATCGGATTATTTTTTAGGTATTGTATTTTTCTTTTTTTTTTTTTTTTTTTGAGACTCAGTCTTGCTCCATCACCCAGGCTGGAGTGTAGTGACACGATCTCAGCTGATTGCAACCTCCGCCTCCCAGGTACAAGTGATTCTCCTGCCTCAGCCTCCCAATTAGCTGGGACTAAAGACGCCCGCCATCACCCCCAGCTACTTTTTTTTTTGTATTTTTAGTACAGACAGGGTTTCACCATGTTGACTGGGCTGGTCACAAACTCCTGACCTCATGTGATCCATCTGCCTTGGCCTCCCAAAGTGCTGAGATTACAGGTGTGAGCCACCGTGCCCAGCTGATCAGATTTTTTTTTCTTCCATCAGGGTTTTTGTTTCCTTTCAGGCCAGGAATGCAAGCGGGAGGGCGGGTGAACTCTAGGCCAGCAGTTTTTCTAGACAATCAACATGAGGAAGAGAAAGTGTTACAGCTGCTCTAGTGAGAAGTCAACTCTGTCAATATATATGTTTATGTGTGTGCATTCTTTCTCAAAAATAAACATGGTCAGAGTTTAGACAAGAGAGCTGTTTCCACAAGGTTATTTTTCAGCCCATTCCAAAGTCAATGCCCTTCTGAAAGTGTGGGCTTCTAAGTGCTCTGCTGTTCCAGACGTGTGATCCCTAGAGCAGCTGATCAAAGCACTTATTTTAAGACCTTATACACAGAAAGGAGAAAATAAATCTCAAGGCACCAAAGGGCAGCTACAAAGACAATGGAGCCTTGTGTGATGAAAATGATAGAGGAAAGAAGGAAAGAAAAACAGCTTAGTAAGAGAGCAATTATGCCTGTTGGCCAAATACCTTACCATTAGTGTATTCAGAAGACAGAATTATTCTGTCCTGCCTCCTTTTGTGAAAGAGTAAGTTCACTGAGAAGAATAAAGTTGATTCTTATTTTCTTGAAGGCCCTCTGAAAATAATTCCATAGTAATTAGTTTAACACTTGAGATGTTCACAAACCTATTGAGGAAAAGTCTCATTTGGAAGTCAGCCATGCTTCTGTCTGCCGTGGCTAGCATGCATACGTTCAGTGGCCCTCTGGCACCTGCTGCAGGGTCTTCCCAAGTGAGGCCCAGGGGATGTGGCTCCACAGGCCTGCGGCTCAGGGCCTTGGATTCTCAGTGAGCAGTACTTACATGATCTTCCTTTGATGGAGACCATAAGGAAGACCTTGGGTATGATCTTTGGGAAAGTGAAAAAATGTCTTCAATTATTCAGCCTCTGAGCTCACAGAACCCAGGACAATCCATGTGACACTAAGAACAAAACAAAGAGGGGTGGGGAGAAAGGGAAGACGTTGGTCAAAGGCCGCAAAGTATCAGCGAGATTAGAGAAATAAATCTGAGTGATCTATTCTACAGTATGGTGACGGTAGTTAATACAGCTTGAGCATCCCTAACTTGAAGTCCAAAATGCAAAATGCTCCAAAATCTGAAACTTGAGTGCAGATATGACATTCAAAAGGAATGCTCATTGGAGCATTTCAGATTTGGATTTTTAGATTCGGGATGCTGAACCAGTAAATATAATGCAAATATTCCAAAAGCTGACAAAAATCTGAAATCCAAAACACTTCTTGTCCCAAACATTTTGTGTAAGGAATACTCAGCTTGTAATCATGTATATTTCATATTTCAAAGTTGCGAAAAAGTAAATTTTTAACTGTCTCATTACAAAAAAAAATAGATGAGGTGATGTTTATGTTAGCTTTATTTAAGGTTTCTACCATGTATACAAATATTAAAACATCACATTGTACCATAAATACATGCAATTATTATGTGTGAATTAAAAATAAAAATAAACAAAATAAAAATAAAATAGTGTTTCAGCTTGTCATAAAAGGTACTTATCATCCCAGAGACTTTTCTTATATAGCTACCTTGGACAATCCCTTACATTAATTAAGCACCTAAGATACCAGCTAATACCTTTCAAAGTAATAAATGAAATGGTGATCAATTTAAAAGTAAATGGTGGCCAGATGTGGTGGCTCACACCTGTAGTCCCAGCATTTGGGATTACACTGGCAGCCGTCACCACACCATCCACTGGGCTCTAATCTGAACACCTACACACTCCACTTACAATTCTGATTGAGACTCTGAACAGGAAAAATGGAAAACCATTCTATCAATGAAACAGACTAGTATCTCACTGTGGTAAGGCCCTCTGGTAGCAGGAGAGGTCATAAATAGAAAACTCAAGTGACTATAAATAAAAAGTAAAGCAGTCTTTATATCAGAAATGGATGTGTGTATATATAAAATTAAATATATATACACACACATCCTTTTAAAAACATATATACACATACCTGAAAGAAAGCATAATGTGTATTTGTGCTTTCCAGATATACATTGGCTTGAAAAAAGTCAATGCAATATCACAAAGAGCCAGAGGTGGCATTGCTGAATAAAGAGAGGCAGAGAAGAGTGAAAAGGGAGATGGCG
This sequence comes from Piliocolobus tephrosceles, assembly GCF_002776525.5. Taxonomy (NCBI): domain Eukaryota; kingdom Metazoa; phylum Chordata; class Mammalia; order Primates; family Cercopithecidae; genus Piliocolobus; species Piliocolobus tephrosceles. The sequence goes on from NC_045440.1 coordinate 54,656,318, forward strand.
CGTGATAACTGATTCACCCTGGAGGTTTTAGAAACAACTGAGACGCCCCCAAGCAAGGAAGGTGGAGAAGGGTCTCCCATCATCAGCTGGGGCAAGCTCAAAAGATTATTTGCGACAGTTAAGGTGGCCCCATGTTTTTTAACCTGTAGGCCATGTCCAATGCCCCCTTGACTGTCTGAAAAATATCCAGCAATGGAACGGGGTTATGTTTTAAAAAAAACAAAAAACTGCTGGGGGTGAGGCAGAGGAAGTGGGAAGTACTGCAAGTGCTTTCAAAAGAGACATGTGATCTTTGATTTGCCTTAAAATAATACAGGGCAGGAGGGAAGTAGGAGTGTAAGAGATAATACAGAATTGGCAATATGTTGTTAATTATTGAAACTGGGTGATGGATATGAGGGTTCATGAAGATAATCACTCAGTTTTTTGTATTTTGAAAATTAACATAATACATTTATTTTTAAGAATCCCAAAGACTAGAGCTTACGATGTGCCTTTAAATTTAAATAACAAACTTTTCATCTTCTATTTATACACCACAGTGGGAGCTGTTGTGTATGCTACCTAGCAAACATTCAGTAATTGCGCACATCATCTTGACCTTTCAGGGGAATTTTTTTAAATGGAAAAAAAATTCCATATGAAAATCAAAGAAGTATACTGCAAAAATCCTGGCTAGCTTTAGTAGACTGGTCTGTTTGTCTTTTCATTGATTTTACAACTCTTAGATTTTAAATGGTTTTAATGGTTAGGGAAAAATATATCTAGTACCATTTCCATTGTTCAAAAGGTCTCATAAAATCATGTTGGCTTCCCTGCTGAAATCAAGCCAGTCTTCACAAAGCCACAGAATCACTGCAAATGCTTTAGAAAATTTACATTAAAGTTTTACCCTCTTGCAAGATAAAGATGTGGATAAACTATACTGGGAACCTCAGGGAATGTATTAGTCCTTTTTCATACTGCTATGAAGAAATACCCGAGACTAGTTGATATATAAAGGAAAAGAGGTTTAATGGACTCACAGTTCCACACGGCTAAGGAGGCCTCACAATCATAGTGGAAGGCAAAGGAGGAGCAAAAACATGTCTTACATGGTGGCAGGCAAGAAAGCATGTGCAGGGGAACTGCCCTTTATAAAACCGTCAGATCTCGTGTGACTTATTCACTATCGTGAGAACAGCACAGGAAAAACCCACCCCCACTATTCAATTACCTCCCACTGGGTCCCTCCCACGGCACATGGGGATTATGGGAGCTACAATTCAAGATGAGATTTGGGTGGGGACACAGCCAAACCATACCAGGGAGTAAAATTGTTTTTCTAGGTTCTCTAGAAACCATCTAATTCCATTCTATGAGAAAAGGTGATCCAAATCAAGCTTGTGTCATTTAAGAGTTTATTTTAGAAACTTCTATAGAATAGTTTTATAGCTCTTGCATTTAAAATGACTGAAAAATGAAATTTTAAGATGAAGCAAATATGTTGAAAAGATAACAGTTTAAACTACATAGTGACAATTGGAATATATTCAAATATTCAAGAAAGAAACCCAAATCACAGGCTACGAAAGTAATTTGATTTGACATCAACTATGTAACCAAATATGTTTTCCCATAAGACTACATTTGGCTTATACGATTTCGAATTCTCAACACTAAAAATTGTAAGGATTTATATTCAAGTGATAGGTCACTCAAAGAACTTTTATTCAAAATAATACTGGAAATGAACTAAAATATGGAAGACATTGTCTCACATCTTTGTAACTGTCTGTTCAAATTGCATGTGACTAGAAGACAAAAGGTAATGGCAAGGAAGCAGGAGGCTAACAGCCCAGGAACCTCATCCCAGGAATATGTGGAAGATGCTAGAAAGACAGTTTAACGCCAGCAAACCGCCTCTAAGAGCTGTGGCTCCATGTTCTCTTTCCAAATTCCTAGGAGAGAGGATCTGGCCCAGTATACATGTGGTTTCTGTCTCAAGATCCATCAGCCTTGCTGGGTGCGGTGGGTCACACCTGTAATTCCAGCACTCTGGGAGGCCAAGACAGGCAGATCACTTGAGGTCAGGAGTTTAAGACCAGCCTGGCCAACATGGTGAAACCCCATCTCTACTAAAAAATACAAAAATTAGCCGGGTGTGGTGGCACATGCCTGTAATCCCAGCTATTCAGGAGGCTGAGGTAGGAGAATTGCCTGAACCCGGGAGGCAGAGGCTGCAGTCAGCCAGAATTGCACCACTGCACTCTAACCTGGGCAACAGCGTGAGATCCTGTCTCCAAAAAAAAAATCCATCAGTCCTAGCTGTTCTGTAGGTTGTAAGACAATCTTAAGGCGTCATCCAGCACATATTTTGGTTGATTGCAACTTTAAACCAGCTTATGGGGTTCCCAAATCAAGGATGGCACCTGAAGTAGACAGCCCTGATTTAGATATTTGAGGCCTGGCATATTTATATCTATCACCCACAAGCTTTGTGACCATGCCTCAGAGATGATTCTACACATCTTCTCTGTTTATCTCCTATTCCCACCACCAGACATTCTGAAAAGCATCTGTGGATGAGCCCCACAAAACTAAAGTCTAGAGTCAGCAGACCCTCAGCCCCTAGGGGACACAGGCCGTGAAGTTCTTGTGTGACCCTCTGTCCTCTCTTGAGTCAAGCCAGTTGACCCAGTGTGGGTCATCAGATAACCACCCACACTGATACATGAGTATTTTTACCTATAAGTTATCAACAAAATATATAGACTGTGTGAAGTTGCATAAAAATAGTAGAACAAAATATGACCAAATGAAATGAATAAAACATTACTTGAAAGAAATGATCAAAGCAGTTGATATCACCAATGTCACACTGCATTTCTGAATTCTATCATAAATCTGCTCTCTCTGCTTCTGCAAGTTGTATTTAAGGCTTTCATCTGTGACCATTTGCCCAGAGGTTCATGTTCTGAAGGACATATTTTTGAAGTTTTCATTTGAAGAGAAAGTATTATTACCATCATCATCATCCCAAGAGGACATGCAGTTAATTTTACACAGAGTTTTGTTGAAGAATGAGTTTGCTGAATTAAAAAGCAAGCTTATGATCAGCAAAGAAAATCCAGGTACTATCGCTTCCTTTTTTCTGTTTTTGCCTTGTCTTAAAAATACCTGCACCTGATTATTTTTAACAACTTATTAGCATCATTAAGATCTGTAAGCTTCCCCTTTCCCAGAGCTGCAATTTTGGAGAAGCCACACATCTCCCATCATTTGTTGGCCCATGGGGAGTCCAAGCTTTGGGGAGCCAACCATTGCCCCACATTGCCCCGCATGGATTCTTTGCTACCCTGAAGATAAACAGAGTGAAGGTGAGGAGGATGTGAGGAACAGGAGGCAAAAGAGGGTCCCTCAGGCCTCTGGTCGTTAGCCTGGACCAAACTAGAAGTTAAGAGAAGTTCGCCTCCCCTCTCTCTCACCCACCCCTCACCTTAGACTCTTCCCCAACATCCACAGGCATACCCTAGGAACCTCATTCTCTCATTCCAGCCTAGTTTCTCCCTTTAATCAAAGAAATAAAAGTTCAAATTCGTACGCACTTAGATGTAAATGAATTCATATATCACTCCTGTTCATGAAATCTATAGGGAACATTCATATTAGATCCACAAGAATGAACCTGAGTAGTGTAATTTGTACCATATAAAATCTGAGCAGGCGGGAAACTTGGGGTTCAGGGCTACTTCCAGCCCCTCCTCAGAAGCCACACTCCAGCGTGATGCAAATCCCGCTGGCTTCTACTTCTGATCACAGAGAAGGTGCAGCGTTCCTTGGTTCTGTCTTCACTTCAAAACCTCCTCCTTTATAAAAAAATTAGCTGGAGGGCGAGGCATAGTGGCTCATCCCTGTAATGCCAGCAGTTTAGAAGGCCAGTAGTTTGGGGCCAGCCTGGACAACAAAGAGAGAGCCTGTTTCCACAAAAAAATTTAAAAATTAGCCGGGTGAGTGGCACATGCCCCTAAGTCCCGGCTACTCAGGAGGCTGAGGCATGAGGATTGCTGAGCCCAGGAGTTAGAGACCGCAGTGAGCTATGATCATGCCACTACCCTCCAGCCTGCGTGACAGAGTGAGACCCTATCTCTAAAAAGAAAAGAAAATCTCCTCCTTTTCTAAGCAGTTTTGGCCAAAAGCCAGGTTGTAATTCTGCTTGGTTTATCCATTAGAAATGGGCTGGGTTTTTAGATACATTAAATCATAAAGGGAGGGGGAAATGAATGCCTTTGGGTTTTAGGAAATCGGGAACCAGAGAGCTCATGACATTTTCTTTTCTTTTCTTTTCTTTTTTTTTTTTTTTTTTTTTCTGAGATGGAGTTTCGCTCTTGTAGCTCAGGCTGGAGTATAATGGCGCGATCTCGGCTCACTGCAACCTCTGCCTCCCGGTTCAAGCGATTCTCCTGCCTCAGCCTTCCGAGTAGCTAGAACTACAGGCATGTGCCACCATGCCTGGCTAATTTTGTATTTTTAGTAGGGACGGGGTTTCTCCATGTTGGTCAGGCTGGTCTCAAACTCCCAACCTCAGATGATCCACCCGCCTCAGCCTCCCAAAGTGTTGGGATTACAGGTGTAAGCCACCATGCCCGGCCATGACATTTTCCAATTCCTTCTCCCTGAGTCAAGATTCAGAGCTCATTGCTCCCTTCTTGGAATACAGCCCTCCACCTCACTCCCAGATGCAATAAGCATTCTCAGGGGCCCAAGAGCAGATGGGCTCTTCTTTGGTAATGCTTTTTAAAGGCAGGGAGTAGAACAATGGTGAATGGTGACATCTGGTGGAAATCCAAGCATTGCAGCACTTCGAACCAGCATGACTTGAGGCTCATTTGTAACTAACTGAAGTCTGAGTACTTGAAGATGTCCTTTTTTACCAAGTGAAAAGCTCAGTGATATCACCGTTTTGGCTGACACAGGTACAAACTGCCACCACGCAGGATGATGACGTAAAGGGAAATGTCTTTGAAATGCCAAGAATTCGTTTTTGAATTCAGGTCTAAGTTGGATTTCATTCTCTGAGTCTTCATTTTATCTTTTTTTTCTTTTTTTTTTTAAGGCAGAGTCTCACTTTGTCACCCAGGCTGGAGTACAATGGCGCCATCTCGGCTCACTGCAACCTCTGCTTCCCGGGTTCAAGCAATTCTCCTGCCTCAGCCTCCCAAGTACCTGGGACTACAGGTGCCCACCACCACACCCGGCTATTTTTTTTTTTTTTTTTTTTTTTGTATTTTTAGTAGAGACGGGGTTTCACCATGTTAGCCAGGATGGTCTCAATCTCCTGACCTCATGATCTGCCGTCCTCGGTCTCCCAAAGTGCTGGGATTACAGGCATGACATTTTATCTTGTACAAAATCAAGACAATAATAATTTTCACATACAATCTGAATGGGTTGCTTTGGAAAAAATCAAATGAGACAAGACATGTAAAAATGCTGGTAAACTATAAAGACATAGGCTTTTTAAAAAAACTCAGATATGGCTGAGCTTGGTGGCTCATGCCTGTAATCCCAGCAACACTTTAGGAGACCAAGGCAGGTGGATCACTTGAGGTCGGTCAGGAGTTCAAGACCAGCCTGGATAACATGGTGAAACCCCATCTCTACAAAAATACAAAAAAAATTAGATGGGCATGATGGCAGGTGCCTGTAATCCCAACTACTCAGGAGGCTGAGGCAGGAGAATCGCTTGAACCCAGAAGTCCGAGGTTGCAGTGAGCTGAGATTGCACCATTGCACTCCAGCCTGGCAACAGAGCAAGACTCCATTTCAAAAAAAAAAACTAAGATACCTTGAGTATTTTTTATTTAAAGCCTGCATCAGTGGGTCCAGCTTTCCATTAGCCCTGTGCTGCCTCCTGGAAACCCCTTGGAAACCTATGGGCTGGGTTTGTAGCCAGTTTCTCCCACAACAGTTGTTAATCTAGTTATCTCTATCTGCAGATGGACCTTGTACCTACTGGGCACAAAGTAAGAGCCCAGTTAATATTGACAGGTCAGTTGATCAGTAGATATAGAAATGCATTATATCCCTAATTTTTTTCCACTGTGTGGATGAAACAAGAGTCATCTGATTAAGGTCAGGGAGCATATGGTATTTCTTCATGTCTTCAAACTGAAATTGTTAAAATCTTTCTTCAGACAAATGTTTCACATGCTCCAAAAGAAATTAATGACAGTTAAGAATCCTGAATGGCCCCCAAAATGTTTCATTTCAAGGCAGTGCCAACCTCCAACTTCCCCAAGAAAAACATCCCTTTTAAAATGCCAAGCAAAACAGTCTAATTCAGTCGCGTCCAACTCAAAGAAATCAATGCCCGCTAACAAGTTCTCCCAGCAGCCGGGCCAGAGGAGGGAGAAAGCCTTAGAACGACAGGGCCCCACATGGCCTGAACGAGGCTCGCACAAAGCCTGGTTTATTAGGAACCACTGGAAAAGCTATAAAGCCCAAGCAGCCTTCCTGAGCCTGTCACAAATTGTCCACTTTGGAGAGAACAATGTCTTCCCTGTTCTTGCCATCTTGTTTGTTGATTTTCAGGCTCCATCAGTGTGAAATTGAGAGATCCGGCCCAGGTCCGTGGGGACAAATGGAGTGGCCCTCTTGTGTCAGGCCTTCTCTGAACATCCATTTTAACAAACCTCATACCTTCAGGGTCTACTCATGCAATTGCTACAGTCTCTACCCCAGTTTCTCGCCTCTGTATCAAGGAAGAGATGAGATGCATTATTTACAAATGTAAAACCACATCTATCAAAAAATATGTTTATTATAAAAGTGTTAGACATAACAGCATAATAAAATCTTATGTGCCCATTACCCAGCTTCAACAATTATCAACTCCAGATCATGTCATTTTGAAGTTCATTCGTTTAGCAGATATTCATTCAGTACATGTTATATACCAGTACTGCTTAGGATTTTTTGTGAGGGTTTTTTGTTTTGTTTGTTTGTTTTTAAGACAGAGTTTGCCCTGTCGCCCAGGCTGGCATAGCGGCGTGATGTCGGCTCACCGTGACCTCTGCCTCCTGGGCTCGAGCTATTTTCATGCTTCAGCCTCCCGAGTAGCTGAGATTACAGGTGTGTACCACGGTGCCCAGCTAATTTTATCCATTTTTAATGGGGCTTCACTGTTTTGGCCAGGCTGGTCTTGAACTCCTGGCCTCAATCCAAAGTACTGGATTACAGGCATGAGCCATTGTACCTGGTCGACTGCACAGGGTTTTGAGACAGAGGTCTGAATATTGCAAAGTCCTGAGGCTCCCAGAATTCAGAGCCTGATGGGAAAACAGACTATCACAATACAGAGCACACAGGCAACCCCAACGTGAGAGAGCTTCCTGAGGGAAATGGCATCTCAGCTAAGACTTGAAGGATAAATAGGAGAGGAGATTGCCCTGGGAGAGAAGAAGAGGAAACTGGAGAGTGGAGTGATTCAGGCAGAAGAAGGAGTTGACACAAAGTCCCAGGAATGAGAATGAACAAGGAAATTTTAGGAACGGAAGGAGCATGAATGTGAATGGTGCTTTGAGTACCAAGGAATAGGTGACAGAAAGATGGGTAGACAAAGTACACATCAACAAATCGCAGAACGTCATCTATGCCATGTAAAGTCACTTGAACTACATCCTGTGGAGAAATGAGGAGCCTCTGTGAGGCTAAAAGGAAGGAAAGAACAGGACACATTTACCTTTTTTATTTTATTTTATTTTATTTTTTGAGTCTTCCTCTGTCACCCAGGCTAGAGTGCAGTGGCGCAATCTCAGCTCACTGCAACCTCTGCCTCTCAGGTTCAAGCGATTCTCCTGCCTTAGCCTCCTGAGTAGCTGAGATTACAGGCACCCGCCATCACATGCCTGGCTAATTTTTGTATTTTTAGTAGAGGCGGGGTTTCACCATGTTGGCCAGACTGGTCTTGAACTCCTGACCTTAGGTGATCCGCCTGCCTTGGCCTCCCAAAGTTCTGGGATTACAGGCTTGAGCCACCGAGCCCAGCCTCACATTTATGTTTTAGAAAGATCCCTCGTCTGTAAGGTGGGGAATGGAGTGGGGTGGACACAGGTGCCGTGTAGGTGCAAAGGCTGGAGCTGTTTAGGAGGCCACTGCAATTTAATTAAGAGAGCTGGGAAATAACCGAGGGGATGTTGAGAAGTACGTGCTTGGGGAGGCAGGTTGGCTCTGGAGCTCTCGCTGGGGATTATGCTCTGCTTCCTCTGCAAGGTGGAAGGTTTGGGGTTTGGATGTGTGAGTGTCCTAAGAGAGGGCATTGGAGACTGATTATGTATCAGAGAATGGGTCGCATGCTGAACCCAGACGTAGGCTCGGCAAGAAGCTCTAGAGACCATCTTCACTAAGTGCCGTGGCACAAACAAGGAAACTGAGGCCCAGGTGAGTACAGAGATGGATCCAAAGTCACAAGGGAGACTTGTGGTCAGGTCTTCCTCTCCTGACCCTTCCTCTGTGCTTTAGCCAGCTGTCTCCCTTTATTTCACCAGTACCTTAGGAGAGTAGCAGAGCCTGGGAAAATGTGACAATTCAAATGGTGGCGGTGTGAAATTTATCTCTTATGCCACTCAAAAAAGAGAAGTTGTTTTTAAAAAAAAAAAAAAATTATTCTGAGCAACAGCATCCCCTACATTTCACATGCTACATTTTTCATGCCTGCATTTGCTTCCACCAGCTCTTGGGATTTGGATGAGAAGGTTTTTCATTTCTCATGGTTACTAACATCCATCTTCAAAAAACCTTAGAATGAAATATTACAGTATGAACCTTGTTGACTTGTTTTACAGACTAACAATATTCTAGACTCCACGGATTTAATTTACCAAAGGTGTCTGGCATTACCTGAGGCAGATCTTGCTAACGTCTTCACTTTGGTGTGTATTCTTTACTATCTAAAATGTCAGGGGGTCTGTCATTTCTAATGCCCTGTTGGCATCTAAAATACTGTTTCCAAATTTTAGGTAAATCCAACCATTATGGAAGTAGCATTCTTCTTTCTTTTTTTCTTTTCCCCAAGACAGGGTCTCAGATCACCAGTGCAGTGGTGTGATTCCAGCTCACTGCAGCCTAAACTTCCTGGGCTCAGGTGATCCTCCCATCTCAGTCTCCTGGATAAGCTGGGACTACAGGCACACACCACCATATCTGTCTAATTTTTTGTATTTTTTGTAGAGCCGGGGTTTTGCCATGTTGCCCAGGCTGGTCTCGAACTCCTGTGCTCAAATAATCTGTCCACCTCAGCCTCCCAAAGTGCTGGGATTACAGGCATGAGCCACCGTGCCTTGTCAAAGCTGTGTCATTCTTTTTACTATTTTTGCATTATTCAGAGAACTAATCAATTTACTAAGTAAAGTGGAGAATTAGCAGCCATGTGACTAACTGAGCTAGTACCTACAGAATTCAAGTCAGTAATTCAACCTCCTGTGTAGGCTTGGAAATATGGAATTAGTAACTAGTCATTGAATTCCTATTATTTGCTGAGTGTGAGAGGATGACAAATTTAAATTTTGGTCTAAGACAATGAATGTGGTCAAAAGCACTTAATTACTCCTAGAAACTATCATAAATAGGCATTGGAAGAATATGAACCAACAATATCACTCTCATAGATTACAGTCATCAGCATCAGTTAACAATGACTGTCTCTTGGATATGGTGTCAAGGAGCGTGACAGCCAGAAGGCGGGACTGGGGAGACAGTTCTACTCCTAACTCGCACTAACAGAAATCATCCTCACTGGTCTGCAGTTTACTCATCGAATAGCTGGGAGCAGGAGGGAGTAGTTATTGAAATAACGTTTATAGGAACATTTTATAAATGTTTATACCTCAGGGTAAAAAAAAAAGTCAACATTTTTATAATAAAGAGAAGTATACAGAACATGTGTTTTTATAGGGTTCTACTATTCTCTAGGAATAACTTCTTTGGTAAAATATACATATGTATGTCTATATTAGATATAGATATACATACTGAATTTTTAAAATTGTAAACCACCATGATAAGAAAATATTGTAGTTTGAACAAATGCTTTTTTTTTTTTTTTTTTGAGACGGAGCCTCCCTCTGTTACCCAGGTTGAAGTGTAGTGGGGCAATCTCAACTCACTGCAACCTCCGCCTCCCAGGTTCGAGCAATTCTCCTGCCTCAGTCTCCCAAATAGCTGGGATTACAGGTACACACCACCACGCCTGGTTAATTTCTGTATTTTTAGTATTTTTAGTAGAGACGGGGTTTTACCATGTTGGCCAGGCTGGTCTTGAACTCCTGACCTCAGGTGATCTGCCCGCCTCAGCCTCCCAAAGTGCTGAGATTACAGGCATGAGACACCACGCCTGGCAACAAATGTAATTTTTATAGAGCCGAGGATCCCGGAAAAACATTCTAAAGCTTCAAAAATGAGTTTTAAATGTTTCTTTTCAATTTTCTGATATCAAATGTAATAACTCCTGTCCTGCTCTTTGGGGATATAGAATGCTACAGGAAAAGAAACAGGAGCTTTAGTTTATTTCATGTTTGTTTTTCTTTCTAGTTAGTTAGCAAATATAAAAAGTGGGGAGAAAGCACAGTTAGATCTTGGAATCTTAGGACTTTGGCACATGGACTCTTTGTATTCCTGTCATTTAAAACGTTGTTTAGTTAATTCACATTTATTTATTAGGACATTCAAAATTAAAACAGGGGCTGAGTGCGGTAGCTTCTGTCTGTAATCCCAGCACTTTGGTAGGCTGAGGTGAGCAGATCACTTGAGGTCAGGAGTTCGAGACCAGCCTGGCCAACATGGTGAAACCCCGTCTCTACGAAAAATACAAAAATTAGCCAGGCATGCTGGCAGTTGACTGTAGTCCCAACTACTCAAGAGGCTGAGGCAGAAGAATCGCTTGAACCTGGAAGTTGGAGGTTGCAGTGAGCCAAGATCGCGCCATTGCACTCCAGCCTAGGTGATAGCACGAGAGACACTCAGTCTCAACACAAACAAACAAAAAACCAAAACAACACAAAATTAAAATAGCGCAGCTTTACAGTTGTCAGGACCAGTAGGCTACACACACCAAGATAACATGGAAAGGCTTATTGATCACATATTGAGGCTCTCTGAGCAGAACAGGGCAGGACCCCAAGCAGGCCCAAAACTGACAGAGAAAGGAGCATGGTTTGAGGTTCACGGTGGGACTGAGTGGAGGGTTCTCCTTTGCAAGGACCAGGACTTGCGTGGTTTGAACTTCCTGCAGGTGCTGCCCAAGGAGGGAGCACCGGCACTTTTGTGTCAGCTTGCCCAGATGTCGGGCAGACGGAGGAGTAGGAGTGATGGTGACTAGAAGCTGCCAATGGCCAGACAACCAAAAAAATGATTCTGGGCCGGGCTCAGTGGCTCAAGCCTGTAATCCCAGCACTTTGGGAGGCCGAGACGGGCGGATCATGAGGTCAGGAGGTCAAGACCATCTTGGCTAACACGGTGAAACCCCATCTCTACTAAAAAATACAAAAAACTAGCTGGGCAAGGTGGCAGGCACCTGTAGTCCCAGCTACTCGGGAGGCTGAGGCAGGAGAATGGCGTGAACCCGGGAGGCGGAGCTTGCAGTGAGCTGAGATCCGGCCACTGCACTCCAGCCTGGGAGACAGAGCAAGACTCCGTCTCAAAAAAAAAAAAAAAAAATTGATTCTGTATCACAGACTCTTTATTACAACAATGTGAAGAACAACATATATAGTCAGTCTCCATCCTGCCCTTTCCAACCACCATTCTCTCACCCAAGGCAACAACTCTTCACTTTTTTCAGCTCCTATGCTCTATACATCCTTACAGAGATAGTCTATGTATACACAGATATATGTGTGTGTACACACACACACACACAACCCTCATTCCCTTTACCAGGAAAAAAGAGTTAGACAACAGCTAGACCGGGGTTTGTTTATATTCCTTCAAACCTGCTCTGCTGTTTTCTAGATATGATTCGTTGGGCAAGATTTTTCACCTTTATGAGTTTCTGAAGTTTTTACAGTCTTCTGTGAAATGCATATGAGACTAATGCCTGCATGCATGGTTATTGTATGGGATAAATGATGCGTCTGTGGAACAGTATTAGGAACGTTATAGATGGTGTCCCTTTTATCTTGTTTTTCTTCAACTTCTTGAGCTGCACTTCATCAGCCTCATTTGAAATTTCCCCTTCCTTTGTTGACTCTGAAATACCAGGAGTTTTCTAGGCTTTCCTCTTTGGTCTTTTTCTCATTTCACTTGACTCATTCTCCCTGGCTAAGCTTGACTGTGTTAGTGGCCTTGAGACAGCCTATGGACTGATGATTCCACTCAGCTTTGTCTCCTGAGGTCCACACAGAAGCTACAAATATCTGCTGAGCATCGCGATATAAATGTCTAGCAGCACTTCAAAATTAGCAATATGGGCCAGGTGCGGTGGCTCATGCCTGTAATCCCAGCAAGCACTTCAGGAGGCCTACGTGGGTGGTTCACGAGCTCAGGAGTTCAAGACCAGCCTGGCCAAGATGGAGAAAATGTGTCTCTACTAAAACTACAAAAATTAGCCAGGTGTGGTGGCAGGAGCCTATAATCCCAGCTACTCAGAAGGCTGAGACAGGAGAATTGCCTGAAGCTGGGCGGCAGAGGTTGTAGTGAGCCGAGATCGCGCCACTGCACTCTAGCCTGGGTGACAGAGTGAGACTCCATCTCAAAAAAAAAAAAAAAAAAATTAGCAATATGTCTTCCCCTTTCCCCAGACTCTTCTTTTCCTGAGTTTTCTATCTCAGCAAACGGTTCCCTTTTGACCTAAAAACTTGGAGGTATAATTCTTGACCTTGCTCTTGTTCTCATTTCGAACCTCTAGTCAATCCTCAAATTTTGATCACATTACTCTGAATTATCTCTTGATCTGTTCACTTAGTTCCAACCCATTTAAAACTTTCCTGGATCAAGTCACAAGCATTTCTCAAAACATTATTGCAGGCCAAGTGCGGTGGGTCACACCTGTAATCCCAGCACTTTGGGAGGCCGAGGTGGGTGGATCACCTGAGATCAGGAGTTTGAGACCGGCCTGGCCAACATGGTGAAACCCTGTCTCTACTAAAAACACAAAAATTAGCTGGGCGTGGTGGCGGGCACCTGTCATCCCAGCTACTTAGGAAGCCGAGGCAGGAGAATCGCTTGACCCTGAGAGGCAGAGGTTGCAGTGAGTTGAGATCGTGCCACTGCACTCCAGCTTGGGTGACAGAGTGACAGTCCATCTCAAAAAAAAATACATACACACATATATATTATTGCAACAGCTTGTCCCTGATCTGCTTTCCAGTGATGCCTGCTTCTAAGTAACACTAGAGAACAGAGAGATCTTTCACAAACACACACATGATTGTGTTGACTTCCTGACTAAATGTTGTCCGGGGATACTATTCTCCACCTAGATATGGTTCAGACTCCTTAAATTGATTCAGTCTTCTCTCTGGGATTCTGTCTCTCTGTTTCCTGGTCTCTAGGGATCCTATCCAATTCCAGTGAGTTTAAATACCTTTGTATGCTAATGCTTCCAAATTCACATCTCCTAGACTCCCACTCAGACCTCCCTACCCTAAGCCCAAGCCTCTTTTACATCAACCTGCCTGACATCTCCATTTGAATGACTCATAGCCATCTCAAAAATCTGTCTTTACCGGGATTCTTGATTTTCCTCCCTAGTCCTCTCCGTTCAGTAAACCACTCAACTGCTCAAGTAAGAAAACACACCAGGAATTCTTTGATTCTTTTTTTTTCTCAGCCTGCACTTACAATCCATCTGAAGTCCTGTTAATTCGATCTTTAAAACTTCTGCTAAACCTGTCCATTTATTTATGTTTTTATTTACATGACCTGTCCAAGTCATCATCATCTTTCTTATTCCTACCCTTGCCCCCTCCCCAATTCACTCCAATACAAAGCAGCCAAAGGAGTCTTTAAAGATATAAACTAGATGTCTCTCTTGCTGAAAAACCTCTCAATGATTTCCCATTGCTTTTAAAATAAAATCCAAAGTCCTTACCATGATTTGGTTGCCCTATTCAGACTATATGGACCCTTACTACCCTCCCATTCACCACACCATGATAGCAGGTCATGTTCTTTCTCATTCACGGAATCCCAAGCATCTAGGACAGTGCCTCCTACACAGGAGACACACAATAAATGTTTGTTGAAAGAATGAGTAAGTGAGTGGCTTACAAGACCCTTCCTCGTCTGGTTTTTGTTTCTGCTGTTCTCTTTCCACTCCCCCATGTCACAATCTATGTTCCATCAAACACTAGGAGCAGAATGAGACTAGGCAATGTCTCTCTTACAAGCACTTTGAGTGGTGGCAGCAGAAATCAAGTGAGAGAACCCCAAGAGATAGCTGCAAACTCAATGACAGAATAAAGAGTAATTAACTGAGCCGTCCTTCCTCCCTGGATGGACTTCTTGGGCTCCTCTCGGCTCACATCTTGAGGGTTTTTTTAATTTAGTAAAATATAAATAACATAAAATTCATCATTTTAGGCATACAATTCAATGGCACTATCTATTTCCAGAACTCTTTTATCTTCCTGACGTAGTTCAGATGTTGTCTCCTCTAAATTTCCTGTGGAATTGTAATCCCCAGTGTTGGAGGCATGATCTGGTGGGAGGCAATTGAATCATGAGGGCAAATCCCTCATGGCTGGATGCTGTCCTTATGATAGTGAGTGAGTTATCAGGAGATCTGGTTGTTTAAAAATATGTGGTACCTCCCTCCTCTACTCTATTTCTTGCTCCCCCTCTTGCCATGTGACAGGCCTGCTCCCACTTCGCCATCCACCATGAGAAAAACCTCCCTTAGGACTCCCCAAAAGCTGGACAGATGCCAGTGCCGTGCTTCCTGTACTGCCTGCAGAACCATGAACCAATTAAATTGTTTTTCTTGGTAAATGACCCAGTCTCAGGTATTTCTTTATAGCAATGCAAGAATGGCCTGATACATGTCTCAAACAGAAATTCTATATCCACCAAACAATCACTCCCCATTCTCCCCTCTTCTCAGCCTCTAGTAACCTCTATTCTGTCTCTATGAATTTGCCTATTCTTGGCTCCTCATATAAATGGAGTCATATAATATTTGTCCTTTTGTGTCTGTCATCTTTCACTTAACATGTTTTTAAGGTTCATCTGCATCATAGCGTGTATCAGAATTCCACTCCTTTTTATGGCTGAATGATATTTGAGTTTGTTTTTAATTCACCTGTCCAACAAATATTAACTGAATACTTTATCCACCCAAGCACTTTTCTAGATTCTATGGAGATAGCAATAAGCGAAAGAGACAAAATTATTGCTTAATTCTTACAAATAAACAAGTGATTATATACTATGTCAGATGGTGACAAGGGCTATAGAAAAAAACTGTATTGCAGAGAGGAACTGTAGTGGAAGAAGAGATCTCAGAGGCAGAGTGGAATCATTCATGTAGTTCCTTGAGAGCTAGAGTAAGGATTTTGGATTTTACTCTGAAATCAGAAGTCAATAGAAAGTCTGGAGCTGGAATGGGTGTGGTGGCTCACACCTGTAATCCCAGTCCTTTAGGAGGCCAAGGAGGGCGGATCGCTTGAGACCAGGAGTTCAAGACCAGTCTGGCCAACATGATGAAACCCTGTCTCTACTAAAACTACAAAAAATTAGTTGGTCTTCATGGCACACTCCTGTAATCCCAGCTACTAGGGAGGCTGAGGCATAAGAATTGCTTGAATCCAGGCGGCAGAGGCTGCAGTGAGCCCTGGGATCCAACAAAGCAAGACTGTCTCAGAAAAAAGAAAGAAAAAGTCTGCAGCTGTAGAGTGACATTTTCAAGGATAACTGTTTTGAAGGATAACTTTGGCTTCAGTGTTGAAATGAGACTATGACAGGAAATATGGTAAAGGAAAGGAGCAAGATCAGCGAGGGGTGTGCATTAGTCAAGGTTCCCCAGAGAATCAGAAGCAATAAGAGGGTGTGTGTGTGTGTGTGCGCATCTGTGTGTTACATGGGGAGAGATATACTTTAAGGAATTGGCTCATGTAACTGTGGAGAGTGTCAAGTCTGAAATCTGTACAGCAGGCCAGCAGGCTGGAAATTCAAGTAAGAGCTGATGTTGCAGTCTTCATTCTGAAGTCCACGGGATAGGACAGGAAGGTTGGAAACTCAGTCAGGGTTTCCATGTTGCAATATTGAGGCCAAATTCCTTTTGCGGCAGAATATACTCCATGCCTCTTCTTAGCCTCTGGTGGTTTGCAGTCAACCTCTGGCATTTCTTGGGCTGTGGATGCATCAACCCAATTTCTGCCCTACATGGCATTCTCTCTGTGTGTATATCTGTGCCCAAATTTCCCCTTTGTATAAAGACACCAGTCATGCTGGAATAGGGTGGCCTTCATCTTACTAATTATATCTGCTGCAATGCTATTTCCAAGTAAGGTCATATTCAAAGGTACTAGGGACTAGGATTTTAATACATAAATTTTGGGAGGTGCAAGTCAACATATAACACAGGGTAACAGCTGTGAATATGAAGTAGTTGGATTTGGCCAGAGAATTCTAAAAAGAGAGTCTGGGATACTCCAATGATGTTTTTCACCTGAACAAGAATAGTTAGATTGCCATTTACTAAGCTGGTGAAGACTGCAAGAGGAGAAAGTTTGGAGAAGAATAACAAAGGTTCAGTTTTTATGTAAGTTTTCAAAGCACCATATCCGGCAGGGCATGGTGGCTCACGCCTATAATCCCACCACTTTGGGAGGCCAAGGTGGGAGGATCACATGAAATCAGAAGTTCGAGATCAGCCTGGCCAACACGGTGAAACCCCATATCTACTAAAAATACAAAAATTAGCTGGGCAAGGTGGTGCATGCCTGTAATCCCAGCTACTAAGGAGGCTGAGGCAGGAGAATCGCTTGAACCCAGGAGGTGGAGGCTGCAGTGAGCTGAGATCACACCACTGTACTCTAGCCTGGGTGGCAGATAAGACTCTGGAAAAAAAAAAAAAAAAAAAAAACACCATCTCCTACCCTAAGTCCCTTACTTGGCTAGTAATACTTGTGGCGAGAACAGAGGACCCAGTTATCTCTGCAGGAGCAGGGCAGACTAGAGCCTTTGAGTGTTTTCCTTCCCTAGACATACAAGTCATCTAAGTAGCTCTCATGTCTGGCCCACTCCACTTCCCTTTCCAGCCCCTCCTCCCTCGTTATCATTGCCTCCATCACACATCTCTTTATGACATCTCCACATCAGCCCTAGGCATAAATACATTTTAAAAGTTATTAAAAGAATGGAACAAGTCAGAACTGATTATGAGCTGCAGAAATATTCTTTTTAACAGTTGTATGTTCACGAGGAACATTGAGATTCTGAAGGAACCTTAATAATGGAAACATATTATGAAGAGTTGGGTTCACCTCAAATTAATATTAACCTGTGACTCTAATAGCCAGGATCTGTTATTTATATTGCCATCTTTCAATCTGCATAATTTATGGTCAGTGCAGGGGAAGATTTGCCTTTATAGTTTTCACTGTCAGCTAGATTCTTCGATCCAAGTGGAAGAATTACATTTCCAAATAGCAGAAAGTTAAAATGTATAATATGACTAAACTACAACAAAGTGGAACTTAAAACTAAAGTCCAGAAAAAAATAGGTCATTTCATAAAACTAACTTCAAATTCTGTTTGAACCGTGACTTTAATTCTAAAGGCTCTCAGAAAGTTTTGGTACAGGAGTCCTTTATTCTGCTATGTATGTTTCCTTTATGAAATGCTGCTGTTTAAGCATGAAAGAAAACCTTCCATTTGAAGTGGGCAAGACATTGTTCATATGGATTTAGGCTGCGGCGATTTTCGTTTGCATAAAGGCACTCTGGTTGCTGTTCAGTAGCCAGCATGATTGATTAGGGATGTGGTGGTTCAATCAGAATAAAGTATTCCCCAAATATTCTGGATCCCTAAGGGCTAGTGCTTCCAGGAATACGGTCCTGATAATTCCAATCTGTGGCTAATGTTACTGAAAGCCTCAGACTGTCAAATAGAATCTGGCCTAAAAGGAGGACAAGGCTCTCTGAAGTGCAGCCCTTCGGGCAGCTGAAGGTCTTTTCTCAGATCGAATTTTTTGGCTACATTGATACTCTTTGGCTCCCTCCTTGCCAGAAGTGCGGAAGGATTCCAGCACCCCACAACTTGCTTGATTCACCCTCATCCCCTCCCCTAACTGGAGAAGCCGCTGGGCTCTGCGCGCCAGACTCGCGGTGGCTTCAGAGAAGCAGGCGAGCAGGCGGCTGATCCGGAGGCCAGTGTGGGGCCGGCAAGCGGTGACTTGTCTCCAGAGGAGCAAAGGAGCTGAGTCTTGTTTTTCTTGGATCAGGTTTGGGACTTTTATTCTGTCTGACCATTTCCACCACTTCCCTCACAAGAGTCTCTGTCTCAAAGCACAGGACCGAAGCAAAATGCCTAATGAAGCGTGCCCAAGGAAGGGGCAGGAGCGTGCAAGTGACTCGGGAAGAAGGACTGGGGTGAGGGGAGAAAAGAGGTTACGAGTTCGCACGTTCTCACAAAACCATTTGAAAACAGGAGCTGGAGACGCCAAATTCTGGGACCCAGGAAAGGCCTCTGGAGCTCGCTCTGGCTCCTCGAAGTTGGGCGTGCGTCGCAGAAGAGTGCTGGGCGCTCCCTTTCAGCATTTTCGGCTTTGTTCAAGCCCTTGCGTAGGGTCGGGAAGGTCGTGGGTGGGCTCATCAGGCTTTAGGTCTCCAGGAACCCGGCTGGTCCTCTCTCGACTTCTTAGCGTCGGGTCCCTTCGACCCGGGCGCCCTTGGCCGCCGAAGTTCCCGCCCTCGCCGAGGGCCCTAGCTCCGGAGCGGGGCGCAGACGCGGCCGCTGGCCCGCAGTTCCCCGCAGGTGCCTCCCAGGACCAGCTGCCGGGCGCAGGCCGAGCACGCTTGGCGGCAGCTGAGCCTCCACACCCCAAGCCCCAGCCGGAGAGTCGCGTCCCCTGTCCTCCTCCCGGGCGAGACTAACGCTCAGCAGCTCATTCCCTGGGCGCCAAGACCGATTTCCAAGTCGCCCACTTTCCCCCTCCAGGGAGCTGTTGGCGCTTCTCCAGAAGCCTCCTCGGCTCCCCCGCCAGAGAGCGGGGGAAGGGAGCAGCTGAACGGGGAGAATGAAAATACTAGGAGAACGACCCCATTCTCCAGGAAAAGGTAATGAGGGGAAGTGAAACAGTGTGAACTTACTCGGAAATGCAAACCGAGTTCAACTCACCCGGGAACAAACAAACGACAGAAAGACAAATCAGCCACCGCACTCGCGGCTTTCCCAGAAAGGGCCTCATGAATGAGAATGGGTTGCTAGGTTTCCTTCCCTCTCTCCTGACAATCGCTTCCCACAAGACTTCCACCGCCGAAAGAAAACAGGCCGGGCCTGGTGACTGCGGAGTGAGCGAACCGCGCCAGGCCCACGAGGCCGCCCGCGACCGCTCCCGCCTTCAGGACCCTGGAGAGCGGCCGCCGCGCCCCTGGGACCCACGCCCAACCCAGAGCACCCGCGCTCTCCTCCCGCGCCTCACCACCCCGGCACTTTATTCGCTGCTTCCCGCCTCCACCTTCATTTTTTTTGGCAACCACCGCTCTTGTTTTTCACAGACAGATTAAATTGTTTTTTGTTTGGCATGAGGGGGTGTTTGGATTGGCCGAGCTACATTCCGGTTTGTAACTACACTAAACGTCAGTGCACCAAGAAACTAAGAGCATCTCAAAGATGAGAGCCTGAACGAGGCAGGTGACCTTAAAAAGCCACTGAGTTCAATCCCTTTATAAATGAACTCAGAAAGTAAAGAGCCTTTCCCAGTATTAGCCATTAAGTTCGTGGCAAGGTTGAGTGTAGAACCGTGGGTTTCTGACTTCTAAACTAATGCTTCCCTCCACTTACCAAGGGGGGAAAAAATACCTCATGGCTTAGGTCTCCTAAGCAACAAGTGGAAGGTGGAAAGGCCGGTGTTCCCGAGAATAAGAAGGACACATGGAGTTTGGAAAGGGGGTCCGTAGAGGGTTCACTTGTAGTAGCAGCCCTAACATGGAATCCCGGTGTTCCCTGCTCCACGTAACATAACCACAGCTGCAATGGCCAGTCCCTTTCTCCAACCAGCCTGTGAAGGGTCTGGGGCCCTTCAGCCACCTTCAGCCAGTATCTGGACCTTCCGGAGGCAACAATCCCAATAGAATCTAGTAGCCAAGGCGAACCCTGTGCCTCTGGCAGGCAGAGCCCTGGGCACTTACGGAGATGCGAAAGGGCAGGGGGAACAAGGGAAGACCAGAGAAGTAAGGGGAAGAGCAACAGTTACAAAAGTGAACTAAGATTTTCATCCAAATTCTGAAGAACCAGGAGATGTGAACACAGACCCTTCTGCACAGCGCATGTCACATTCAGCACGCATAGGAGTCCCCTGGGAATGTTACCATGCAGATTCCGATGCAGTAGGCTGCGTGGGGCTCAAGAGTATTTCTAACAAGCTCCTAGGTCTTGGCGAAGCTGCTGGCCAAAGGACCACACTTCAAGTAGCAGGGAGTTAGGAAAAACAGGAGTGGGAGGGGAAAGAATCTAACGGTAGGCCTTTCCTTCTGTTTTCACCGACCTTCTCTTGCACCCCCAAAGTAACGCCTCAAAACTCTGTAGTAAAGAGCCCCGTCTAAGCGGCCGGACACCACATTAACCGTATGCTGGTTTTGTTTCTCTCTCCCCGCCCCAGCCCTTCCCGCCTGCACAGCTCCCAGACTCGCCCGCCGCCCCGAAGCTGCTCGGCCTCCTTTCTAGCCCGCTTTCCAGCCTCACAAGGTTCTTCTCTCACCTTCTCCGGCGACACCCTCCCGAAGCTCCCCGGAGGCGCCCGAACTTCTCCCCCCTGCTTCCCGCCCTGCCGGCCACCCGGCTCTCGCGGGGGCACGAGGAGCTGCCAGGCCGCCTCTCGCTCCTGCTCGGGGCGGCACTGGTACTGCCCGGCCGACCCTCGGGGGATCGTCCGCTGAGGCCCGCCTGTCCGGTCGGCAAGCCCAGGGAAGAAGACGCCACCGCTGGGCAGAGCTCGCCCATGCCGGTGAGTACTGTGGTCTCCATTACGCCCCACACCCAGTCTCCCCAGGACACCAGCCTCTTCCGATTCTTCCTAACCCCGACTGACCCGCTCCGCCCGGGCCAGCAGCGGGGAAAGGCGGCAAGGTCGGTTAGGCCGGGACATGGCTGGGCAAGTCATAGGACGGGACACTGGCGGCTCCCGGGACACCGCTCCTCCTCGCGGGAAGACACTCCAAGCTACTTTTTCCTGGGCCATTTCCTTTCCAGGGTCCAAGAAAACGGGAGGGAGCCCTCGCTCTTCCCTTTCAAACTGCCTTTCAAACTCTCGGCGTGTCGCTCTCCTCCCCCACCTCCGAGCCTCCCCCAGACGCGCCTCCGCCGGCTCCCCGCGCTGGCTCTCCCACTCCCCTGCCCTCTCGGCAGGCAAGGGAGGAAATGACGTGATGTTATTTTTGTGTCAGGTCAGTTTCCAGCTTCAGCTTAGCCCTCCGGGCTCCAGGGAACTACCCCCCGCGGCCCCACCGGGTCCCACTCCCGAGGGGACGCTGCGGGCCACGGGGACACGCCGTGCTGCGAGTCTGGAGAGCTGGGCGGCTCGGTTCCCCCTCCCGCTGCCCCCTGGTCTACTCCTCTCCCCGGACTCGGGAGTCCCTGGAGAAGGGGACGCGGAGGGCGACTGCCGAGGGTCTTAGCGGGATCCGGAGTCAGGGGTTAGTTCCTCCCCTTATCCCCCGCTCGTTTGCCGAGTGGGGCCTCCGCGCTCTGGCTAGCTAGGAGGGGGCGAGGGCTGCTTTCCAGGGCGGGAAGACCGGAGGCCGAGGCTGCGCCGGGGAGGGACAGGGACAGAGCTCAGAGAGGCGCTCCGGGCAGGGGAGAAGGTAGGGGGCTGCCCTCCGTAGGCGGGCAGTCCACAGACGCGAAGCTCTGGGGACCAAGCACCCGCTCCGCGCCAGCCGCCCAACCTCGCTCCTCCCTCCCGCTCCCTTCATTCACAAGGTCCGACCACGCAGTCCAGCACACTCGAGTCTCGCTCGGCCCCCGCGCGCCGAGGGGAGGCGATGACACAGAGGGCTTCGAGGACGCACTCCACGCGCGCCTGGCTTCGTATCCACACTCTTGGGACTTGCTAATCCGGGGCTGGAGCAGTGAGGCTGCGGCCGGGGTGGAGGTCGCGGCCGGCGTGGGACCTCGCGGGTACCCCTAGCGCCCGCCGCGGTGGAGTGCGCCGCCGCCGGAGGGAGGCGAGACGTGGGATTGCCCGGCCGGGTAAAGGGAGTGAGGGGGCGGGGAGGAGGCAGAGCAAGGGGAGGAAGAGGCCAGGAGAAAAGGGCTACAGCAAAGACGGAGAGCCGGAGAAAGGGGAAAGGCGCCGGGAGCAATCGCAGACGTAGAGAGGGCAGCCTTCGGCGCTGCAATAGAAAGAAGGCACCAGCCGGACGCATGCGCACGGCGGACGGAGGCGAGCCGGCCGGGGCTTTCCCTCCGGCCGGCGGGGTGGACGGTGGGCTGGTGAGTATCCTGGTTCCTCGACCTCTCTTTCTTCCTCTCGGGCTCTGAGGTTTCGTGCTGGAAAGTGGCCGAGGCTAGGAGGGGCGCGCAGCGCGCCCGGACCTCGGGGTGTCGCCGTTGCTGCTGGGCGGGAGCGGGTGCGAGTCGGGGTTACTACCGGTAGCTTTAGTGCGTGTTTGGGGCAGTGCGGCTGCGGGTGCGTCCGCGTCCGAAGAGGGGCTTCGCGCCACCAGAATCAATATGTCCCGGGCCTGCCAGGGCGTCCGCGATTCCACCTCTGCGGCCTCGGGTCGGTGACTTGGTGGGGAACGCAGGAATCTAGACTTTAGACCCTAGAAATCGCACTGATCACCTGAAGCGTATTTTGGAAAGTCCAGGCGGATGGAAGCGTCGGCGTTCTCACCGTGTAGGGAGAGGATAAGGAAGGGGCCAGGCGCCCGGGGCGGGTGGTTTGAGCGCCGCTGGAAAGGGAAAGGAGACAGAGCCTCCTGGAATCGCAGCGCCTGCTTTTATGAGAAGTGCAACAGGGGCAGGGGCACTGAGGGGCAGGGTGAGGAAGTGGGCGCCCCGCGCATGGACCCCAGAGGACCGACTAGGTGTGGGCGTTCACTCGGAGCCTCTGTTCATGCTCTTGAAAACCGAATGAACAGAGAAGTGCCCTCCACCCTTCGCCTGCGCCAAGGCAGTTAACGTGCAGGCGCCGCCGGGATTTTCCTGGAACAAATCCGGGCACTTGATCTTCCGCACCCTCGGAGCTGCCCTGGGAAGTCGGAACAAGTCTGGGCGCCCGGACTGCGGACTGCAAAGCAGGGAGCGGAGGGCGGGAGACTGGGGGCGGGAGGTGGGGGTGCGGGCTGCTGCTGGGGACCGAGGTGGGCGTTGGAGGGGAGGGTCTGTGAGGGGAAGCGGCGCTCCGGGATAGGGGTGGCTTTCCCGTCTCTGTGTGCGCGGCGATCCCCCCACCCAGCTCTGGCGGAGGAATGGGTGGGGGAGGAGCCCTGAGAGATGCAACTCGCTAAGAGTGGGGTGGGCGTTTGGGGGAAAGGTTTGCGTGCGCTGCGGCCCTCTGGCTGCTAGAGAAGTGGGCGAGAGAGAGTGGGCGCCGGGAGGGGGTCTATAGGCGCCGCGATCTCCCCCACCTCCCTCCACGCTTGTGGGGGAGTGAGTGGGGAAGGGGCATTGGGAGAGGCGGCGCGCCGACACTGAGTTGCAACGTGAGCTTCCCGGACTTGACAGCATCAAAGGAAAACCCTGGCAAGCAGCCAGGGCCAGCGAGCGACCCCAGCAGCAGGGACGAGGCGGTGCAGAGCGCTCGCGGACAGGCGAGGGGGATCCCTGGGGAGCAGCTGCTGCTCACGGACCACCGGCAATGCACGGGGTGGAGAGGTGAACGTAGTCGACAGGATTTCTATCCGGAAGGTGGACAGTGCTACAGGGGAGTCTCCTTGATTCCTGTCCGTCTCATAATTTGGCAAAAGCTCGCGCCACTGTCCTCGACCTGGGCGACAGAGCGAGACTCCGTCTCCAAAAAAAAAAAAAAGAAAATAGCAAAAGCCTGTCGCTCTTTGTCGACCTCCCCACATTCCCCAGTCACCTGACTGGGGTTCTTTGGTGTCAAAACCCTAGCCTTGGTGCCCTCGGTGTCGGCAGGACCCTCGCCCACTGGCTAGCGGGATCAGGCACCCGCATGCGGGCTCCTCATTGCCCTGGCGCGTGGGGAGAAAGGGGCTTCTGCATCAGTCTCCAGCCACCCTGCTTGGGACACAGGTGGCAGGGCCCTGGAGTAGCTTGGCTTCATTTCACTCCTAGTGCCTCCACACCGTGGAATTGACTAAACAAATGTTCAAGTTCGCAAAACGGTCTGACTTCCTCCCCAAACTTGACAAGGACATTTCTAGTGAAATTACTCTGCCTGTAAGTTTTTTTGGCACAACCACAGTTTGCAATTTACTGTTTTTGTTAAAATATTTTTTTTTCTCAAAACCTAATTTTCTATTGGGTCTCATCCTGTTTATCTTCTGTTCATTAAGTGACATCTTTCTTTTTTTCTTTGAGACTCAGTTTCGATCTTGTTGCCCAGGCTGGAGTGCAATGGTGCGATCTCGGCTCACTGCAACCTCTGCCTCCTGGGTTCAAGCGATTCTCCTGCCTCAGCCTCCCGAGTAGTTGGGGCTGGGATTACAGGCAAGCGCCACCATTCCTGGCTAATTTTTTGTATTTAGTAGAGACGGGGGTTTCTCCATGTTGGTCAGGCTGGTCTCGAACTCCCGACCTCAGGTGATCCACCTGCCTCGACCTCACAAAGTGCTGGGATTACAGGAGTGAGCCACCGAGCCTGGCCATAAGTGACATCTTTTTTTTTTTTTTTTTTATCACGTATTAGTAACGCATATGAGAGGCAATCTCGCCAAACCAGTGAGAGTCTTGAGCTCTGTAACCGGGTTCAGATCCCAACCTAACTGCATAACCTTGGACTAGTTACTTATCCTCTCTGGGCGTTAGTTTCATCATCTGTGAAATGGGGATAATATGAGTACCTACCTCGGCCGGGCGTGGTGGCCTAGTCCTGTAATCCCAGCACTTTGAGAGACCGAGGCCGGGGGATCACCTGGTCAGGAGTTCGAGACCAGCCTGGCCAATATGGTGAAACCCCGTCTCTACTAAAAATACAAAAAATTAGCTGGGTGTTGTTGCTGGCGCCTGTAATCCCAGCTACTCTGGAGGCTGAGGCAGGAGAATTGCTTGAACTTGGGAGGGAGAGGTTGTGTGAGCCAAGATGGAGCCACTGCACTCCAGCCTGGGCAACAAGAGCAAAACTCCGTCTCAAAAAAAAAAAAGAGTACCTACCTAACGGGCTAGCTGACAGCATTTAGTAAATTAATAACATAGAGCTCTTATAACGGGATGGCACATACCAAGCAAAAGCTGTTATTACTATTATTATATTGAGGCTAAATTGGCTAGACTTCAAACTATAAATAAGATCAGTAACAGAATGCATATTTTTGTATACTATAAAGAGTATGCATAATGAAACACATGTCCATCATCAAAATTAGAAAAACAGTCTTTTTTTTTTTTTTTTTTTTTTTTTTTGAGACTGGATCTCACTCTCTCACCCAGGCTGGAGTGCAGTGGCACAACTGAGGCCCACTGCACCCTTGAACTCCCAAATTCAAGGGATCCTCCCACCTCAGCCTCAGGAGTAGCTGAGACTTAAGGTATCTGCCACTGCACCTGGTTAATTTTTTAATTTTTATAGAGACAGGATCTCGCTGTGTTGCCAGGGCTGATGAACAGCCAGTTTAAGAGAATCTGAAAATGTACCTTAGGAGCTTAAAGTGCTAACTTGTTTGAGATCACTGTAAATGTTTTAGCTGAAACATCCCTTATATCAAAAATACAGAATGATGAAAATCAGGTTACCTATTCTACCTCCTTCGTTTTATGGATGAGGAAACATTCAGAGAGGTTAAGGGTCTGGGCCAGAGATCTCCAGCTAATTAGGGGCCAAAATAGAATGAGGACTTCTGACTCATTCCCCAGGGCTCTTACACACCACACTGCTGATTTCCTGTTTATTACAGATTAATGAACTGTTAACAGAAAGTATAAATATGGAAAAAGTGTACAAGCATGTGCTATCTCTAGCACCAAGAAGGACCAGGCAGTCATGTCATGGCTACTTTTGTCCCACAGCTTTATCTTGGTCCCTCACATTATAAGACATGACCACATGACTCGCCTCAGGTAAGGTAAGGTTAACAGATCAAGTTATTGTCAGAGCCAGCATTAGCATTTTAGGCCCCACTTGGGTATACATTTGATTGCAAATTCTGTTAATCTCTTGTAGCAGTTTTAGAAATCATCTTTGAGCTTTTCTTGAATTCTTAAAATACCCTTCCAGCTGGCTTTGAAGGTCTTTCCTATAACAAAGCCTTTTAGAAAAGGCCTTCAGAATTACACAGAAGATTTTATTATTCTAGATTTTATGGAGTAGCAACAGTAAAGGAGAAAAGCTTTCTTATTTTAATGCAGTAGCCTGAAACTGGTTTCATTCCAGGCACTTGAGTATCAATTCCTGAAATCCTACTATTCTTTTATTTCTGCATGTGGCCATCTAACCACTTTCACCTTCCATGGACAGATGCAGATGGTGGCTTAAAGGTACAGCCCTCATATTAACAGTTTAAGAATTATACAGCAGAGACTTTCTAGTGAACATCTGGTATTACAAAGTTATTTATAGGGATGGTGTGTCTTCCAGGGAAGGTACTTCGAGGAATTATGCCTGCATCCTTGAAAAAGGAAACCACGGTTTTCTCCAGTGTGTGAACTGGATACTGAGTATCTTACCTTTTTTTTTTTTTTTGACCCCAAGAAACCTCTTGCATGAATACCCTACTCTTGACTTTGCATCTTGGGATACTTACTACATGTTCTTAGACAGAAGGACAGGGCATTAAGAAGGGAGTGACTTTCTAGCATGCTCCCAAGCCAGTTTGGCAGAACTTAGTTTTGAAATCACATGTGTCAAGTCAGGTCCCAATATGATTATAATGTGTATCACTGTCCAAGTGGGAATATTTCAGATTGGTTTTCAGTGCAACACCAGGTGACTCACAATGTAAGCTTCTATTCAAACAAGTACAGTGTCAGTCAGCAACTAATAGGGCTCACTGAGTCAGAGCTTAGCGTTTAGTACAAGAAGTGTGAGTCACTGACTACCTGGCACCATCTGAGATGGTCCCTGAATGTTACTTTGCACAGCTAGCTCAAGAGTTAAGGCGATGCTGCTTGGAGTGAGTCAGTTTGTAGTACAATTGAATGGGCTCTTGGAGAGGCCATTCACAATCAAGTTTGATGTGGCTGAGTGCTCAAAGTAATATTACATGATTATAAATTCATGGAGTAGATTACTTTGATTCTAATCCAGCTGATTAGAGTCTAGCTATTTGCACGGGGAATCACTTGTGAAATATGAGTAATATGCTCTGTTGCCCAGCAGTGATATTTTACATGAGTTATTTCAATAGTTATTAAAGCCAGTTGACCTTTCTGATTTGGGAATGCTCAATTTCTAGTTAAGCATGTATTTTATTTAAAAGTGTAAAATCCTTTTCATATGAGCTTTTGAGTTTTAGGCAAAGGCATCTCATGCAAAGTTATCTGATAGCTTGGCTTCCTGAGGTGCTGGGTAGTACAATGTGCACCTCCGTCCAACAGTGAAGTAGTGGAGAACGCCCTGCTATCTGGTTTGTCTACATTTGTGCCCCTCTGAAGCTGACTGAATTGTGGTTGCTCAAGGCTAGAGTGCAAGTTTGTACTGCTGCTCTTAGGCTAAGGACACCAGGCACTTTAACCCTTTTAGGGCCGAATAGCTAGAACCAACACTTACACAGCTGTTGGATTTTTGCAACCATGGAAAGAATTATGCAACCTACTCCTTACCTCACCTGTATAATGGACTTTTATGTCTCAGGGTGGAATGATAATGAGATTTAAGGGACGACTAGATTTCTTTCTTTCTTTCTCTCTTTCTTTCTTTCTTTCTCTCTTTCTTTCTTTTTCTTTCTTCTTTCTTCCTTTTTTTCTTTTCTTTTCTTTCTTTTTTTTTTGTTCACGTCTTTTATTAACTAATACACAATTACTTGTCCTCTGGTTTGTTGAAGCAATAAATCAGACAACATTAGCCACAATAATGCCTGTCAAAGTGGCTGGCCATAAAAACTCCAGCACCACATTCATCTGAAAGGCACTCCCAACGAAGGCCACTAATTCTGCCATTTTTATCCACCTTATAGTATTTCAGGACACCTACTTCACCTTCTTATGCTTATTCTTGGGAGTTGGATAAGATTTCTTCCTATTTTTGGCACTACCATGAAGTCTCAACACAAGATAAAAAGAGTAGATTCTTTTTGAATGTTGTAGTCAGAGAAAGTATGACCATATTCCAGTTACTTGCCGCTTCCAGTTGCTTGTCTTTGCTGATCAGTAGGAATTCCTTCCTTATCCTGGATATTGGCCTTTACATTTTTCTGTTGTATCCGAGGGTTCAACCTCGAGGGTGATGATCTTCCCTGTAAGGATATTTGCAAAAATCTGCATTTTGGTGGATGCTCCATCTGAGGTTGAGGGAAATGAAGAGATGGGTTAGACTATAGACATAGGAGAGGGTGCTGGCCAGAGAGCAGCCCAAGAGCACGCCCATAGATTTCTTAATTTGTATAAAAGTCGTGTTGATAATTAGTGACAGGAAGTCATTATCCATAGGACTCAGATTAGACTACTGTTAAAAAGTACATGTGGCCAGACGTGGTGGCTCACGCCTGTAATTCCCACACTTTAGTAGGCCAAGGCGGGTGGATCACTTGAGCCCAGGAGTTCCAGACTAGCCTGGGCAACACAGTGAAACCCCATCTCTTAAAAAAAATGCAAAAAATTAACTGAGTGTGGTAGTGCACACCTGTAGTCCCAGCTACTTGGGAGACTGAGGCTGGAGGATCACCTGAGCCTGGGGACACTGAGGTTGCAGTGGGCCATGATCTTGCCTTTGCTCTCCAGCCTGGGCAACAGAGTGAGACCCTGACTTAAAAAAAAAAAAAAAAAGTACATGTATATTTTTCTCTGTTCATCTTTTGATGACTCCAAAAGAATCTTACATGTATGGGGTCTTCCATATACATTCATTTTGTTTTTACAAATATTTATTTCTAGTGATTACCCAGATATAGTTCATATATCTCCTGCCATAAAGAAAAATATAGATATTTCTTTGCATTTAAGGGGGACTTTACATAAAGAATTTAATTCTTCCTGACTTACTATAATCCCGGCAAATTTCGGTTATTAGTACTCTTTAATGAATTAGAGTATTTCTAAAACTGAAACAACGTTTTTCTGTGTTTATTAGTGATGAGCTATTTGGTATTTTTGTGAGGTTTATGACAGCTTTTAACTTCATTTACTTGAGATATAACTTACAGTAAAGTTTACACATCTTAAGAGTGGAACTTCGTAAACTTCATGTAAGTGTACCCCCACAGAACCACCATTTAGATCAGGGTTTCTCACCTCAGCACTGTGGAGATTTGGGGTTGAGTAACTCCTTATTGAAGGGAGTTATTGAATAGAATAACTCCATTGCACTGTAGGATGTTTAGCAGCATCCCTTATCTCCACCCACTGGATGATCCAGTAGCACCCTTCCCTGGATGCCATGACCAAAAATGTCTGTAGACATTGCCAAGTGTCCCCTGGGGCCAAAATCACTCACCACATCTCTAGATGAAGATACAGGATATTTTCAGCGCCCCGTGCTCTCCTAAAGAGCCCATCTCGCTTCCTCCCATTCAGGACTCTCACAGGTAACCACTTTTACAACTTCTTTTAAACTGCCTGCTTTTAAAGTTCATATGGAATTCAACAGTGTTTAATATTTGCATCTGGTTCTTTAGCTCAGCATTATGTTTTTGAGATTCATTTGTTGTTGTATGTATTGTGATTTTTTAATGCTGTGCAGCATTCCTTTGTGTGAATATACCACAGTGTATTTATCCATTCCACTACTGAAGAAATTTTAGTTGTTTCCAGTGTGGAGCTATTATTAATAATGCTAATGTGAACATTCTCATTCATGTCTTTTGATGAACTTTTTTCCTTTGGGTATATGTCCAGGATAAAAATTGTTGGGTAATAAGTCCAGTGTATGTTTAGCTTTAGTAGATATTGGAAAACTGTTTCATAGTCCAAATCAGTTTACATCCATCCCCACCAGCAAAGTGTGTATTACTTCACATCTTCACCAGTACTTAGTATTGTTTGCCCACTTAACTTTAGTCATTCTGGTGGCTGTGTAGTAGTATCTCATTGTGGTTTTAATTTGTATTTCCCTGGCTACTAATGGTGTTAAGTATCTTCCTATATGTTTTTGGGTCAAGTCATTTGTATATTTTCTATTTAAAATGCCTCTACAAGCCTTTGGCCCATTTTTTTTTGAGACAGAGTCTCCCTCTGTTGCCCAGACTGGAATGCAGTGGCACAATTAGCTGTGAAGCTGAGACTATAGGTGTGCACCTCCACTTTATTATTGTTATTATTGATCTGTCAGAGTTCTTTATATATTCTGGATACAGGTCATCTGTCAAAACTCTGTGTGTGTGTGTGTGTGTGTGTGTGTGTGTGTGTGCGCGCACGCTGCAAATCTCTTCTTCCAGTCTGGCCTGCCTTTACACTCTCATTCCATTATCTTTTGACTTTCATAGTTTCTGTTGGAAAGTTATGCTTCTTTGAAGGTAGAATGTTTTTATCCTCTGGCCAAAGTTTTTCTCTTGTTTTTCACTTACCACAGTGAATATAATGTGCCTATATGTGGTTTTCATTTTATTTTTTCTGCTTTGGGTTAACTGAGCTTCTTGTATCTATGGATTGACGTCTTTTATCAACTTAGGAAAATTTTCACTCAGTGTCTCTTCAAATATGGCTTCGTCTGGTTTTCTTTCTTTTCTCTCCTGCTTCTGGGACCCAAATCATACGTATGTTAGACTTTTTCCTTCATGTCTCTCATTGTCTGAT
Organism: Piliocolobus tephrosceles; assembly: GCF_002776525.5. Taxonomy (NCBI): domain Eukaryota; kingdom Metazoa; phylum Chordata; class Mammalia; order Primates; family Cercopithecidae; genus Piliocolobus; species Piliocolobus tephrosceles. The sequence continues at coordinate 54,687,527 of NC_045440.1, forward strand.
CTGTTTTGTTCATTTCTCATCTCTCTCTGCTTCAATTTGAATATTTTCTGTTGACCAGTGTTTTAGTTAATTAAGCTGTCTTCCTCTGTGTCTAAGTCTTTTGTCAAACCATCTAGTGAGTTGTTAATTTCAGAACTTGTTTTCTTCTAAATGTAGTATGCTAATTTGATTCATTTTAATACATTTAAATTATCTGATGAAATTTCCCATCTTTTCATCAGTTTAGTCCATCTAATTCTTATCTACTAAATCCAATGAGATCATCTGTGTGCCTATATCTATTTTTTATTCATCACATTTTTATCTCTCTTCACAGATCTAGTAATTTTTATTACATGTAGACATTGTATATAAAGAAACTGTGTAGGTTCTGGTAATTTCTTCCACCAGCAAGGATGGAATCTCCCTTGGAGGGATTTCCTGTCTAAGGATGAAGGACTGAAGGGCTGATCACTTCAGGCCAGCAGATACTAGAATGGGTCAGATCTGGTTACACTTTTGGGGTTTTTTTGTTTGTGTTGACATGGAATCCCCTTCTGTCACCCCCAGGATGGAGTACATTGGCACCATTATAACCTAGAACTCCTGGGCTCAAGCAGTCCTCCCACTTCAGCCTCCTGAGTAGCTGGGATTACAGGCACATGCCAATTCACCTGGCCATTTTTAAAAAATGTTTGGTAGAGATGAGGGTCTGGCTCTCTTACCCAGGCTGGTGGCTGCAGTTTTAATAAGATTTAGCTAACCCCCAGTTCTTTCTTGTTCCTTGAGAATTTTCTCCTGGGTTCCAGAATGAAAGCCTAGTGGACTTCCATCTCCTTGGTCTCAAAAGAATGGAAGACTCAGTCTTGCCTTCAGATTTTAAGTTTGTTCTTTGCCTCCACCTTCCCCATATGTCTTCCACATTTGATAAATGTCTTGTAGGACCCAGCCATGTGTTTGAGGAATGTCTTGTTACTGAACGGGACTTGTTCTCCCGCATGAGAAAAGAGTCCCTTTATATCCTCAGCTTGTGCTAATGGTCAGCAAAAGCCCTCAGAAAAAAAAAACAGCTAGTGACAGACTACTCAGCTTGGAAGAGCTCTCTCACTCAGAAATTTTAGTTTATGTAATCTTTTTGCTTTCACAGTTCTCTGATGACTTTAGAAATGTAATTTCACTTATTTATCTGAGTTTTCTTAATTGTTGCATAACAATAGTGATTTGGGCTGGGCACAGTGGCTCACGCCTGTAATCCCAGCACTTTGGGAGGCCAAGGTGGGCGGATCACTTGAGGTCAGGATTTTGAGACCAGCCTGGTCAACATAGCAAAACCCCATCTCTACTAAAAATACAAAAAAATTAGCCGGGTGTGGTGGCATGTGCCTGTAGTCCCAGCTACTCAGGAGGCTGAGGCAGGAGAATTGCTTGAACCTGGTAGGCAGAGATTGCAGTGAGCCAAGATCACGCCACTGCACTCCAGCCTGCATGACAGAGCAGGATTCTGTCTGAAAAACAAAGTGATCTGCTTTGACTTATTGACATTTTTCTTGAATTAATTTTCTGTTGATTACATTGTTATCTTTCTTTTATATCATTTTTTCCAGTGTAATTCAGAAAATGTGTATTTTAAAATTCACCATTTGTCTGTGTAAAATGTAATACATGCTTTGTCACTTTGAAAACATTGGAAAGAAAAGAAGTATGTTATAATTTTGCAACTCTTTGTGCTTCGGATTGCAGTTGTGTAATGTAAAAAGCATGAGTGCTGGAATGAAAGAGAATTGGGCTCAAATTTTGACTTTGATCATTAGTTTTGTGAGCCTCTGAATCTGAATAGCAGCGATAAGAATACTTGCTTTAACATAATACATGTACAGCAGAGGGTTCAAGAGAGTATCAGTAAGTGGTACCTCTTACCAATATGCTTCTAATATTTATCATTATTTTAAGCCCCTGACTATGGATAATTTGATTTTAAACATTTATATTTTGATATATTTCTATTTGGTACAGTTTCTAAAATTTTCACCATTTGAACAATGTTCTTTTCAAAAAAAACTTAATATAAAAGACCTGTACCATGACTTAATATCCAGGAAAAATTTTACTGATATGTTTATGAATTCATATTTGGCCTAATCTTTGTCACTTATAGACCCCCCCCAAAAATGACCTCCTGAAACTGAAGAATTTAGATAAAATTTAGTTACAGAAAGAACTGCATTCAGAATAGTCACTCGCAGTAAAACCCACATTTAACACTTCATGTTATATAGATATATAGGGCTTATTATAAGATATAGGCAATAAGAAAACAATATTAAAAAATATTAAGAAAAGGCTAACACTAATTTCTGGAAAGAACAGCTGGTTGACCTTTGCAGAGGAGAGTCTGTGGGGACTGTAATTTTAACCTTATCTCCATGAATGATTTAAATATAATTAATTTTCATATTAGATTTCCTGTTGCCATTGTTGCTCTTTTGACTATGGCATTTGCTTCCTGAAAAAAAAAAATACTATACTAATATATAGAAATAGTTAGATTCTACTCTAAAGCTGGGATGAAAATGGTAAACCTGGAGGTGGAGTAGCAGGACTCTCCTGACCTGGGCCAGGAGGATAGCACTGATGTGTGCATCCCCAAGGCCTTGGACTTACCTCAGTCTCACCTGTCATCTCACTCTTGCTTACTGTCTCAGCCTTTAGTTCCTTAGTGTGATGACAGCCAGCTTCAATGACAGCCAGCTTCACTGCTCTGACCTCCGTATTCCGAGAAGGACTGCTCTTCTTACCATTTGTGGGCAGATTTAAGTCAAGGCACAAGAGTGAGGGGATCTAGTTATGCAACAACCTGAAATTTGTCAAATTCCCACTAAAGCTAAGTTTTTACCAAACACATATGTCACCTTCGGCCCCTTGAGTGACTGGCTAGGCTGTCCTGTTCTTTTGGCAAAATGAAATACTTATTAACAAAAACACCAGAACATCATAACCAGACCATGTAGAATAAACTTGACTTAAAGGATGAAAGAATACTAAGAAGTATAAAAAGGATAAAATTATGCAAAATCTAGTCAAGCGAAAAACTCACCCCCCGAGCATGTTAAACAAATGTCATAAACTAAACAAAAGGCTTTATTTCTTTTCTTTTCTTTTTCTTTTTGAGCCGGAGTCTCCCGGTGTCTCCCAAGCTGGAGTGCAGTGGCATGATCTCAGCTCACTGCAAGCTCTACCTCCCAAATTCATGCCGTTCTCCTGCCTCAGCCTCCCCAGTAGCTGGGACTACAGGCGCCCACCACCACACCCAGCTAATTTTTTGTATTTTTAGTAGAGACAGGGTTTCACCGTGTTAGCCAGGATGGTCTCGATCTCCTGACCTTGTGATCCACCCACCTCGGCCTCCCAAAGTGCTGGGATTATAGGTGTGAGCCACCACACCCGGCCCAAAAGGCTTTATTTCTTTTCTTTATCTTCTAGTGATCTGTATTCAGAATCATGAGGGCATTTATGAAAACTATAAATACGAATTTAGATAGAGAAAACATTTGTTAAAATCAATCAAATCTACTCTGATAATTAGAAGGCTACATATGGCTTATATTTTCTTAATTGAAACAGGTCCTCTACGTGCCTTTTTACCCAATACATTAGTTAGGAGGTTTTCGTCCTGGGTCTCTGTATCCGACTGCCATATTTTGTCTCACTGAAAGGTTATAAATTGCTTATGGTTCCCTGCGAAGAGTCCAAAGTGTATAACCACTGAACATTTCAAGTCTGAAATTTCTTCAATTTTAGATCTGTTTGTTCAACATATCTACTATTTGACACTTCACGCCAAGGGGGAGGGAGATCTAAAATTCAGTAGATATTTTGGTACAAACTGTAGAAAACTGAAACCTCGAGGAGCAGAGATTCTCCCACACACATCCTAGGAACTGCAGACAAAAACATTCTATCAGCTTAGCCCAGAGAACTGTCTTGGGAATGCTAAGGCCCTGTGGGACAAAGTAATGTGCTGGAGTTTCTCTTAGCCCATTCAAATCAGAGCAGACCTGCTGGGAAAAGGACTCCAGCAACCTTCGCTGATCGGCCTACACAAATGATTCAAATACATCAAACTGTGGCCCGTGTGCAGCTGTGGTTGTGAGGGGCACAGTTCTGTGGGGTGACAGATGCGTCCGTGCCTTGAACCACATGATCTAGATTCAAGCCTGTGTGGGGCTGACTGAATGTCAGGCACATTAGACAACCTCCTTGAAGCTGAGTTTTCCCCATTAATAAATGGGATCTCAAAATCGCCACAAAATCATTTCAAATATTAAATGTAAGATGTGATACATTTGCTCATGTAAACATAGGAAAAATTGTGCATTATTTAGGCCCTGATAGAGTTTGGATTTTTTCTAGTGTCAGGATTTGCCTTTGAAGCCCACAGGAGGGGACTAACAGGGTCTAGATTCTATTTTAAAACAGTTAGTAAATATTTTAGGCTTTGTGGGCCATGTGCTTTCTATTGCAACTACTCAACTCTGCTACTGTAACAAGAAAGCTGTCAGAGGAGAGGGAAGGCAGTGGATATGGGATGTATTGTAGCCATCCAGACAAGAGATGGGTCCGCCAGCCTAGGAGAAGCAGCAGGGATGCAGTGCAGGCCTGGTGTGAGTCCTGGAGATGCAGTGAGCTTGCTCATGAGTGATGCATGAGGAATCAAGGTGATTCCTTCATGTAGGTGGATGGTGGCACCATGTGTGGCCATGGAGAAGACAGGAGGTGAAACAGATGGGCTGGAGGGGGAGACGCTGGATTCCATGTTAGACCCTAGCGATGCCCAGGAGAGCTCCAACTGTGGTGCCAGGCAGCTGGTTGGATCTGTGTGTATGGCAGCCAGGGAATGGCCTGGGCTAGAGGCAGAAATGTGGATTCGTTAGGTTCTGATGATGTGCAGCCTTCTGTGCTGTTACATGCTAAATGATCATGAAGTTATGGTGGGAAGCTCTTGAACATAACCAGTAGGATCTTACTACTTTAGAATCTGCACTTCCTTTTCTCAATTATCCATAAACAGTCTATGAAGAGTTTCTGTTTGTGATAGGGGTCAGCAAACAAGGCACAGGGCCACCTCTAGCCCTCTGCCTGCTTTTGTATGCCCTGAACACTAATAATGGTTTTTATTTTTATTCCTTTTGTTTGTTTGTTTGTTTGTTTGTTTGTTTTGAGACAGGGTCTTGTTCTGTCACCCAGACTGGAGTGCAGTGGCGGGATTTCGGCTCACTGCAACCTCCGACTCCCGGGTTCAAGTAATTCTCTTGCCTCAGCCTCCTGTGTAGCTGGGACTACAGGCGCCTGCCACCATGCCCGGCTAATTTTTTTGTATTTTTAGTAGAAATAGGGTTTCACCATGGTGGTCAGAGTTGTCTCGAACTCCTGACCTCGAATGATCCACCTGCCTCAGCCTCCCAAAGTGCTGAGATTACAGGTATGAGCCACTGCATCCGGCCAAGAATGGTTTTTACATTTTTTAATTGTTGGGAGAAAAAGTCAAAAGAATAAGGCCAGGCATGATGGCTCATGCCTGTAATCCCAGCACTTTGGGAGGCCTAAGCGTGAGAATCTCTTGAGGTTGGGAGTTTGAAACCAGCCTGGGCAACAAAGCAAGACCCTGCCTCTGCAAAAATAAAAAATTAGCCAAGTGTGGTGGCATAAGCCTTAGTTCCTGCTACTCAGGAGGCTGATGCAGGAGGATCACTTGAGTCCAGTAGGCTGAGGTTGCAGTGAGCCGTGGATTGCACCTTTGCACTCCAACCTGTGTGACAGAGTGAGATGCTGTCCCATCCCCCCCAAAAAAAAGAAAAGAAGAAGATTTTGTGACACACAAAAATTTTACAGAATTCAGATTTCAGCATTCATAAAGATTTATTGGAGCACAGCCATGCTCATTTGTTTGATGTTTGAGGCTTCCTTTGTGATATACAGGCAGAACTGAGTAGTTGCAGACAGACCAGGAGGCCTGCAAAGTGTGCAATAGGTACGCTCTGGTCCCTCACTGAAAATGTTTGTCTACCTCTGGACTATAGCATAAATATAAGTGTGGGGTATTACTAGGTTTTTGTAGGAAACAATCTGTATGAAAGTAAATATGAAGTTCAAGCAATGACAATTTTATTTCTTACAGGATAGTCTACTCTTTAAAAAAATTTCAAAAGACAGACCAAAAGTCCAATTAAAGGAAATCTCCTATAGGAAATAAAATCAAAAGACCCAACTTAAGATTCCTTTGGGTATCCACTATTTCAACATTCAGCATTTTCATATTAATAGGAAAACTTAGTAGTAATTAACAAGCCCCGAAAGGACTAATGAAGAAGGACCACTGGGAAATAATATGCACAAAGGTTTTGTGGCTGAGAGAGCTCAGATGGTTTTCAGAGATTTCAAATTACTGACAGCTTGAAAGCTTTAAATAGAATAGGAACTTGCTATTTCATACCATTATCATAGGAGAATCATCCTAGGATAAAAAATTCTAATAATGGACACAAGACAAAGTTTGAGCAGCCAATGCTACTGTCCACGGGGGATCATAGAGAATTTTCTATGGGCAAAAGTGGAATTTGTGAAAAGAGAAATGTAGAGGGGAAATTTGCCCAGACATTACCGTAAGAAGTAGAGAAAGCTAGTTACTTACAAACACATCTTTTGTACATTTTTATCCTTAATTTGCATGTACATTAACACATTTCATAACCCATCTGCTGTAATGATGGAGAGGAAGTTCTTCAGCAGATATTCATCCAGGCCTAATGTCTGTTAAGATCTGTGCCCAGCACAAGCAGAATGGGCTAGGGCTGCCCTGGAAGACTGGACCAGATTAGAGGTGGATTCCTGCAGCACTGGGTAAGGCCCTAGCTCTCAGTTGTGGTCAAACTTGGATGCCCTCTCCATAAGAGTTTCCTTAGTTCCAGCTAATAATTTACGGGCAATGGTAGGAAGCATCAGTAGAAATGTTATTCATTAAAGATGGTTCAAATAAAAATGAATGTTACTTTTAAGGAACCTAATCTTTTAATGGGCATACTTTATAATATCCATATAGTAACCACAATACATTTGTCAAACCCAACAAAATTGACAGTAAGCAATTAGCATCATCTAATGTGTAACCATGGCACATTCTTTCTCATTAGCCTCTTTACTAATCTTCATCATCCATCTTCTTTTTCATACACCAACTGGAAGAAACTGGACCTGCTGCCCCATTGATTGTCCCACATTGAATTCATTTACTGCTTCCTCAAGTTGCTAACTTGTTCCTGTATTCCCTAAATTTCTGCAAACTAGATGTTAGACCCAAAGGCTCAAATAAATTCCTGTTGCACCACATTAGAGGGATACGATGTCTGCAAAAATACAGAATGGCTGATAGGTCCAAGCCATGTGAGGCACACACTGCAAAGGCAACAGGTGCTACTGTTACCACAGCCACCTTCTGCTTGCTGAAAGAGCTTGAGTGTCCACTCCAGGCCAAACTTTGGGAGCTCTGTTCCTCAGCAGGGCTGGAATGCCTCCTTGATGGCTGTGGGGCTGGATCGCACCCCTTCACCTTGCACCACCAGGGGCTGCTGCTCTGCCTCCCCCTGGCTGTAATTCCCTGCCTGACCTGAGGAGTGGTGACAATGATGATGAGGTTGTGCTTCCCTTCTGCACTGTTAATTTGGAGAATGTTCCAGGTGAGGAAAATGTGTGACCTTCAGAGGATACCAGATGTTACCCAGACCCCTGTCCTGGTATTGAGGGTACTCAGAGTGTACCTAGAAGTAGTTGTGGCCATTAGGGAGCACAGAAGGAGTGTTATCCTTTTTCCTTTGGAAGGCTATGTTCCTTCCATCACGTCAGAACCAAAGAAGAAACTGGCCTACTCCTAATGCTCCATTGTCTTCACCATTACTTCCATATAACTTCAATATAGTAACCTTGTGGCACTTTAACAGAAGTGTGGATTTGTGGAGGATTTAAATTCATATCAAATGTCAGTTCACATTTTTTAGGGTTATTTTGAAGCATGCCTAACACATGATACCCTGTGGGCTCTAGATTACTTAGATTTCCAAACCAGAGGTAGAAATGAAATATGCATGAGATTGAATCCAGTAAGGGCTTATGTGGCATTAATTGCACATATTTATTGTTTTCTCTATTAAATAAAAGCTGAACTGTAATTAGTTAAGCCAGATACATTTCTGTTTTTCCAGATGCACTGTGGGAACCCACTTTTCCACTTGGTGAATGTTGAAAAGACTATAAATACAATAATTCTCTAGGCCAAAGAGCACGGCAGCTGCCTTTAACCAAGGAAAGAGCTTGCATTTCTGATCTTTGTACTGACATATGCCTATCAAAGAAAACACTGAAATGCTATGTAATGTTCAATTGCATTTCACACTGTAGCATGGTGATCAGAGAAAGTATTTTCATGGCACATTTTTGTTCAAATACATATTAAAATTTCTGCTGTTAGGAACTTATGCTCCCAGCTGTGATGTGTTAATAGCATTTCCTTCAGAAGTCAGGCAGCTGGCCCCCACCCTGGCTGTGATGCTGTGCTATGCTCCTGTGTCTGTCCTCCTGGCACCACAATGCCTGTGGTGTACTATGTACTATGTGTACTGTGTTTGTCACCAGCATGCCACATGTGCTATGCCCACTGCCTTTTCTCTCTATTCTCTTTCTTGGGTATTTTTTCCTTCCTTTTCTCATGTGTCTCAGGTTTAAGTCACAGAATCATGACTTTATGGAACAGAAAGGGGAACGACTCAACCAACAGCAGCCCAGAGCAGGTAGCTGACTTATGTCAGGTGAACATGTTAGTGACAGAACAGAACTCACAACCTGCATTTCTATACTTTTTGGTACTTAATCCACTACGCTACCTTTAAGGTAAATTAAAATACCAGCATTTAAAAACTATTTTATGACATACATTCGTAGAAATGAATAACCATCACTGCAATTCATTTTAGAATACTTTCATCACTCCAAGAAGAAACCCAGCACCCCTTAGCCGTCAACCACCAAGTCCTTTCCTCCAGCAGCCCCAGGCAACCACTGAACTACTTTCTGTTTCCACAGATTTGCCTTTCCACGTGGCCTTTTCTAGCTGGCTTCCCTCACTCAGCATCCTGTTTGCACAGTTCAGCCATGTAGTGGCAGGAAAACCATGGCATGTTAGAAAGAGAAGAAAAACTTGGTGATCATTTTGCCTCCAGTTCACAGAGGAGGAAACCAAGGCCTAGGGAGGTGGCTTCAGGCTCCAGTCACAAAGCCCAACAGGGGAAGAGTAAGGATCCAGCTAGACCCCTCACCACTCACTGCCCTCAGCAGGCTGCCTGGTGCTTCCCTGACCTGCGTGCAAAGGTGCTCTGCTTGGTGAACTGGCAGATTTACATGCCTGTCCTCTAGTCTTTCTGTTCTCAGCTTTGCCCAGCTATTTTTGTCACCGCTTGCATGTCCTTGAAGGCATTCTGGGTTACTTCTAGGTTTGTGAATGGTCAAGGTGCCAGATATCTGAGGGTGGGTAAATGGGGTCCCTGCTATTTCAGTCCCTGCTGAATATAGGCACAAAGGTACAGGACCAATTTGTTTACAGCCTTTTTTTCCCCCCAGGTTAGAATGCAGTGGTGCAATCATAGCTCACTGCAGCCTTAACCTCCTGGGCTCAAACGATCCTCCCACCTCAGCCTCCCGAGTAGGTGGAATTACAGGTGCATGCCACCATGTCTGACTGATTTTTAAATTTTTTTTAGAGACAGGGTCTCACTATGTTGCCCAGGCTGGTCTCAAACTCCCGGACTTAAGCAATCCACCCACCTCAGCCTCCCAAAATGCTGAGATTACAGTTGTGAGCCACTGCACACAGCCTTGCATACAGTCTTTTTTTTTTTTTTTTTTTTTTTTTTTTTTTTTTTTTTTGAGACGGAGTCTTGCTCTGTCGCCCGAGCTGGAGTGCAGTGGCCAGATCTCAGCTCACTGCAAGCTCCGCCTCCCGGGTTCACGCCATTCTCCTGCCTCAGCCTCCGGAGTAGCTGGGACTACAGGCGCCCGCCACCTCGCCCGGCTAGTTTTTTGTATTTTTAGTAGAGACGGGGTTTCACCGTGTTAGCCAGGATGGTCTCGATCTCCTGACCTCGTGATCCGCCCGTCTCGGCCTCCCAAAGTGCTGGGATTACAGGCTTGAGCCACCGCGCCCGGCCTGCATACAGTCTTAAAACACCTATAAGGTCTTTCCATATTACTCATCCTATTTTTACGTTAAATATCAATAAGTTTATATAGCAAGAAATGTAAACAACAAATAAACTATCAATAAGTACTAAATTTAAAGAAATAATGGCACCAGAGTAGCACCTGGTTTTCAGAGACCTTTCGCATACGTTCTCTCATTTAATCCTCTTAAAACATTTCAAGGCAGCTATTGTTACACACATGAGGAGGTGGAGGCTTAGGAAGGCGAAGGAATTTGGTCCGGGCCTCACAGGTGGCAAAGGTCAGGATGGCAGGGCTCCTCTGACTGGACACCCCATGCTCTCCTCCCACTATTGCACCAGACTGCTGGACATTCTTGGCCCAGTTCTCTGTTTTAAGTGAGTGTTCTCTAGGGACCAGCTGTGGGTCACAGGCCAGCCCAGCACTCAGAGGACTCCTCCAAGTAAACCCAATATTCCCACTCAGCCCTCTGACCCCGGTCTCAGCAGGGCTGCTCACATCCTGACCTTGCTTCATGGGACACTCCTCCACGCCCCTCACAGCATCCCACTGTACTCTCTGGTCATTGGTCTACCAGCAGCAACATGTCCTGGCCTTCATATTTGTCTCTTTTTTTTTTTTAAGATGTAGTCTTGCTCTGTCGCCCAGGATGGAGTGCAGTGGTGCAATCAATCTCGGCTCACTGCAACCTCTGCCTTGCAAGTTCAAGTGATTCTCCTGCCTCAGCCTCCTGAGTAGCTGGGGCTACAGATGCTCGTCACCATGCCCAGCTAATTTTTGTATTTTTAGTAGAGGCGGAGTTTCACCATGTTGGCCAGGCTGGTCTCAAGCTCCTGACCTCAAGTGATCCACCTGCCTCAGCCTCCCAAAATGCTAGGATTACAGGCGTGAGCCACCGCGACTGGCCTATACTTGTCTCTTAATGTCCCTTTCTGTTTCATCTCTCGCTGGGATCTGGCTGGTCTTTGAGAACACTGCCTCCTCTATGGCGCTAGTAGTTAGAGACATTTCCCCACAGAAATGCTCCACAGAAATTTGGGGCTTAGCAGTAAGGTAGGTGTCTCTGCTGTCTATTGCCACTTCTAAAACATTCCTTCTCTGAAAAACCACACCTCTTAAATTCTGACACATGCTACAAAGATGGCTGAAACTTCAGGTCATTATGCTGAATGAAATAAGCCAGACACAACAGGACAGATACTATATGATTCACTTATATGAGGTACTTAGAGTAGTCAAAATTATAGAGACAGGACTGGCACACACCCGTAGTCCCAGCTACTTGGGAGGCTGAGGCAGGAGGATTGCTCCAACCCAGGAGTTTGAGGCTGCAGTGGTATGATCATGCCTGCAAATAGCCACTGCACTCCAGTGTGGGCAACCGAGTGAGACCCTGTCCCTTTAAAAAAAAAAAAAAAAAGGAAAGCATTATAGAGATAGAATAGAATGCAGAATGGCAGTTGCCAATGTCGTTGGTGAGATTAATCCACCTATTGAGGTAGTTGGAGATTGTTTATAATCTCATTGTTCATGAGATTATTCTCATCGCTGAATAATATCCCATTATATAAACACATTCACTTATCCATTCTACTTTTTTTTTTTCTTTGAGTCAGAGTCTTGCTCTGTCACCCAGGCTGGAGTACAGTGATATGACCTGGACTCACCACAACCTCTGGCTCCCGGACCCAAGGAATTCTCCCACCTCAGCCTCCTGAGTAGCTGGGACTATGCACATGTCACCACATTCAGCTAATTTTTGCTTCTTTTTGTAGAGACAGGGTTTTGCCATGTTTCCCAGGCTGGTCTCAACTCCTGGGCTCAAGCTGTCTGCCCGCTGTGTCCTCCCAAAGTGCTGGGATTACAGGCATGAGCCACCGTGCCTAGCCCTATTCTACTGTTGGTAAACATGTGAATAGTTTTAAGCTATTACGTGTAGAACATCCTAATGCATACTTTTGGTACAGTGTTCTGGGGGAGTATATACCAAGGCCTGGAATGGCTGGGTCAGATGATGTACATGGGGTCAGCTGAAACACATGCTGTGAGTGTTCCTAACTGGTTGCACCAATTTACACTCCCATCGGTGGTGCGGGAGAGTTCTGGTTGCTCTCTATCCTTCCTCTCTATCCTTCTCAACGCTTGGCATTTCCTTCGTTTATTTTAGCTGCTCTTTTGTGTGGGGATGTGCATGCCGTTCCCTGTCTATGCATAGTTGTAATATTTGCACTGGCTCATTACACTGACCAATAGGTTATGGATACTGCTGTGAAAATGATGAAAAAGATAAGCCTTTGGCCGGGCGCGGTGGCTCACGCCTGTAATGCCAGCACTGTGGGAGGCCGAGGTGAGCAGATCACGAGGTCAGGAGATCAAGCCCATTCTGGCTACCACGGTGAAACCCCATCTCTACTAAAAATACAAAAAAATAGCTGGGCGTGGTGGCGGGCGCCTGTAGTGTCAGCTACTCAGGAGGCTAAGGCAGGAGAATGGCGTGAACCCAGGAGGCGGAGCTTGCAGTGAGCCGAGATCACACCACTGCACTCCAGCCTGGGCTACAGAGTGAGACTCCGTCTCAAAAAAAAAAAAAAAAAACTTTTGAATGTAAAAACAAAATGATTGGCCAGGCGCAGTGGCTCAAGCCTGTAATCCCAGCACTTTGGGATTTGGGAGGCCGAGACGGGTGGATCACGAGGTCAGGAGATCGAGACCATCCTGGCTAACACTGTGAAACCCCGTCTCTACTAAAAAATACAAAAAACTAGCCGGGGGAGGTGGCGGGCGCCTGTAGTCCCAGCTACTTGGGAGGCTGAGGCAGGAGAATGGCGTAAACCTGGGAGGTGGAGCTTGCAGTGAGCTGAGATCCGGCCACTGCACTCCAGCCCGGGCAACAGAGTGAGACTCCGTCTCAACAACAACAACAAAAACAACAACAACAAAAAAAAAAGATTTTTTTTTTTTTTGTTTTTTTTTTGAGACGGAGTCTCGCTCTGTCGCCCAGGCTGGAGTGCAGTGGCATGATCTTGGTTCACAGCAACCTCTGCCTCCCGGGTTCAAGTAATCCTCCTGCCTCAGCTCTCTGAGTAGCTGGAATTACAGGCACTCGCCACCATGCTTGGCTAATTTCTGTATTTTTGGTAGAGAAAGGGTTTCGCCATGTTGGCCAGACTGGGCTCGAACTTATGACCTCAAGTGATCTGCCCACCTCAGCCTCCCAAAGTGCTGGGATTACAGGTGTGAGCCACCTGTGCCTGGCCCAAAATGATTGATTCTTATATTTTTGACAGAGAGATCAGATTGATCAGTTCATACTCTGGCAGTTAATTTTATTTGCTCTAAATAAAAATGGACAGGTTAACTTATTAAGCAGCTGTGTTATCAATATGGTACGTGTGTGTGCTTGTATAGATAGATGTATATGTATATACATAACTATATATTTTGTTGGACACATAATATTTTAGGTGCCTGCTGTACGCTAGACACTGTTCTACAATCATTAAAAAAGCACTGCCCTGTTTCACTATTGATTTTTTTAAAATTCTGAAAATGGTGAACAAACAATGAGGCTTACTTACAACATTTGTTGCAGGATAAGAAATCTCAATTTAGAAAAATGTTGTCAACTTTGACTAACCTCGAATACTTGTTACGCAGAGTCCCGGAATTAATTTTGATCCTAATCTGGCTATATCTGCACCCCAGCCAGCCACCTTCCACAGCAGTTAGGTTCCTGACAGGAGATGGCACCCAAGAAGGCACAAACAGCAAACTGGTTTCTGCCCAGGATCTCTGCCAGCTCTGCAGCCTTGGTGATGTCACTTACGTAGCTCAGCACTCTCCATGCTTCTTCCCAGCCTGAGCCAAGCAGCATCTGTCCCTTGGGACCTTACCTACCCCCACCTTCCACAATGAGAGGTATTTCCCAAGAAAAGCACACTCACCCTAAAGCCAGGACCCTCCCTACCAAGTCTCAGCACTAGATGCTGCTTCAGAAGGAGGAGCAGAGCAGAAAGACCACAGGGGGAAGAAGGGCATTTGTGGCTCTCTCATAGCTCCTACCAGAATTTTACCTTTTATCCAAGGTGAGAATGGAGGCAGAGCGAGTGGCGGGGAGACTTCCATCATTGTCCAGACCCGAGATGTTAACTAGGGCCATAGCATGTGGAGAAAAACAGGGCAGACGTGAGAGGCATGCTGGGAGGCAGATTTCCTTTGCCTTTGCCAGGAGTTAGAATTGGGAGGAGGTGAGGATGACAAGTTTTCTTGAACAACTGGAGAGATAGTAACACTGCTTACCAAGAGAGAAAAAACAAGAAGGGGTAGCTTCTTCTGGAGAGATAATAACTTCGCTTTTTCTTTTTTTCACCAAGTCTCACTCTTGTCACCCAGGCTGGAGTGTAGTGGTGTGATCTCTGCTCACTGCAACCTCCGCCTCCCAGGTTCAAGCGATTCTCCTGCCTCACCCTCCCAAGTAGCTGGGATTACAGGTGCCCGCCACCATGCCCGGCAAATTTTTATATTTTTAGTAGAGATGGGATTTCGCCCTGTTGGCCAGGCTGATCTCGAACTCTTGACCTCATGTGATCCTTCCGCCTCGGCCTCCCAAAGCGCTGGGATTACAGGCATGAGCCACTGCGCCCGGCCACAACGATTTTCGACATTAATTTTTCTATGATGTAAGTTGCCTGTTTTTTTCTGTAATTTGCAAAAACTATGAAGAAATTCTCATTAGGGAGCCTGTTCCTTGCTGGGAAACAGTAAAAAGCTGGCCATTCTCATGCAAACCGTTAATGATGGCCTGACACATTCCTCAGCCATTTGAAGAGTCCCTAAAGCAGCCCCACAGACAAAAATTTTCCCAAGTGTTTAATGTTTTCAGAGGTGCCCTGGGCTAAGTTATCACTGGGAGTGCACCCCAGCTGCAATTTTCTTGAGAATGCCACTGTTTGCTGGGATAAGCAAAGCTCTTAATAAAGATTTCAATCAGTACTTACAAAATGCTCCTTCGTTGTTGGCTGACGTTAGGAAAGAACAAATAAAAACATACGTAATTTATTAATTTCCTTCAGATCAAACTTTCTTCTTTCTAATACTTCCCAAAAGGCCATTGTAAAAGTTGAGTTATATAGGATGTTCATTTAGTAATGGCAGAAGAGAAGAGAAAGACACTCTTATTATAGTCTTAAAGCCTTCACTGGCTTAAAACCTCCTGGGGCTTACACATTTGGCAATGGCTATATAAACAAAAGTGTAAAGATTTCCATGATAAGTCACTGAAAAACAGATGGTAAGATGCTTAAGTGGTTTTTTAAAAGATGAGGACATCTGTAAGCATCCATCTGGAAGTAATTATAATTCAAAAGTCTTTTGTTACTATTAAGCTTCCAGTTGACTTCCCCTACTAGAAAACAATGGACCAGCTTTTTCTTAAAATAGTCAGACAATAAAACCCAAATAGACAATAAAACCAAAAGACAGAAAATTTTGAAAACCCACAGATTTGCCTGGAGGCAAAGTTTAGAATTTCCACAAAAATCCACCAGCTTCGAAACTGTTAGCTTTCTGTATCAAATGTAGTGGAAAATAGAGCTTTGATTTTATTTTTTGGTCTATTTGTGCTGAAGTCAGTGCAAGTAATTCTAGCTCTTCATTAATATTTCATGAGCCACAGTGAGATGGACTTTTGTCTGGTGATGACTACACTGCAGGATAATAGGCCAGCGTCCTCTCAAACTTAGAATCGCCTCATCTCAGCATCCTACTAAACAGAACATCACTGTTGACCAGCATTCAGCTTACGTCTCGCTGCTAATAGTAACAGGGCCTGTTTGTGACTTCAGCAGCATCTGGTGATCCGGTGTTACATGACTCAGAGAAAGCCACATTCCCCTGTTGCTATTTTCAGGTAGGCAGCTAAACCCAAGGAGAGTTTAGCATGGATTCGGCAGGTCTGTTTTTCTAACCTCATTGTGTAAATTCTTGAATGAGAATCTGGCGAGCAGCCAAAAAAAGACTTCCTCTGAACTCATCCTCCTCGAAGCCAAGCATCTTCAGAAACTCTTTCCTTCAGGTTCTGGAAGCCTAGAACCCTTCATATGAGATTTGTCCCTCTCTCCAACACATTTTATGCCTCCTGTCCCCAGCCAAATGGCTTTTCCATGCTTTTCCTCCTCCCCTTCATTCGACTTCCAGTTCTGTCTGAAGTCAGAGACATGCATGGGGCTGAGAGGGGCCTGGATCACAGGTTCCCCCTCCTCCACCCACAAGTGAGCATCCAACTTTAAGACCAAGTATTTAAGACCAGAGGACCCTACAAAAAACTCACTGAGGCCAGGCGCGGTGGTTCATGCCTGTAATCCCAGCACTTTGGGAGGCCGAGGCAGGCGGATCACGAGGTCAGGAGTTCTGAGACCATCCTGGCTAACATGGTGAAACCCAGTCTCTACTAAAAATGCAAAAAATTAGCCAAGCATGATGGCATGTGCCTATAGTCCTAACTACTCGAAAGGCTAAAGCAGGAGAATCACTTGAACCCAGGAGGCGGAGGTTGCAGTGAGCCAAGATGGCACCACTGCACTCCAGCCTGGGTGACAGAGCAAGATTCCATCTCAAAAAAAGAAAAAACAACTCACTCAATGCTCTGCTACTTTGCTATCGAGTGGTCCCTAAGTGTGCTGGCAAATGTGGTATCTGTGGAAAATCATCCTGCATCCAAGGCAAGATAGTATTAGAGAAAGATTTCCCAGGCAGGGGAAACTTAGAAGGCAGGACGACCAAGAGGAGGTAAAATTAGGAGTGAATTGAAACACATTGTGTTAAATACTCAGAAACGTTACAGCAGAGAACAAGGAAATGAGAGTGTCTCTTGAGGCTGCAGTACAGGAGGATATTCCTGGAATGCTTTTCTTTTTTTTTTTTTTTTTTTTTTTTTTTTTTTTTTTGAGACGGAGTCTCGCTCTGCCGCCCAGGCTGGAGTGCTGTGGCCGGATCTCAGCTCACTGCTAACTCCACCTCCTGGGTTCACGCCATTCTCCTGCCTCAGCCTCCCGAGTAGCTGGGACTACAGGCGACCGCCACCTCGCTAGGCTAATTTTTTGTATTTTTTAGTAGAGACGGGGTTTCACCGTGTTAGCCAGGATGGTCTCGATCTCCTGACCTCGTGATCCGCCCGTCTCAGCCTCCCAAAGTGCTGGGATTACAGGCTTGAGCCACCGCGCCCGGCCTGGAATGCTTTTCATGCACCTTGGAACCACAGTCAGTGGGAGCTCAGAAAACAGTGCAATTGAAATGAATGAGGCTCATGAGGAAAGGCGGTTTGTTCTTAATGTGGAACAGCAACAAAGACCCGATCATTTGAACAGGCTCAAAAAAGTACTGGGAGAGATATGTATAGGGCACAACTGAGGGACTAAGATAAAATTATAGCATCCCAGTGCAATGCAAGGGGAAGGCTTACAGCTGAGAGTTAGGAGGGAGACTCCCTTGTTTTTGTCCATCTGCTATAGTCGGTATATTGGGGATTACCAAAGCTGTAAAATCCCAGACATAGCTCTCTGGCTTCACGTTCCACCCCATTTTAATGTCATTAGTCATTTCTTCAATGCGAAAATAGAAAGAGGGCCAAATGTCCCATCAATTAACTCTGTAGCATATCGTAACAAAAATCTGGGAGGAGCGTTGGAACTAAGTGGCCAGATGGGTTGGTGTCGGAGCTGTCTTCACAATTGGTCCCATTCTTCCTTATCTCAGATAACAAAGCACGCAGATTCCTCCTGCTTGTGAACCATGTTTTTTTCTGAAGCATTTGATGTTTTCTATGTTTTGATAGCCTTCCTGTATCTATTAAGATTTAAAGAATCTTGACTGGGCGCCGTGGCTTACGCCTGTAATCTCAGCACTTTGAGAGGCCGAGGCAGGCGGATCACGAGGTCAGGAGTTCGAGACCAGCCTGGCCAGCATGGTGAAACCTGTTTCTACTAAAAATATAAAAATTAGCTTGGCATGGTGGTGCGAGCCTGTAATCTCAGCTACTTGGGAGGCTGAGGCAGAAGAATTGCTTGAACCTGGGAGGCTGAGGTTGCAGTGAGCCGAGATTGCCCCATTGTACTCCAGCTCTGGGTGACAGAGTAAGACTCCATCTCAGAAAAAAAAAAAATTTTAAAGAATCTTTCCAAAATATTTAAAGAGTAAGAGAGACACTCTTGGGGATGGGGAGTGGCAGGGCAGGTAACGAGTCTCCTGGGAGGCCAGAGGCCAGGCTAACAGGCTCCTGCATCTCATAGCTTCTTAGGATCCCCGAAAATGAATGGCAAGCTTATGCTTTGCATTTTAGAGGGGTAGGAAATGAGGGGCCAAAAGATTTAACCAGGATACAGATTAAGTTTGAAGGTCATTACTGGCTACCGTGTCTAAGGGTAAGGTTTGGGATTCCTGCCTTTGGGTCATTGTGGAGCCATTAAAGGTAGGGGGTACTGTCACCCTGATCCTGAAATACAACACCAGTCCGGAAAAACATCCATCTAGAAGTGCATTCTGTAGGGTAGAGTCTCGGGTTCAATGAAGTTATGAGGCGGGTGGTGAAAGGTCAAAGCTGCCTGACCCATTCATGATGCTTAACAGAGAGCAGTCCATCTGAAGATGGTTGACACTGAAACTATTGAAAACGGCATATGCATATGGAAAGAAAAGATGGAAAATGTTGGGAGATGGGATAATGGGTGATTTTATTTAACTCTTAGAAATTTTCTTTATAGAACCTTGAAAGCAACGAATAAAGGCAGGCACATGCAGACAAGGCAGCTATGGAAAGGAAGTCATGAAAGTCAGAAGCAATAGTTGGAATAAAGCAATAGATAAAGGAGATACAGAAAAGTAAAACACTGGACTTGCCGAGCTACTAAAACTTATAAACTTATAAAGACTACTTCTGGCAGTGGTGATTCATGCCTGTAATTCCAGCACTTTGGGTACCCAAGTTGAGTTGATCACTTGAGCCCAAGAATTTGAGACCAGCCTGGGTCACATGGTAAAACCCCATCTCTATTAATAATACAAAAATTTGCCAGGCATGCTGGCAGGTACCTGTAATCCCAGCTACTCAGGAGGCTGAGCCAGGAGAATCTCTTGAACCTGGGAGGCAGAGGTTGCAGTGAGCTGAGATCATGCCGTTGCACTCCAGCCTGGGCAACAAGAGTGAAACTCTGTCTCAAAAATTTAAAAAATTAGCTGGGTGCAGTGGCTCACACCTGTGGTCCCAGCTACGCAGGAGGCTGAGGTGGGAGGATCACCTGAGGCCCAGGAGGTGAAGGTAGCTGTGATCTATAATTGCACCAGCGCACTCCAGCCCGGGTGACAGAGTGAGACCCTATCTCAAGATAAATAAATAAATAAATAAATAAATAAATAAATAAATAAACTATTATATCAACACAGATAGTTATAAAGCAGCATTCAAAATCATATATACACTCTCTTATAATCATGTAAATAATTTTGTGAACAAAGGGAAGGAAATGCAAAATAAAATTTTAAATATTGGCATGATGGATTTACGGCATGTTATTCTTTTTAAAAATATACTTGGTAACAGTTGTTGAGCATTTAATAATTCCAGGCACTATGTGAGGATTTTACATGAATTATCGTATATATTCCTCCCAGCAACCCCATAAGCCTGGTACTATTATTTTCCTGATTTGACACGGAGAAGTTGGGGTGACCTGCCTGTGGTCATAGAGGTAGTGGTGGTACTGGGTCCATTTGATTCTGAGTACTCTATTATCCAGTATGAGTATATTATCCATATACCTTTTTTTTTTTTTTTGAGACAGGGTCTTGCTCTGTGACCCAGGCTGGAGTGCAGTGGTGTTATCTCAATTCACTGTAGCCTCTGCCTTCCAGGCTCTAGCAATCCTCCAGCCTCAGCCTCCCAAATACCTGGGACTGCAAGTGTGCGCCACCATATCTGGCTAATTTGTTGTTGTCGTTGTTGTTGTTGTTGAGACAGGGTCTCCCTGTATTGCCCAGGCTAGTCTCAAACTCCTAGGCTGAAGTGATGCACCCATGGCCTTGGTCTCCCAAAGTGCTGGGATTACACAGCTGTGGGCCACCACACCCAGCCCATTATGCTATTTTTCAAAAGGCTGCTATTATAATAGTGTACAGGTAGATATTTAAATGCATGCTTATATTAAAAATTTGGATATTAATGTTCCTATGGCAGAATGATATCATAGTCCTGGCTCTTGATATTGGAGGTTTCTTGCTTCTGGTAGAGAAGTAACATTACAGAAAGTAGCAATACAGAGGGAAGGAATTGTTATGTGAATAATGATGAGCCATGTCTGAGAATGGATTAAATGCGTGTGATACACTTGTCTTTGACAACTTTTGACTGATGTGGAAGGACAGAGGTGATGGAAACTCAGCAGTTAGAGGAAGGAAAATGTCTGCTGGGTGTGTATTCTCTCTCTTTCCTTCTAGAGTCCTTTGTATCTAGAGTGTCTGAGACTGGGGAAATGAAGGTGACCAGTAGACAGTTGAAGAGAGAAGGGACAAGTGCCTTCCTGGGCTGGGTTCATACATTTTATTAAATTCCCAGATATGTTATCAGACAGAAAGGGTAAAGATACACTGAGTCATGAGGTGAAACACAGAGGGATACATTATTAGTTCTCTAATCATTCATCACGTATGTGTTAAATACCTTTACACAAAACAGAATCAGTCAAAGCATTATTAGGAACATGAAGAAAGCCATGTAGCCAGCAAAAGTCCACATGCCCTGGTACCAGCAAGAGCACAAAGCTGGTATTTGAGGGGCTCTTGCTTCAGGCTATGAGCCAAAAAAGATTACCAAGACCCTCCACCAAGGAAGAGGTACACATAGCAGATAATATATGAAAAGATGCTCAACATTGTCAGTCAAGAGGGAAATGCAAATTAAACTCACTATGAGCTGCCACTTATGCCTATTAAAATCACCAGGAAAAAAAAAATCTGACAATTCATCTACTGACGAGGATGTGGAACAATTGAAACTCTCATTCATTGCTGGTGGGAATAGAAAAAAGATACAGCTCCTTTGAAAGACAAGTTGGCATGTTCTTAGAAAGCGAATAAACATGCACTTACTCTGTGACCCAGTGAGTATTTACCCAAGAGAAATGAAAACATACACCCGCACAAAAATCTCTGCACAAATGTTTATAGAAGCTTTATTCATAAGCACCCAAAACAGGAAATAACAAAAATGTCCATCAGTAGGTGCCTGGATAAACAGTTATAAGCATATAGTTGAGTACTACTCAGCAATAAACAAGAATGAACTACTGATACACACAACCAGGTAAATTGCAAAAGCACTACGCTAAGTAAAAGAAGCCCAGACTCCAAACAATGGCATGCCACATGATTTAATTTGTATGATATTTTGAAAAAGGCAAAACTATCAAATCAATCTACAAAGTAATAATATATTTAAAAATGTTAAAATCATACAGGCCACATTTTCTGATCAAAATGTAAAGAAACATATAAACTAGTCAGGCTAGTCAAGAAATTAAAAATAAACTTCTAAAAGGCTGTGGATAAAAAATCTGAGCATCAGTTAGATCTGAGGTATTTGGAAATAAAAATAGTGCTATATAGCAAAACTCAATGGATATGATCAAAGCAGTAATCAGATAAAAATTTATACTTTTAAACCCACTTATTAAAAACCAGCAGTGACTGAACATAAATGAACTAAAACTTTAGTGTGAGAGGCCAGGAGAAAACGAAGTCATTTTTTAAAAAGTAGATAAAGAATAATGAAAATGAAACAGAAATTAATGAAATTTACAGTTAACAGAAAGCAAAATTGATCCATAAAGCCTAAAGCCAGTTCTTTGGAAAACAGAACTACAGACTAACCTTTGACAAATCTGATTCAGATAAGAGGACAGAAAAGCCCAAACCGTCAGAAATGAGTTATGGTGCATAACCGGATCAAGACTTTTTTACACAAAAACCAAATAACATGTACAAGTTTAATGCCAATGTATTTGAAAATCTTACGTAAGATAGACACTTTTCTGAAAAAATTTATATTTAAAATATTGAGTCATATGGTAGTAGAAGATCCTAAACTACATAGAAAAAATCGAAAAGGTGTTATGAGATTTGTCCCTAAGAAAGGCATCAGGGCCTGGCCAGGCACGGTGGCTCATTGCCTGTAATCCCAGCACTTTGGGAGGCTGAGGTGGGCGGATCACTTGAGGTCAGGAGTTCGAGACCAGCCTGACCAACATAACGTGGGGAAACTCCATGTCTACTAAAAATACAAAAAAAATTAGCTGGGCATGGTGGTGCGCGCCTGTAATCCCAGCTACTCGGAGACTGAGGCATGAGAATCGCTGGAACCCGGGAGGTGGAAGTTGCAATGAGCCGAGATCGGGCCACTGCACTCCAGCTTGGGTGATGGAGTGAGACTCTGTCTCAAAAAATACATAGAAATAAAAAGATGGGGCCGGGCGCAGTGGCTCAAGCCTGTAATCCCAGCACTTCAGGAGGCCGAGATGGGCGGATCACAAGGTCAGGAGATCGAAATCATCCTGGCTAACATGGTGAAACCCCGTCTCTACTAAAAAAAATACGAAAAACTAGCCGGGCGAGGTGGCGGGTGCCTGTAGTCCCAGCTACTTGGGAGGCTGAGGCAGGAGAATGGCATAAACCCGGGAGGCGGAGCTTGCAGTGAGCTGAGATCGCGCCACTGCACTCCAGGCCGGGTGACAGAGTGAGACTCCATCTCAAAAAAATAAATAAATAAAAAAAAAATAAAAAGATGGAAATTTTCCAGCTTTGTTTTAAAAGGCAGAAAAATAAGACTAGACAAGGATGGCCAAAAAAAGGAAAATTAATGAAGGGAGATCCTATTCATAATAGGAACGTAAATCACAAAACTGCAAATTCCTATGCATAGGAATAACCACATAGCAAACATTTATTGAGTGCTATGTGTTGCAAGCACAATTGAAGTGCTTCACTGGTATCGCCTCATTTAATCTTCACCTCCAGGATACTCAGTATCCCAGTTCTATTGACGAAGGAACCAAGACTCAAAGAGATGGAATAACTTCCCCAGGATCATGCAGCTAATCAACAATGGAGTTGAGATTTAAGCCAAATTCCCCAGTCCTCACAGTGGATACAGTTAATCTTGTTTTTTTTTTTTTTTTTTTTTGCCAATTTTATAGGTAAAAATATCAAAAAAAGATACCTAGTTTTAATTTGCATCTCTTTGTTTTACATGATTTCCTGCCACATAAGTTTTAATATTTATTCTTGAATCACATTTAACTTCAATTTTGCATCTTCAGTATTTATGAAATCTTTCATTAGTTACATTCTCTCAGATGAATTCATCCCACTGGCTTCCGGCTACTGTTCGTCTGTCTATTCTAATACTTCATTGAGAATACCAATATTTTTCTAAATTTACTTTTGATAAAACTGAACATTTTTCCATAGGTGATTTTATTTGTGTGTGTGTGTGTGTGTATGTAGTGTGTGTGTGTGTGTGTGTTTGTATACGTGATTTCTTCATCTATTATTTTTTCATTTATTAGTGAGTAAAATGTTTTTAAAAAAAAACGTATCAACTATTAGGTTACCCTGAAGTATGATTTGTATAGGAAAAGTAGGATAAAAACTTGATTCCTTCCCCTTATTTATCACTTTTCAAAATTGTTCCCTATCATTGTCTAAATGTAGTCAGTGAGTTTTTTTAGTACCGTTATGAATTCATAGTTTTTCACAATTTTATGTGTTTCAATGCACTGCAATTCATATACTTTTTTTTTGAGGTGGAGTCTTGCTCTGTTGCCCAGACTGGAGTGCAGTGGTGCAAACTCAGTTCACTGCAACCTCCGCCTCCTGGGTTCAAGTGATTCTCCTGCCTCAGCCTCCCAAGTAGCTAGGACTACAGGCACATGCCACCACACCCGGCTAATTTTCGTATTTTTAGTAGAGACGGGGTTTCACCATGTTGGCCAGACTAGTCTCGAACTCCTGACCTCAGGTGATCCACCCGCCTCGGCCTCCCAACGTCTGCTGGGATTATAGGCATGAGCCACCATGCCCAGCCTCAACAGACCTTTTCTTACCACCTAGTCTGCTAAGCACAGAAGTTCTGCCCTTTGCCTATGCTTAGCTTTGGAGTGAGGGCTGATACTACCTGAGAAAGAATAAGAAAACTCCTTACCATGTTGTTAGATTCTCCATAGATTGTCTCCTTTTCTACATCTGTTTGCATTTATTGAATAAATGATCTTGATATACTCACACACTGTACAAGCAAATCATTACTATATAATCAAAGCATTTGTGTTGTGCCTTTGCCATTTCTTAGATACTGAACTGTTGGGACTGTTAGAAGTTGGAGAAAACCTAATTCATACTTGTGTCATCAGTAGATCCACATGTGCTAATGTGGAAAGAGCCTCAAGCTACCCTGTGAGGTAAAGAAAGAGAGGCACAGAACAGTGGTATACCATGCTTCCATTTTCTTAAAAATGCCTATGTATAGATAGATATCTGGAAAGGCATACAGAAAAACAAATGATGGCGCTTTCCTCTAGGACACAGCTGTCACTATAAACCCGTCAGTGTTGTATGGTTTTTCTTATCATGTGCAGGTGCTATTCTCATATTTTAACATGACTTTAAAAAGTATATATATGTATACATATATATATTTTGTTTGTTTGTTTTTTTGAGACGGAGTTTTGCTCTTGTCTCCCAGGCTGGAGTACAGTGGTGCGATCTCAGCTCACTGTGACTTCCGCCTCCAGGGTTCAAGCAGTTCTCCTGCCTCAGCCTCCCAAGTAGCTGGAATTACAGGCACCTGCCACCACGCCTGGCTAATTTTTGTATTTTTGGTAGAGATGGGGTTTCTCCATGTTGGTCAGGCTGGTATCAAACTTCTGACCTCAGATGATCCACCTGCCTCGGGCTCCCAAAGTACTGGGATTACAGACATAAGCCACCATGCCCGGCCTAAAAATAATATTAATAAATTATCACAGCTGAGTTAGTCAACTCAGCTGCAGATTAAAGTGCCCAGTCACCCAGTGCACTTGACAGTTCTGGACAGAAGCATTAAAGTGGCTTCACAGGAGCTCCTATTCCTCACTCCACATTAAACATTGCTATGGGTTGAATTGTGTCCCCCCAGAATATATGTTGAAGTTCTAACCGTGATGCCTGTGAATTTCACCTTATTTGGAAACAGAGTCTTTGCATACACCACCACATCTGGCTAACCAAGTGAAGATGAGGCCAAACTGGATAAAGGTGGGCCTGAAATCCCCACGACTGGTGACCTTATAAGGAGGGAGACCTTCAAAGACCCAGGCAGACATAGAGGGAAGAAGGGCAAGTGGCAAAGAAGGCAGAGGTTGGGTTTCTTTTGCCACAGAGGTTGCCAGAAGAGGCGAGGAAGAATTCTCCCCTAGAACCTTCAGAGGCGGGCGTCTGGCCCTGCTGACGGTTTGGTTTTGAACTTTTAGCCTCCAGAACCGTGCAAGAATGAATTTCCGTTGTTTTAAGCCATCCAGTTTGTGGTAGTTTGTTACAGCAGCTCTAGGAAACTAATCCAGATGTTAAAGTTTATTCTTACACAGAAATTGAGGTTTCTAATAAAAGGTGTGTGGATGTGGCTACTTTGATCACTCACTGGGCTCTGGCATCAATACTTCTGGCCTTGGCTATATTTTCGTTTTTCTTTCTCTTTTTTTCCTTTTCCTTCTTTTTCTTTTCTCTTTTTTCCTCTCTCTCTCTCTCTCTTTTTTTTGAAACAGGGTCCCGCTCTGTCACCCAGGCTGGAGGACAGTGGCTCCATCATGGCTCACTGCAGCCTCAAATTCCTGGGCTCAAGTGATCCTCCTGTCTCAGCCTACTGAGTAACTAGTACTATAGGCATGCACCACCACATCTGGCTAATTTTTTAATGTTTGTAGAGATGGAGTCTTGCTATGTTGCCTGGGCTGGTCTTGAATTCCTGGCCTCAAGTGATCCTCCCACCTTGGCCTCCCAAGGAGCTGGGATTGCAGGCCCTTCTTCGTTCTTTCATGCCAATCCAATTTTAGGTTCTTAGCCTTGGTACTTTGGGTCCACTGTGGATTCCCCTATTCTCTCCTTCATTCTCTTCCTATTTTTGATCTGATCCCTTACAGATCTCCCTTCATGTCCCTGCCCCCAGACTGTAATTGGTGATATTTGCTGTCACCTCTTACCCATTCTTGTGCACGAGATAATCTTAATTTCTTTATGTAGTTCACTAATTTAACAAGCCGGACTGAACTGAGTGTAAACAGGCAGTGAATTTCTTCTCCTATCACCACATTCAAACAGTATCGGTTTTCCCCTCCTCTCCCCTCAACCTTATCTTATGCAGATTCTAGAGTTTTTCAGGTCGATGTCAGTATTAGAACAGTCTCATTTTCAGGCGTTAAAAAAATTCAGTGCTCACTTCGGCAGCACTATACTAAAACTGGAACAATACAGAGAAATTAGCATGACCCTTGCGCAAGGATGACGTGCAAATTTGTGAAGCATTCCATAAAAAGAAAAAAAAAGCAACAAATTGTTTTTTAATGTTTAGTCCCGGCCAGGCGCGGTGGCTCATGCCTGTAATTCCAGCACTTTGGGAGGGATCGCTTGAGGTCAGGAGTTTTAGACTAGCCTGGCCAAGTTTTAGACTAGCATGGTGAAACTCTGTCTCTACTAAAAATACAAAAATTAGCTGGGTGTGGTGATGCACACCTGTAATCCCAGCTACTCGGGAGGCTGAGGCAGAAGAATCACTTGAACCTGGGAGGCTGAGGTTGCAGTGAGCCGAGATCGCACCACTGCATGTCCAGCCTGGGCAATGGAGCGTGACTCTGTCTCAAAAACAAAACCAAAAAAAAGGTCAGTCCCCTTGAAATCAAACTTTAGTGCCCTCCATTTCAGTTTCCCCTCACCCAGCTGTGGCTTCTCCAGAGGTCGGGCAGACCAACAGTGGCAGGGGAGAGGAGGAGAGCCCTTCCGGTTCCTCTCTGCTTTCTCTCCTTTCCTAGCTCCGCTGCCGTGGATGCAGCACTGCTAAAGACAGAGGTGGTGTTGATCAGTGGGAATTCAGACCAGTCTTCCCCTACAGGGATCTCCCCACTGCTGCCTGACCTCTTCAGCTTTGCTACCAGTCATACAGCCCTAGGGTCCTCCTCCCCAATCCAACAGTTTTGCACAGGATCCTTCAAGAAGATTCAAGCTTGGCTCCCTTCCATGTCTCCCATGGAAAAACTCACCCATCCACGCAGCTGGTTGCTTCCCTTTTCCCTAGACCTGGCTGTTCCAACCGGCCCTTCCCATTCGGTCTCAGGCAGTCCGGAGGGAAGCTGCAGTCTCTGTACCTCTCCAACTCTGCCAGGTTCTCCCCAGGAGTCTTCTGCATCATCTG
Organism: Piliocolobus tephrosceles; assembly: GCF_002776525.5. Taxonomy (NCBI): domain Eukaryota; kingdom Metazoa; phylum Chordata; class Mammalia; order Primates; family Cercopithecidae; genus Piliocolobus; species Piliocolobus tephrosceles. The sequence goes on from NC_045440.1 coordinate 54,715,251, forward strand.
AGGACCAGGACAGGGCTGGTGCCTGAGTTTCTTTCTTTTTTAAAAATGTGTTTGGAATTGGAGTCTCACTATGCTGTCCAGCCTGGTCTCGAACTCCTGGCCTCAATCAAGCCTCTCAAGTAGGTGTGGTTATAGGCATGAACCACCCCACCTGACATTTTTACTGATATATTTTACAGTATTTTATCGAATTCTAGATTCACTATTGTTTCTTGTATTCTATACTTACCCTTGGGGTCTACTTTTCTTGGTTAAATATACTTTAATAATTTTCTTTCCGAGAGTCCTCATCTGAGGACTGTGGTTCAAGTCGTCTCTTCTGGCATGCTCCCCCAGGATCTCTTCTGTCTCCAATAGATGGTGGGAGAGAAAGGAGCAGACATGCTACTGGGCGCTCTCTACTACAAATTTCCTTTGGTGAAATCTGTTTATCTCTAAAGTATTCTCAAGATTATCAGTATGTGATTTCCATTAATTCTCCTACTAAGTTTTACATAGAAGTGTGAGAAGCTCTCTTTAGAATATGTGGGCACACATCACTCACAGTCCTTGCCTTTGGAGACTCAGAGACTTTGGAAACCCTGATATGACAGGAAACATTCCATTTAGTGTCCTATTATAGTAACCCTCCCTGGCTACATAATGTTCATCTAACTTTTCTAATCACTTTCAAAAGATTCCTGCATTCAGTCAAGTACTTAAGTACACAAGTACTCAAGCTCCATTTTTTTTTTTTTTTCTTTGAGACAGGGTCTCACTCTGTTGCCCAGGCTAACTGCGGTGGTATGACCACAGCTCACTGCCGTCTCCACCTCCTGGGCTCAAGTGATCCTCCCACCTCAACCTCCTGAAGAGCTGGGAATACAGGCATGTACCACAAAGTCCAGCTAATTTATTTATTTTTCATAGATACAAGGTTTCACTGTGTTGCCCAGGATGGTCTCAAACTCCTGACCTCAAGTGATCCATCTGCCTCAGCCTCCCAAAGTGCTGGGATTACAGGCATGAGCCACTGTACCCAGCCTAAGACCCATTTTTGCAGACAGTACTTAATTAAATTTACTAACGTATTTTATCGAATTCTAGATTTACTATTGTTTCTTGTATTCCATGCTTCCCCTGGGGACCTACTTTTCTTGATAAAATATGCTTTAATAATTTTTTTGCAACGGTCTGTGAGAGAGAAGCTCTCTGAGTCTTATCTCAGAGGAAGATATTATCTGTTTTCTTCTGGGATCTGTTGTTGCTGAAGAGAAGTATGGTTGTTGGCCTAATTATCATTCTTTTGTAGGAAACTTTTTTCTCTGGTAGCTTCTTAAATTATCTGTCAATTCCTGATGTTTTAAAGTTTACCATGGTTTTTCTAGTAGTGGATTTTTGTTTATTTGTCCTGCTTTGTAAAGAGAGAGACTTTCTCAGTGTCTAGTCAATTTATGTTGCTATAACAGAATTCCATTGGCTGAGTGGCTCAAACGACCAAATTTGTTTCTCACAGTTCTGGAGGCTGGGAAGTCCAAGATCAAGGCACTGGCAGATAGGTGTCTGGTGAGGGCTGCTTCCTGGTTGCCAGAAACCAGAAACTGTCTTCTCACCACACCCTCACAGGGTGGATAAAGAGGGAAAGAGCTCTGTGAAGCCTCTTTTATAAGGACACGAATCCCTTTCATAAAGGCCCCATTCTCATGACCTAATCACTCCCTAGGGCCCCACTTCCAAATATCATCACCTTGGGGCTTCAGTTAATGAATTTTGTGGTAGACATAAACATTCAGTCTATAGCAGTGAGGATTTGTGTTTTTTTCAATTCCGGAAATTCTCAGAACACCTACTTTCTTTTTGTTTGGTTGTGTTTGTTTTTGTTTTTTGAGATGGAATTTCACTCTTGTTGCCCAAGCTGGAGTGCAGTGGTGCGATCTCAGCTCATTGCAACCTCTGCCTCCTGGGTTCAAGTGATTCTCCTGCCTCAGCTTCCTGAATAGCTAGGATTACAGGCACACACCACCACACCCAACTAATTTTTTGTATTTTTAGTAGAGACAGGGTTTCACCGTGTTGGCCAGGCTGGTCTGGAACTCCTGACCTCAGGTGATCCGCCTGCCTCTGCCTCCCAAAATGCAGGAATTACAGGCATGAGTCACCATGCCCAGCCTCCTACTTTCTTTTTAACTGTTATTTCCCCATCATTATCTCCATTTTCCTTATATTGAAACTCCTGTTAAATGTACATTGAAACTGGTAACTCTACACTCCCTTACTCTTTTACCTTTAAACAGCATTAAGATAAAATTTACATATCATAAAGTTTACTCGTTTAAAGAGCACAGGCCAGGCACAGTGGTTCATACCCGTTATCCCAGCATTTTGGGAGTCAAGGCAGGAGGATCACTTGAGCCCAGGAGTTGGAGACTGCAGTGAGCTATGATCACACCACTGCACTCCAGTCTGGGTGACAGAGGCTGACTCTGTCTCAGTCAGTCACAATCAGTAGTTTTTAGTATACTTACAGAGTTGTGCAGCCATCATCATAATCTAATTTTAGGACATCTTCATCAAAAGAAACCTTGTACCCATTAGTAGTCATTAGCAACAATCACCGCTATCTAATTCCTGAATATTTTCTTTTTGAGATGAAGTCTCGCTCTATCGCCCAGGCTGGAGTGCAGTGGCGTAATTTTGGCTCACTGCAACCTCTGCCTCCTGGGTTCAAGCAGTTCTCCTGCCTCAGCCTCCTGAGTAGTTGAGATTACAGGTGTGCGCCACCACACCCAGTTAATTTTTGTATTTTTAGTAAAGACAGGGTTTCACCATGTTGGTTGGGCTGGTCTCGAACTCCTGACCTTGTGATCCACCCACCTCGGCCTCCCAAAGTGCTGGAATTACAGGCATGAGCCACCGTGCCCAACCTCCTGAATATTTTCATAATTCTGAAAAGAAATCCCATACCAACTAGCAGTCACTCCTCATTCTCCTTACCACATCCCCTGGCAACCACTAATTTACTTCCAGTCTCTATGGATTTGTCTAGTCTGAAAATTTCTCATAAATGGAATCATACATTATGTAGCCTTTTGTGTCTGCCTTCATTCACTTAACATATTTTTTCCTTTTTTTTTTTTTTTTTTTTTTTTGAGAGACGGAGTTTTGCTCTTGTTGTCCAGGCTGAAGTACAATGGCACAATCTCAGCTCGCTGCAACCTCCACCTCCCGAGTTCAAGCAATTCTCTTGCCTTGGCCTCCTGAGTAGCTGGGACTACAGGTGACCGCCATCACACCCAGCTAATTTTTTTGTATTTTTAGTAGAGATGGGGTTTCACTGTGTTGGTCAGGCTGGTCTCGAACTCCTGACCTCAAATGATTTGCCTGCCTCGGCTTCCCAAAGTGCTGGGATTACAGGCATGAGCCACCATGCCCGGCTTTCACTTAAAATATTTTCAAGGCTCATCCATGTTGTAGCAGGATCCAGTACTTCATTCCTTTTTATAGCTGAATAAATATTGCCTTGTACGGACATATCATGCTTTGTTCATTCATCAGTTGATAGATATTTGTGTTTTTCCACTTTTTGACCATTATGTATAATGTTTACAACAATAAACAAACAGCATTTGTTTACAAGTTTTTGTGTGGACATGTGTTTTCAGTTTTCTGGTAGTAGAATTGCTGGGTCATTTGGAAACTTCATGTTTAACATTTTGAGGACCTGTCAAACTGTTTTCCAAAGTGGCTAACCCATTTTACATTCTCACATGTAGCATATGAGGATTCTAATTTCTTCACATCCTAACACTAATTGTCTACTTTTATTCTACCTATCCTAGTAGGAATAAAATAGTATTTCATTGTGGTAGAGACTTTATTTCCCTAATGACTGATGATGTTAATCATCTTTTCATGTGTATATTGGCCATTTGAAATATCTAGTCAAATCCTTTCTCCATTTTTAAATTGGGCTTTCTCTCCTTTTTCTTAAGTTGTAAGAGTTCTTTATATATCCTGGATACAAGTCTCTTACCTGATATGTGACTTCCAAATATTTTTTCCCAGTCTGTATCTGTGGGTTGTCTTTTCACTTTTTTTTTTTTTTTTTTTTTTTTTTTTTTTTTGAGACAGAATCTCGCTCTGTCACCCAGGCTGAAGTGCAATGACGCAATCTCGGCTCACTGCAACCTCCGCCTCCCAGGTTCAAGAGATTCTCCTGCCTCAGCCTCCTGAGTAGCTGGGATTTCAGGCACGCGCCACCACACCTGGCTTATTTTTGTATTTTTTTTTAGTAGAGCCAGGGTTTCACCATGTTGGTCGTGCTGGTCTGGTGTCATTTGAAGCATAACTTTTTTTTTTGAGACGGTCTTGCCCTGTTGCCCAGGCTGCAATGCAGTGGTGCGCTCTTGGCTCACTGCAACCTTTGCCTCCTGGGTTCAAACAATTCTAGTGCCTCAGCCTCCCAAGTAGCTGGGATTACAGGTGCATGCCATCAAGTCTGGCTAATTTTTGTATTTTTAGCAGAGACGAGGTTTTACCATGTTTACTGGTCTTGAATTCCTGGCCTCAAGTTATCTACTCGCCTATGCCTCCCAAAGTGCTGGAATTACAGGCATGAGCCACTGCACTTAGCCATAAAATTTTTTAATTTTTATTAAGTACCGCTTATCAATCTTCTCTGTTTTACTTATGCTTTTGGTGTCGTGTGAGAAATCATTGCTTAACTGCAGGTCATGAAGATTTACTGTTGTGTTTTCTTCTAAGCATTTTATAGTTTTAGCTCTTAGATTTGGATCTGCTTGAGTTAGTCTGTGTGTATGGTATAAGGTAAGGGTCTTACTTTATTCTTTTGCATGTGGATATTCACTACTGTCAGCACCATTTGTTGAAAAGACTGTTCTTGGTGGTTTCCAGCTGCATCCATGTCCCTACAAAGGACGCAAACTCATCCTTTTTTATGGCTGCATAGTATTCCATGGTGTATATGTGCCACATTTTCTTAATCCAGTCTGTCACTGATGGACATTTGGGTTGATTCCAAGTCTTTGCTATTGTGAATAGTGCCGCAATAAACATACGTGTGCATGTGTCTTTGTAGTAGCATAATTTATAATCCTTTGGGTATATACCCAGTAGTGGGATGGCTGGGTCATATGGTACATCTAGCAAACTATCACAAGAAGAGAAAACCAAACACCGCATGTTCTCACTCATAGGTGGGAACTGAACAATGAGATCACTTGGACTCGGGAAGGGGAACATCACACACTGGGGCCTATCATGGGGAGGGGGGAGGGGGGAGGGATTGCATTGGGGAGTTATACCTGATATAAATGATGAATTGATGGGTGCTGACGAGTTGATGGGTGCAGCACACCAACATGGCACATGTATACATATGTAACCTGCACGCTATGCACATGTACCCTAGAACTTAAAGTATAATAAAAAAAAAAAAAAAAAAGAAAAGACTGTTCTTTCCCATTTCGAATTGGCTTGGCCTTTTTGTCCAAGTAGCTCTCCCGAGCTACTCAGGAGACTGAGGCAGGAGGATCACCTGAGCCCAGGTGTTATGTTGTCCAGCCTGGGCAATATAGCAAGACCCTATCTCTAAAAACAAAACAAAACAAAACAGGCACCTGGGATTTTGATAGGGATTGCATTGAATTTGTACATTAACTTGAGAAATGTTGCCATCCTAACAGCATTAAGTCTTTTATAAATATGGGATGTTTTTCCACTTATTTAGATTTTTTTTTTTTGAATCAGGGTCTTACTCCCATTGCCCAGGCTAGAGCACAGTGGTGTGATCTTGGCTCACTGCAGCCTCAGCTTCTGGGCTATGTGATCCTCCCACTTCAGCTTCCTGAGTAGCTGGGACTACAGGCACACACCACCATGCCTGGCTAATTTTTTGTATTTTCAGTAGAGAAGGTGTTTCACCCTGTTGACTGGGCTGATCTTACACTCCTGGGCTCAAGTGATCTATCCACCTCAGCCTCCCAAAGTGCTGGGATTTTAGATGTGAGCCATCATGCCCAGCCCTATTTAGATATTCTTTACTTTCAGCAATTGTTTTGTGGTTTGCAGTGTATAAATCTTATAATTATTTTATTAAATCTATTTCTAATTATTTTATCTCTTGATACTATTATGGGAATTATTTCCTTAATGTCACTTCCAGAATGTTCACTGCTAGTGTACAGAAATACAATTGATTTTTGTTTGTTAATATTGTATCCTGCAACTTTGCTGAACTCATTTATTCTAATAATTTTTTTGTTTGTTTTTAGTGGAATACTTAAGATTTTTTAATAAGCAAGATCATGTCATTTGCAAATAGAGATATAGAGATAGTTTTACTTCCTTTTCAATTTGAATGCCTTTTATTTATTTTTCTTGCCTTATTGCCCAGGCTGGAGCTTCCAATATATTACAAATAGAAGTGGTAAAAGTAGATTTTTTTTCTTATTTCTGATCTTAGAGAGAAAGCCATCAGTCTTTCAGTGTTTAATATGATCTTAGATATAGGTATGTTATAGGTGCCTTTGGTCAGGTTTAGGAAGCTTCCTTTTATGCCTATTTTGTTGAATATTACTTATTGTGAAATGCATTAGATTTTGTCAATTTTTTTTTTTTTTGAGATGGGGCTGTCTCACTCTGTTGCCCAGACTGGAGGGCAGTGGTACAATCTCAGCTCACTGCAACCTCCTGCTTCTGGGCTCAAGCGATTCTCCTGCCTCAGCCTCCTGAGTAGCTGGGATTACAGGCACGTGCCATCACGCCTGGCTAATTTTTGTATTTTTTAGTAGAGATAGGGTTTCACCATGTTGGCCAGGCTGGTCTTGAACTCCTGACCTCAGGTGATCCACCCACCTCAGCCTCCCAAAGTGCTGGTGTAACAGGTGTGAGCCACTGTGCCTGACCAAATAATTTTTCTCAGTCTATTGTGATTTTTGTCTCTTACTTTATTGATATGGCCATTACATTTATTTTTTATGTTAAACTAACCTTGCATTCTTACATTAAATTCTACTTAGTCATACCATATAATCCTTTTTTACATGTTGCTAGATTCAGTTTGCTAGTATTTTAAGATTTTTGCAACTGTATTCATAAAAGATGATTACAGTGTCTTTATTTGGTTTTGGTATCAGAGTAATACTGGTCTCAGAGAATAAGTTGGAAAGTATTCACTCCCCTTCCATTTTTTGGAACAGTTTTTGAAGAACTGGTAGTCCTTCTTTGCTAAATGTTTGGTAGAATTCACCAGTGAAGCCAACTTGATCTGAGCTTTTCTTTTCTTTTCCTCTTTTCTTTTCTTTTCTTTTCTTGTCTTGTCTTTTCTTTTCTTTTCTTTTCTTAATACACCAGCCTGAACAGATCTGGGCTTTCCTTTGTGGGATTTTTAAAAATCACTAACTCAGTCTCTTTACTTGTTAAAGTTCCTTCTTTAGTTAATTTTGTTAATTTATGACTTTCCAAGATTTTTTCCATTTCATCTAAGTTTTCTAATTAGTTGCCATACAATTGTTCGTAGTATTACATTATCATTCTTTTTATTTCTGTAAGATCAGTAGTAATTTCCCATCTTTCATTCCTGATTTTGCTAATTTAAGTCTTCATTTTTCTTGGTCAACTAGCTAAGGTTTATCAATTTTGTTGATCTTTTCAAATAACTAACTTTTGGTTTCTTGAATTTTCTCTATTGTATTTTTCTATTTCTATTTTCTATTCCATTGTGTTTGGAAAACATACTTTGTATTATAATAATGATTTTAGATCTATTGAGGCTGTTTTATGGCCTATTATATGGTCTATTCTGGAGAATTTTCATGTGCATTTGAGAAGAATATGTATTTCACTGATGCAGGCAGAGTGCTCTATAGATGTCTGTTAGTTGTAGTTAGTTTATAGTGTCCTGATGTCCTCTATTCATATCCTTGTTGATCTTCTATCTAGTTGTTCTGTCCATTATTGAAAGCAAGGTACTGAACTTTATTACTGTTATCATTGAATTGTTGGTTTTTCCCTTCAATTCTGTCAGTTTTTGCTGTATGTATTTTTGTGGTTTTGTTATTGGGTGTATATATATTTATAATTGTTATATCTTCCTGAGACATTAGCTCTTTTATCATTATAAAGTGTCCCTATTAGTCTCTGGTAACATTTTGTGTTTAATAGTATTTTATTTGCTATTATTAGAGCCACTCCAGCTCTCTTATGGTTGCTGTTGCCAGATACATATTTTTCCATCCTTTTACTTTCTATCTATTTGCATTTTTGAATGTAAAGTGTGTCTCTTGTAGACTGTATATAGTTGGATTATGTTTGTATTCATTGTATTCTGGCAATCTCTGTCTTTTGACTGGATTGTTTAATCCGCTCACTTTTCACCTTGTCATTGTCATTGATCCGTTTAGATTTACCTTTGTGTTTTTCCTTTTACTTTCTGTATATTTCATGACTACTCTGTTCCTCTTTTCCTCCCTTACTAACTTCCTTTGTTTTATGTTGATATTTTCTAGTGTACCATTTTACTTCTTTAGTAATTTTTTCACTATATGTATATATTTTTTATTTTAATTTTTATTCTTTCTTTGAGACAGAGTGTCACTTTGTCACACAGGCTGGAGTGCAGTGGTACAATCATAGCTCACTGCAGCCTCAAACTCCTGGGCTCAACAGTCCTCCTGCCTCAGCCTCCCAAGTAGCTAGGACTACATGTGTGCACCCTCATGCCAGATAATTTTTTAAATTTTTTGTAGAGATAGGGTTTCACTATGTTGTCCAGGCTGGTCTGAACTGCTGGTCTCAAGTGATCCTCCTTCCCTGACCTCCCAAAGTGCTGGGATTTCAGGCATGAGAAAATGTGCCTGGCCCTGAGGTAATTTCTTAATGACCTCTATAATACTTATAATACCTTTCTTAATGTATCAGAATCAACTTTAGATGTATACTACCTTAATTCTAGTAAGATATAGAAACTTTGCTCTTATATATAGCTCCTTTCTCTCCCTACTGTTTTGTGGTTACTACTGCTATACATATTAAAGTGTATATATATTACAAATCCAATAATACATTGTTATAGTTACTGCTTTATATAATCCTCCCAAAGTGCTGGGATTACAGGCGTGAGCCACCGCGCCCGGCCAATCCTATGTCTTTTAAAGAAGCTAAGAAAAGAAATAAGAACAGAAATACATGTATAGAGTTTCTTCTTCAAAAAAATACTAGGCCTGGCCCGGTGGCTCACATTTGTTATCCTAGCACTTTGGGAGGCCAAGGAAGGCAGATTGCTTGAACTCAGGAGTTTGAGACCAGCCTGGGCAACATACTGAGACCCCGTCTTTACAAAAAATATAAAAATTAGCCTGGCATGGTAATGTGTGCCTGCGGTCCCAGCTACTTGGGGAGCTGAGGTAGGAGGATCACTTGAGCCCGGGAGGCAGAGGTTGCAGTGAGCCAAAATCACGCCACTGCACTCCAGCCTGGGCAACAGAGCAAGACTCTGTCTTTGAAAAAAAAATTCCCGAGACTTCAAATGATTGTTTTTAAGTAACTCACTAGTTACATGATTATATTTTGCTGGAGAGAGGGTCTACATCCCTCACGTCGCCATTCTGGAACCACCCTGCATGCAGATGATGCGCCTCGTGTTTTTATCTCTTAGTCTTTCTGAACAAGATTCTGAATTAATCCTTCAGTACTAATTTCTAATATCCTTGAAACTTTCTACTTGATTCTTTTTCCTGACTACCTGTTCTTATTTTATTTCTGTTTTAGTTTCCTATTTTTTGACGTTTTAAATGTAAATGATTTCTTCATTATTATTTGAGCATCTCAACTTTATTTTTCATTTTCTTCTATAACATTCAATTCATATTCCAGTGGGTGATTTTAATGACTGTCTTTCTTCATCTGTTTTGGAATTTTAGTTTGCAAGTCCTTTTTTTTTTTTTTTGAGAGTGTCTTGCTTTGTTGCCCAGGCTAGAGTGCAGTGGAATGATTATAGTTCACTGCAGCCTTGACCTCCTGGGCTCAAGCATTCCTCCAACCTCTGCCTCCTGAGTAGCTAGGACTACAGATGTGTGCCATCAGACCAGCTAATTTTTTTATTTGTTTTATTTTTTTGAGACAGAGTCTTGCTCTGTCGCCCAGGCTGAAGTGCAGTGGTGCATGTTGGTTCACAGCAACCTCTGCCTACCGGGTTCAAGAGTTTATCCTGCCTCAGCCTCCTAGATAGCTGGAATTATAGGCGCACCACCACGCCTGGCTAATTTTTGTATTTTTAGTAGAGACAGGGTTTCACCATGTTGACCAGGCTGGTCTCGAACTCCTGACCTCAAGTGATCTACCCACCTCGGCCTCCCAAAGTGCTGGGATTACAGGCGTGAGCCACTGTGCCTGGCCTAGTTTTTAAGTTTTTTTGTAGAGATGGGGCTCACTATGTTGCTTAGGCTGGTCTTGAACTCCTGGCCTCAAACAATCCTCCTACCTCTGCCTCCCAAAGCACTGGGATAATAGGCATGAGCCACCATGCCCAGCTGCAAGTTCATTTTAAAGTAATTGTTTCATTCTTTTTTGTCATTGATCTTTTTTCTGCCCTCCTTAGTTTTTACTTATCTCCATCTAGAAACATTAAGATTTCCTTCACTGAACATCTGGGCATCCTGCTAAGAGCCAGATGTTATGATGACAATTCAGAATTTCTGCCCAAGTGGTATTGTGAATATGGCAGATTTCAGAACCAGCAGTTCCAGCTCATTCCAGACCACAGAGATGTCTATATGCTCCCATATTCCACATGGAGAAACCCCATCTCTACACAAAAATATAAAAACTAGCTGGATGTGGTGGCACGCGCCTGTAGTTATCTTTTAAACCTGTAGTTTATCTTTTAAACCTGAGAAGAGTTTGCTTAGTAAGGTAAGGGTGACTCAACATCGAGAAATGCATTAATTCACTTCATTATTCAAAGGAGGAAATTGATATGCTCATCTAAATAGATTTTTTAAATCTAAAAGAATTCAACATATTAAAAACTTTATTAAGGAAATTTTCAACCACACATATGTAGAGAGGATGGTATAACAAACCCTGTGTCAGTCAACTTCAACAATTATCAAATCAGCATTTGCTTCTTTTTAATATTTGTGTTTTACTAACACTTTTAGTTCACCTCAGGCTCTTGCATTTCTCCACAGACAGCAGGGTACGGTATAAATGATCACTCCCACCACCAAACACTCCAACATTTAGGAAGGTAGTGAAAGCCATTCCCATCAATTTAGAATTTTTTTGTACAGAGAGGTGAGAGATTGTTAGTAAACTTTTCCAGGAATAGCATGTATTTCTGTACACTTATCGAATCTTTAAATGATTTAAAATGTCAAAATTATAGTACAGTAAACATGAATACAGTCTTAATAATAGTCTCTTCTAATTTAATCTGATGAAAGACTTTCATGTTCGTCTGGGCACGGTGACTCACGCCTGTAATCCCAACACTTTGGGAGGCTGAGGCAGGAAGATCACCTGAGGTCAGAAGTTCGAGACCAGCCTGACCAACATGGAGAAACCCTGTCTCTACTAAAAATACAAAATTAGCCGGGCGTGGTGGCACATGCCTGTAATCCCAGCTACTTGGGAGGCCAAGGCAGGAGAATTGCTTGAACCCGGGAGGCAGAGGTTGCGGTAAGCTGAGATCACACCATTGCACTCCAGCCTGGGCAACAAGAGCAAAACTCCATCTCAAAAAAAAAAAAAAAAAAGATTTTCATGTTCGAAAGAAGACAATGTCTTATATATCTAATCTTTTCAGCAACCATCAAAAAAGTCTAAGTCCATCAATAGGTGAATGGAGAAACAAATAGTGGTACATCCATACAGTGGAATCCTGCTCAGGAATAAAAAGGAATGATCTATTGATATATGCAACAATCTCAAAACAATTGTGCTACAGGAAGGAAACCAGACCGAAAAAAAGATGTTGTATGGTTCCCTTTATATAAAAATCAAGAAAATGCAAATTAATGGATATAGAGAGAAAGCAGATCTATGAGTACCAAAGGCAGAGGCGTAAGAGGGAAGGAACAAGAGAAATTCTCAAGAGGCAGGGTTTTGAGAAAACTTTTGAGGGTGAGGATGTGTTCACCCTCTTGATTGTGATGACGGCTTCCCAGGTATACATGTCAAAACTTATCAAATTATATACCTTAAACATGTGCAGTTTATTGGATGTCTGTTAGACCTCAATAAAGCTGTTTTTAAAAATGTATACAAGTCCAGAGCTCTCCAGTCTCAAAATTTTTTTTTAAATGTATAAGAACAGCCGGGCGCAGGGGCTCATGCCTGTAATCCCAGCACTTTGGGAGACTGAGGTGGGCAGATCACCTAAAGTCAGGAGCTCACAATCAGCCTGACTCCCATCTCTACTAAAAATACAAAAATTAGCTGGGCGTGGTGGCGGGCGCCTGTAATTACAGCTACTCGGGAGGCTGAGGCAGGAGAATTGCTTGAACCCAAAAGGTGGAGGTTGCAGTGTGCCAAGATCGCACCATTGCACTCCAGCCTGGGTGACAAGAGCAAAACTACGTATCAAAAAAAAAAAAAAATGCATAATAACAGACTTTGATAGAATTTTCCTTTGACTTCTAATGGCTATATTTGGTCCTCAGAAACCTTAGGATGTTCTCTAAGAGTTAGCTCACTCAGTCGTTAAAATTCTTCCAGATATTTTACAAACAGGTAGGTGTGTATAAACAAATAAAATATGTTAGCTTATGACATAGGGCTAGAGAGTTAAAATTTTAAAAAAGTTTTTAATATTAATAAGTTAGCACAACTTATTTTATACCATATAAATAGTGAAAGAAAGCCTGCTTAACTTGAAATGTTATCTTCCAGAAACCTCCAATACATAGCATACTTGTCAGCAAAACACTAACAGTCTGCTCATTAAAGAACGTCTTGAAGAAGACAAAGGTGCCTAGTACTATTGCTACTTTTCAGTATTTAGTCAACTTCCTGGCCAATGAAATAAGACCAGGGTAAGAAGAGATACCTTAAAAAGGTACAGGAAGCAAAGAGACTAGTGTGATTATGTAGAGACAGTATGATCATCTAATTAAATAATCAACAGAAAAATTACTGGAACTATAAGAGAATTCAATATAGTATTCTTAGCCTTCCTATATGCCAAAATATCCATTTAGAAAACACAATTGGGTATCAGGGGAAGATATCATTTATGACAGCAGCAAAAATTGGCCTACAAAATATTCAGGAGTAAACCTATCAAAAATGTGCAAGACCTGTTTGAAGAGACCCTTGCCGCACACGTAAGAGGGAATTTAAGTAAACAGATACTTCAGGGACTGATTGGGAAGACCCAGTGTGGCCAAGATGTTGGAACAGGACTCTCCTGAGACCTTGGGACACCACCATGTCACCGTCCTTCCTACTTCTGGAAATTAATTAGGATATGGTTGTTTGTTTGTTTGTTTGTTTATTTGTTTGTTTTGAGACAGAGTCTCACTGTCACCGAGGCTGGAGTGCAGTGGCATGATCTCGGCTCACTGCAACCTCTGCCTCCTGGGTTCAAGTGATTCTCCTGCCTCAGCCTCCAAAATAGCTGAGATTACAGGTGTGTGCCACCACACCCAGCTAATTTTTTTTTTTGTATTTTTGGTAGAGACAGGGTTCCACCATGTTGGCCAGGCTGGTCTCGAACTCCTGACCTCAAGTGATCTGCCTGCCTTGGCCTCCCAAGGAATATGTTTTTTTAATGAGGCAAGTTGCATCCATATCTCATAGAAAATAATAGTTACCTGGAGCATCTTTTGTTCAGAACATCTTGGTTTGGAGATTGTGCTGGCTTGTCCTGCGGCCTCAGTGCCCTGAATTGAGTGAATGAAGTGAAACCATGGTTAGACTGTCTCCTCCACAGGTGAGGTGAAGAGGTTATCCCTGGAGTCACTTGAGCCCAGAGTTTCTGCCTTCAAAGCTGTCTCCCTGTGGTACCCATAAAGCATGACTGTGGCTGACCACGTGTCTCTGCCTCCACCTTTAGGCTAAGTGAGCCACACCAGTTCAGTAACCCCAGTGGAGCACTGTGGGTGGTCTCTGAGTATGCTGGGAGCATCGCTTTCACAGTGGATGAAAGAAGAAAGAACAGTAAAGCCCTTTGATGGATCTTTCTTGTAGTCCTGAAACTTACATGTGAGACTAATTAAGACCAGGCGCGGTGGCTCATGCCGGTAATCCTAGCACTTTGAGAGGCCAAAGAGGGCAGATCACGAGGTCAGGAGTTCGAGACCAGCCTGGCCACCATGGTGAAACCCCATCTCTACTAAAAATACAAAAATTAGCTGGGCATGGTGGTGGGCACCTGTAATCTCTGCTACTCGGGAGGCTGAGGCAGGAAAATCGTTTGAACCTGAGAGGCAGAGTTTGCAGTGAGCCAAGATCGTGCCATTGCACGCCAGCGTGGGCAACAAAAGTGAAACTCCATCTCAAAAACAAAAGAAATACCTGTGGCTGGCAAACTGGCTGAATAGGAACAGCTCCGGTCTGTAGCTCCCAGTGAGATCAACACAGAAGGTGGGTGATCTCTACATTTCCAACTGAGGTATCTGGCTCATCTCATTGGGACTGGTTAGACACTGGGTGCAGCCCACGGAGGGCAAGCAGAAGCAGCGTGGGGCGTTGCCTCACCTGGGAAGTGCAAGGGGTCGGGGAACTCTATCAAATTATAAGAGAATTCAATATAGTATTCGTAGCCTTCCTATATGCCAGAATATCTATTTAGAAAACACAGTTGGGTACCCAGGGAAGCCGTAAGAAACTGTGCCTTGAGGGACAGAGCACTCCAACCCAGATAGTACACTTTTCCCACAGTCTTTGCAAACCACAGACCAGAAGATTTCCTCTAGTGCCTACACCACCAGGGCCCTGGGTTTCCGGCACAAAACTGGGCGGCCTTTGGGCAGACACCGAACTAACTGCAGGAGTTGTTTTTCATACCCCAGTGGTGCCTGGAACACCAGTGACACAGAACTATTCACACCCCTGAAAAGGGGACTGAAGCCGGGGAGCCAAGAGGTCTAGCTCAGTGCATCCCACCCCCACGGGGCCCAGCAAGCTAAGATCCAATGGCTCAAAATTCTTGCTGCCAGCACAGAAGTCCGAAGTCAACGTGGGACGCTTGAGCTTGGCAGGGGGAGGGGCATCCACCATTACTGAGGCTTGAGTAGGTGGTTTTCCCCTCATAGAGTAAACAAAGCTGCCAGGAAGTCTGAACTAGGCGGAGCACACTGCAGCTCAGCAAAGCCACTGTAGCCAGATTGCCTCTCTAGATTCCCCCTCTGGGCAGGGAATCTCTGAAAGAAAGGCAGCAGACTCAGTCAGGGGCTTATAGATAAAACTCCCATCTCCCTGGGACAAAGCACCTCGGGGAAGGGGCAACTGTGGGAGCAGCTTCAGCAGACTGACTGCCTGGCGGCTCTGAAGAGAGCAGCAGATCTCCCACACAGTGCTTGAGCTCTGCTAAGGGACAGACTGCCTCCTCAAATGGGTCCCTGACCCCCGTGCTTCCTGACTGGGAGACACCTCCCAGCAAGGGTCGATGGACACCTCATACAGGAGAGCTCCAACTGGCATCTGGCGGGTGCCCGTCTGGGACGAACCTTCCAGAGGAAGGAATAGGCAGCGATCTTGGCTCTTCTGCAGCCTTTGCTGGTGATACCCTGGCAAACAGCATCTGGTGTGGACTTCCAGCAAACTCCAGCAGACCTGCAGCAGAGGGGCCTGACTGTTAGAAAGAAGACTAACAAACAGAAAGGAATAGCATCAACATCAACAAAAAGGACGTCCACACAGAACCCCCATCCAAAGATCACCAGTATCAAAGATCAAAGATAGATAAATCCATGAAGATGAGGAAAAACCAGCGCAAAAAGGCTGAAAATTCCAACAACCAGAATGCCTCTTCTATTCCAAAGGATCGCAACTCCTCGCCAGCAAGGGAAGAAAACAGGACAGAGAATGAGTTTAACGAATTGACAGAAGTAGGCTTTAGAAGGTGGGTAATAACAAACTCCTTGGAGCTAAAGGAGCATGTTCTAACCCAATGAAAGGAAGCTAAGAACCTTGAAAAAAGGTTAAAGGAATTGCTAACTAGAATAACCATTGTAGAGAAGAACATAAATGACCTGATGGAGCTAAAAAACAGCACAAGAACTTTGTGAAGCATACACAAGTATCAATAGCTGAATTGATCAAGCAAAAGAAAGGATATCAGAGACTGGAGATCAACTTAATGAAATAAAGTGTGAAGACAAGATTAGAGAAAAAAGAATGAAAAGGAATGAACAAAGCCTCCAAGAAAGATGGGACTGTGTGAAAAGACCAAATCTATATTTGATTGGTGTACCTGAAAGTGATGGGGAGAATGGAACCGAGTTGGAAAACACTTTGCAGGATATTATCCAGGAGAACTTCCCCAACCCAGCAAGATAGGCCAACATTCAAATTCAGGAAGTACAGAGAACACCACAAAGATACTCCTCAAGAAGAGCAAGCCAAGACACATAATCATCAGATTCACCAAGGTTGAAATGAAGGAAAAAATGTTAAGGACAGCCAGCGAGAAAGGTCAGGTTACCCACAAAGGGAAGCCCATCAGACTAACAGCAGATCTCTCTGCAGAAACCTTACAAGCCAGAAGAGAGTGGGGTCCGATATTCAACATTTTTTTTTTTTTTTTGAGACGGAGTTGTAGTCTGTTGCCCAGGCTGGAGTGCAGTGGCATGATCTCGGCTCACTGCAAACTCTGCCTTCAGGTTCATGCCATTCTCCTGCCTCAGCCTCCCGAGTAGCTGGGACTACAAGCACCCGCCACCATGCCCAGCTAATTTTTTGTATTTTTCAGTATAGACGGGGATTCACCGTGTTAGCCAGGATGGTCTTGATCTCCTGACCTCGTGATCCGCCTGCCTCAGCCTCCCAAAGTGCTGGGATTACAGGCGTGAGCCACCGTTTCTGGCCAACATTCTTAAAGAAAAGAATTTTCAACCCAGAATTTTATATCCAGCCAAACTATGCTTCGTAAGTGAAGGAGAAATAAAATCCTTTACAGGCAAGCAAATGCTGAGAGATTTTGTCACTACCCTGCCCTACAAGAGCTCCTGAAGGAAGCACTGAACATGGAAAGGAAAAACCAGCACCAGCCACTGCAAAAACATACCAAATTGTAAAGACCATCAACACTATGAAGAAATTGCATCAACTAATGGACAAAATAACCAACTAGCATCATAATGACAGGATCAAATTCACACAAAACAATATTAAACCTAAATGTAAACAAGCTAAATGCCCCAATTAAAAGACACAGACTGGCAAATTGGATAAAGGTCAAGACCAATCGGTGTGCTGTATTCAGGAGACCCACCTCAAGTGCAGAGACACACGTAGGCTCAAAATAAAGGCATGGAGGAATATTTACCAAGCAAATGGAAAGCAAAAAGAAGCAAGGGTTGCAATCCTAGTCTCTTATAAAACAGACTTTAAACCAACAATGGCCGGGCGCGGTGGCTCAAGCCTGTAATCCTAGCACTTTGGGAGGCCGAGACGGGCGGATCACAAGGTCAGGAGATCGAGACCACCCTGGCTAATACGGTGAAACCCCGTCTCTACTAAAGAATACAAAAAACTAGCCAGGCGACGAGGCGGGCACCTGTAGTCCCAGCTACTTGGGAGGCGGAGGCAGGAGAATGGCGTAAACCTGGGAGGCGGAGCTTGCAATGAGCTGACATCAGGCCACCGCACTCCAGCCTGGACGACAGAGCCAGACTCCATCTCAAAAAAAAAAAAAAAAAAAAAAAACAAAAAACAAAAAAAAAAAAAAAGAACATTACATAATGGTAAAGGGATCAATGCAACAAGAAGAGGTAACTATCCTAAACATATATGCACCCAATACAGAAGCACCCAGATTCATAAATCAAGTTCTTAGAGACCTACAAAGAGACTTAGACTCCCACACAATAATAGTGGGAGATTTTAACACCCCACTGTGAATATTAGACAGATCCATGAGACAGAAAATTAACAAGGATATTCAGGACTTTAACTCAGCTCTGGTCCAAGCGGACCTAATACACATCTACAGAACTCTCCATCCCAAATCAACACAATATACATTCTTCTCAGCACCACATGGGACTTACTCTAAAATTGACCACATAATTGAAAGTAAAACACTCCTCAGCAAATGCAAGAGAATGGAAATCATAATAAACAGTCTCTCAGACCACAGTGCAATCAAATTAGAACTCAGGAATAAGAAACTCACTCAAAACTGCACAACTGCATAGAAACTGAACCACTTGCTCCTGAATGACTACTGGGTAAATAATGAAATTAAGGCAGAAATAAATAAGTTCTTTGAAACCAATGAGAACAAAGACACAACATACCAGAATCTCTGGGACACAGTTAAAGCACTGTTTAGAGAGAAATTTATAGCACTAAATGCCCAAAGGAGAAAGCAGGAAAGATCTAGAATGGACACCCTAACATCACAATTAAAAGAACTAGAGAAGCGAGAGCAAACAAATTCAAAAGCTAGCAGAAGACAACAGATAACTAAGATCAGAGCAGAACTGAAGGAGTTACAGACACCAAAAAATCCTTCAAAGAAATCAATGAATCAAGGAGCTGGTTTCTGAAAAGATCAACAAAATAGACGACTAGCCATGAATAAAGAAGAAAAGAGAGAGGAATCAAATAGACACAATAAAAAAATTATAAAGCCGACATCACCACTGATCCCACAGAAATACAAACTACCCTCAGAGCATATTATAAACACCTCTACACAAATAAACTAGAAAATCTAGAAGAAATGGGTAAATTCCTGGACACGTACACCCTCCCAAGACTAAACCAGGAAGAAGTCGAATCCCTGAATAGGCCAATAACAAGTTCTGAAATTGAGACAGTAATTAGTAGCTTACCAACCAAAAAAAAGCCCAGGACCATATGGATTCACAGCTGAATTCTACCAGAGGTACAAAGAGGAGCTGGTACCATTCCAAACAATAGAAACAATAGAAAAAGAGGAACTTGATTGCAGTAACATCCTGATACCAAAACCTGGCAGAGACACAACAAAAAAAGAATATTTCAGGCCAATATTCCTGATGAACATTAATGCGAACATCCTCAATAAAATACTGGCAAACCAAATCCAGCAGCACATCAAAAAGCTTATCCACCACCATCAAGTCAGCTTCATCCCTAGGATTCAAGGCTAGTTCAATATATGCAAATCAATAAACACAATCCATCACATAAACAGAACCAATGACAAAAACCACATGATTATCTCAATAGATGCAGAAAAGGCCTTCGATAAAATTCAACACCTCTTCATGCTAAAAACTCTCAATAAACTAGGTATTGATGGAATGTATCTCAAAATAATAAGGGCTATTTATGACGAACCCACAGTCAATATCATGTTGAATGGGCAAAAGCTGGAGGCATTCCCTTTGAAAACTGGCACAAGACAAGGATGCCTTCTCTCATCAGTCCTGTTCAACATAGCATTGGACGTTCTGGCCAGGGCAATCAAGCAAGAGAAAGAAACAAATGGTATTCAAATAGGAAGAGAGAGAGTCAAATTGTCTCTGTTTGCAGATGACATGATTGTATGTTTAGAAAACCTCACCATCTCAGCTCAAAATCTCCTTAAGCTGATAAGCAATTTCAGCAAAGTCTCAGGATACAAAATGTGCAAAAATCACAAGCATTCCTATACACCAATAATAGACAGAGAGCCAAATCATGACTTAACTCCCATTCACAATTGCTACAAAGAGAATAAAATACTAGGAATATAACTTACAAGGGATGTGAAGGACCTCTTCAAGGAGAACTACAAACCACTGCTCAAGAAAATAAGAGAGGACACAAACAAATGGAAAAACATTCCATGCTCACGGACAGGAAGAATCAATATCCTGAAAATGGCCATACTGCCCAAAGTAATTTATAGATTCAATGCTGTCTCCATCAAGCTACCATTGACTTTCTTCACAAAATTGGAAAAACTACTTTAAATTTCATATGGAACCAAAAAAGAGTTTGTATAGCCAAGACAATCCTAAGCAAAAAGAACAAAGCTGGAGGCATCATGCTACCTGACTTTAAACTACACTACAATGCTACAATAACCAAAACAACGTGGTACTGGTACCAAAACAGATATATAGACCAATGGAAAAGAACAGAGGCCTCAGAAATAACGCCACACGTCGACAACCATCTGATCTTTGACAAACCTGACAAAAACAAGGAATGGGGAAAGGATTCCCTATTTAATAAATGGTGTTGGGAAAACTGGCTACCATATGCAGAAAACTGAAATCAGACCCCTTCCTTACACCTTATACAAAAATTAACTCAAGATGGATTAAAGACTTAAACATAAGACCTAAAACCATAAAAACCCTAGAAGAAAACCTAGGCAATACCATTAAAGACATAGGCATGGGCAAAGACTTCATGACTAAAACACCAAAAGCAATGGCAACAAAAGCAAAAATTGACACATGGGATCTAATTAAAATAACGTCTGCACAGCAAAAGAAACTATCATCAGAGTGAACAGGCAACCTACAGAATGGGAGAAAATTTTTGCAATCTATCCATCTGATAAAAGGCTAATTATCCAGAATCTACAAGGAACTTAAATTTACAAGAAAAAAACAACCCCATCAAAAAGTGGGCAAAGGATATGAATAGACACTTCTCAAAATAAGACATTTATGCAGCCAACAAATATATGAAAAAAAGTTCTTCATCACTGGTCATTAGAGAAATGCAAATCAAAACCACAATGAGATACCATCTTATGCCAGTTAGAATTGCAATCATTAAAAAGTCAGGAAGCAACAGGTGCTGGAGAGGATGTGGAGAAATAGGAACACTTTTACACTGTTGGCGGGAGTGTGAATTAGTTCAACCATTATGGAAGACAGTGTGGCGATTCCTCAAGGATCTAGAACCAGAAATACCATATGATCCAGCAATCCAATTACTGAATATATACCCAAAGGATTAGAAATCATTCTACTATAAAGACACATGCACATGTATGTTTATTGCAGCACTGTTCACAATAGCAAAGACTTAGAACCAACCCAAATGCCCATCAATGATAGACTGGATAAAGAAAATGTGGCACAGATACACCATGGAAAACTATGCAGTCATAAAGAAGGATGAGTTCATGTCCTTTGCAGGAACATGGATGAAGCTAGAAATCATCATTCTCAGCAAGCTAACACAAGAACAGAAAACCAAACACCGCATATTCTCACTCATAAGTGGGAGTTGAACAATGAGAACACATGGACACAGGGAGGGGAACATCACACACCGGGGCCTGTCAGGGGGTGGGGGGCTAGGGGAGAGAGAGCATTAGGAGAAATACCTAATGTAGATGACGGGTTGATGGGTGTAGCAAACCACCATGGCACGTGTATACCTATGTAACAAACCTGCACATTCTGCACATGTATCCCAGAACTTAAAGTATAATTTAAAAAATAAAAATAAATAAAATAATTAGAACAAAGTCCAGTAGTATAGAGGATTAGGTAATAATCAATAGGAACAGACAAATCTAATGTTGAAGTAGAATAATAGATCCAGAAATTAATTCCAAAGTCCTATTTATGGTTCTTTAATGTGTGTGTCCTTGATATTAGCTTGCAATTAGCTCCATCAAGTGATAGTATCCAACGTATAATGGGCTTAGCAATTTCTTGCTTCTCTTGCTGCTTCTGTATCTCTCTTCTTTCACATTCTCGGAGTCCCCAACAACAGGGCAGAGGCTGAAGGGCACAGATCTTTTGTGTCGTATGGCTTGGCCTCCACTGAAGTAGGTGAGGGTGACCGTCCCTGGTATGGCAAGACAGGTCTGGGCAGGCCACAGTCTGGCTGTCCTGCCTGGCTTCCTGGGAATAATTGAGCAATTGCTCTATACCAGGCGGGGTTCTGAATGCTTCCACATCCCAATTTCGATCACTTCTGCAAGGTGACGCAGCTAGGAAAGATGTGACTCTGGCCTCCAGGACTCCCCTTCTCTTCTGACCTCTCCTCAGTCTGCTGTATTAGCCGGGCCTCCCTTCCCATGTTGACCTCCTCCCATATTTGCGTGTTGGCCTCACGGGCAGCGTTAGGAAGCTGCCACCATCCCTGCCCCTCTTTGGTTCAGGCCACAGGGATGCCTGGAGCTGGGAACGGCCCTGCGTAGCACTGCCTGCGGAGTCTTCAGTGCGTGTGCGTTTCTGTCTCCTTTACTGAACTGTGAGCGCCTAAGGCGGGGCCTTCCATCTGCTAGTTTATCCCTGGAATGTATCTCAGTGCTTGGCAGAGGATAAGCATTACATGTTGGACACATTAATCGATCCTAAGATTCTAAGCACTAAATTTTACGAGAAGTAGCAAAAATGACCTGAATATAGTCGCACTGTATCTGTTCAATGATCCAGACAGCTGACTCTCTGACGCCTTCATAACGCTGGGACCCCCTCCCGCTTTGTTCCTCTCCCTCTTGCAGCCGATGGGATCAGAGCGGATGGAGATGCGGAAGCGGCAGATGCCGGTCGCCCAGGACGCACCAGGCGCCGCCCCAGGCCAGCCCGGAGCGGGGAGTCGCGGGTCCAACGCATGCTGCTTCTGCTGGTGCTGCTGTTGTAGCTGCTCGTGGTAAGGTTTCAGACTTTTTAATTAATGTGCCCCTGACTGGGAAGTGTAATGTGCTCCTGATTGGGAAGTGGCACCTCTGAATAGTGGTGATAGCTTACGGTTAATTCAGTAAGTGTTTCTTAAGCAACTACTATATGCTTGACACAGAGGGACACCCCAGAAATAACAACAGGCTACATCTGACTACCTCTCAAGGGGCTTATGCTCAAATCAGGCCACCGTGTGTTAAACAACTAAAGAACAACCTCAGGCGGTTCACGATTGACTATCAACATTTGGGCAGAAATGGTTAGAAAGAATTGAACTAGGGGCATTCCTGGGGTAATGACGGCATAGGATCTAAGATGGGTCTTAAAGGTTAGGACGAGGCCGGGCGCGGTGGCTCAAGCCTGTAATCCCAGCACTTTGGGAGGCCGAGACGGGCGGATCACAAGGTCAGGAGATCGAGACCATCCTGGCTAACCCGGTGAAACCCCGTCTCTACTAAAAAATAAAAAAACTAGCCGGGCGAGGTGGCAGACGCCTGTAGTCCCAGCTACTCGGGAGGCTGAGGCAGGAGAATGGCCTAAACCCGAAAGGCGGAGCTTGCAGTGAGCCG
>NC_045440.1:54738715-54777267 GCF_002776525.5 Piliocolobus tephrosceles
GGCAGGAGAATGGCCTAAACCCGAAAGGCGGAGCTTGCAGTGAGCCGTGATCCGGCCACTGCACTCCAGTTTGGGCGACAAAGCCAGACTCCGTCTCTAAAAAAAAAAAAAAAGGTTAGGACGATGAAGTAAAGGGAACCTGGATTTTACCTTCTGCTGCTTCCATTTCATAAATTTTGTTTTGTAATAAAGAGAAATGTCGGCCGGGCGCGGTGGCTCAAGCCTGTAATCCCAGCACTTTGGGAGGCCGAGACGGGCGGATCACGAGGACAGGAGATCGAGACCATCCTGGCTAACACGGTGAAACCCCGTCTCTACCAAAAAATACAAAATAAAATCTAGCCGGGCGAGGTGGCGGGCGCCTGTAGTCCCAGCTACTCAGGAGGCTGAGGCAGGAGAATGGCGGGAACCCGGGAGGCGGAGCTTGCGGTGAGCTGAGATCCGACCACTGCACTCCACCCCCGGCGGCAGAGCGAGACTCCGTCTCAAAAAAAAAAAAAAAAAAAAAAAAAGAGAAATGTCAAAATATGTGTTTTAAATAGAGACAAATATTAAAATATATGCTAACTTACCGGGTAGAGAAAGACACACAGTCATTGCTTTAAAAAGGATGTAAAACATCCGTGACCCTTGGAGTAGCTGTTAAAGGTCTGGAGAAGAGGAGATAATTTACACCTAAAAATCATGGGAACTTTAAGTTACATCTTTGGAATCTTGGATATGAAAAGTGCTTAGTGCCAGCCAAATCTGTGAACCACTTTCGGCAGTCAAATCATCCTAAGTTTATGCAGGCTTGGCAATAAGTTAGACCAAGACCTCACTGTCCTGTGGAAAAAAAGAAAAACTGATATTGGACTGATCACGAACCGCGAAATGGAACTAACAGAACTGATCCCTGGGAAGGAGATTGGAGGTTGAAAATGAAATGCCCGGGGAAGTTTGGTGGCTCCTGCCCAACTCGGGCTACTATTCATTTCCATGAAGTTCCAATCTGGTGGAAGGGACACAGCAGTAGAATATCCACCGGGGGATCCCGATACTGATGGTCTCTTCATTCCCAGAGCAAGAGGAAACACGACGCCGGGGCTGACAGCTAGGCAGTGTCAAGGTGAGACTTCAGCCCTGGTAGGAATCTGGACAGCTCTGCAGGAAGCCAGAGGAGAGGCGCTGGTGGTGGGCAGAGGAAATGCGTGGGTGTCCAGGGCCTGCCCTAGAGGAAGACACCAGTAGTGGCCAGACTGCATTCAGGCGCCTATATTCTCACTCTGCCAGTAGGTCTCGGTGTAGAAACGAGACGATCCTCCTAGAGATGTGCAGGATGTCCGAGTGCAGGTGAGACTCCAGCTGATGTTCAAACCTTCCCCTCCTTCCTCTCTCTGCTGCCTCATGCGCAGGGTGTGGGAGGCGGCTGACATGCTGACCTGAACAGCATGTTGTCCCAGGATAGTGTAAGGCTAGAGGGCGGGGCATGTCCCAGAGCAGGCTCCTCCTACAGGTAACAAGTAGGACAAATAAAATAATCTGTACCTAGACACTATCATCACCACCATAGCCAACACTTCTGTAGCACTTAGGTGTGTGTAGAAGAGACAATAGAGCAATGTCTTCAAAGTGCTGGAGAAAAGTAACTGAAAACTAAGTCAAACCATAATTCAAGAGTGTGGGTAAAATAAGACATTCTCAGATATACGAAGGCCAACCAAGTTTATTGCCTGCAAACCTAAAAGAACCGAAGAAAGGGCCTAGTTCAGAGGGATAAAAGGGAACCCAGAGGAAAGACCCAGGAAACAAGTAACAATCGTAGCTACAACGGGGTCAAATATTGATATAAAATGTGGCACTGAATTTTGTGTTAAAAAGTGTGAAACCAAAGCTGTAAACAGTCTCATGTCAATGACAGACAAATCAAATAATTCAAACTTTCTTAGAAAAAATTATTATAAGAAAATTTTCTTTCAAAAGTAATGTTATTCATAATGAGTCCAAAAATACACCCTATTGTTTTAACATCAGTGAAAGACAATAAATCTAGAAAACCTTACCAACACGTAACAAAAGTGGCATCAGCAAAGGAGATAATGAACTATTCAGTAAATAGCAGGATACTTGGTGTTTGGGTACCAACTCATCCCCACTGATAGGATTTTCTCAGTTTTAGCACTGAAAAGTCCCACAGCCCAGAAAACCTGAAAACCCTAGGCAAACCAGGAATATTGGTCATCCTGCTTGGTATCCAAATATATAAAAATATATTTATATTCCTACATAGCACCATATACAAAAATCAATTCCCACCTTTAAAAAAAGATCAGCTGGGTGCGGTGGCTCACGCCTGTAATCCCAGCACTTTGGGAGGCCAACGCAGGAGGATCACAAGGCAGGCCGATCAAGAGATCGAGACCATCCTGGACAACATGGTGAAACCCCGTTTCTACTAAAAATACAACAATTAGTCAGGCATGGTGGCAGGCACCTGTAATCCCAGCTACTCGGGAAGCTGAGACAGGAGAATTACTTGAACCCAGGGGGCGGAGGTTGCAGTGAGCCGAGATTACGCTGTTGCAGTGAGCCAAGATTATGCCACTGCACTCCAGCCTGGGCGGCAGTAAGACTCCATCTCAAAAAAAGAAGAAAAAAAAAAAAGGAATGAGTGACCTGGCGCGGTGGCTGATGCCTGTAATCCCAGCACTTTGGGAAGCCGAGGTGGGTGGATCACCTGAGGTCAGGAGTTCGGGACCAGCCTGGTTAACATGGTGAAACCCCGTCTGTACTAAAAAAAAATACAAAAAATTAGCCAGGCGTGGTGGTGCATGCCTGTAATCCCAGCTACTTGAGAAGCTGAGGTGGGAGAATCACTTGAACCCAGGAGATGGAGGCCGCAATGAGCTGAGATCGCACCATTGCACTCCAGCCTGGGCAACAAGAGCGAAACTCTGTATCGAAAAAAAAAAAAAGAATGAAGTCTTGACACCACCAAAATATAGCATGAACTGTGAAAACATTATGCTAAGTGAAAGAAACTAGATATGAAAGACCACATATTTTATTATTCCACTTACATGAAACATCCAGAATAGGTAAATTCATAGAGACAGAAAGTAGATTAGCAGTTGCCTAGGAATAAGGAAGATGGAGTTACTGCTAATGTGTAGAGTTCTTTCTGGGGATGATGAAATGTTCCAAAATCATGGCAATAGTTATACCACTCTGTAAATATACTAAAAGCCATGGAATTATACGGTTCAGTTTGGCAACTTATATAGTATGCAAACCATATCTTTTTTTTTTTTTGCAGTGGAATCTTGCTCTGTTGCCCAGGCTGGAGTGCAGTGGTACGATCTCGGCTCACTGCAACTTAAGCCTCCCAGGTTCCAGCGATTCTCCTGCCTCAGCCTCACAAGTATCTGGGATTACAGGCACGCACCACCACGCCCAGCTAATTTTTGTATTTTAGTAGAGATGGGATTTCTCCATGTTGGCCAGACAGGTCTCGAACTCCTGACCCCAGGTGATCTGCCCGCCTCAGTCTTCCAAAGTGCTGGGATTACAGGTGTGAGCCATCAGGCCAGCAAAATTATATCTTAATAAAGCTATTCTTAAAATATGTTTAACAAAAGATACTAAAAATGAAAAGATAAAACATACTCAGATAAGATAGTTACAGTGCAATTAACAAGTAATTCATATCCAGGATAAAGAACATTAAAATACATTAATAAATAAGAACCAAAAGAGTCAGCAAATGAAATGGAACAGAAAATAATCTGCTTGTATTTCCTACCAACAAGGATCAGAAAAATGAAAGTTAAATATACACCCTTTTAAAACCTATACCCTGGCAGATCACCTGAGCCCAGGAGCTCGAGAACAGCCTGGGCAACATGGTGAAACACCGTATTTACAAAAAGCACAAAAATTGGCTGGGCATGGTGGCTCACGCCTGTAATCTCAGTATTTGGGAGGCCAAGGCAGGTGGATCACCTGAGATCAGGAATTGGAGACCAGCCTTACCAACATGGAGAACCTCATCTCTACTAAAAATACAAAATTAGCCAGGCATGGTGGCGCATGCCCATAATCCCAGCTACTCAGGAGGCTGAGGCAGGAGAATTGCTTGAACCTGGGAGGCAGAGGTTTCAGTGAGCCGAGATCGCACCATTGCGCTTCAGCGTGGGCAAACAAGCGCAAAACTCCATCTCAAAAATAAATAAATAAATAAAACACAAAAATTAGCCAGGCATGGTGGTGCACACCTGTAGTCCCAGCTACTCAGGAGGCTGAGGTGGGAGGATCACTGGAGCCCAGGGAGGTTGAGGCTGCAGTGAATTATATTGTGCCATTGCACTCCATTGTGTGTAACAGAGTGAGACTCTGTCTGAAAAACAAAAACAAAAAAAAAAGAAAAGGAAAACCTATACCCTGGAAAAACTTCTCACACCCCTGCAATAAAAGGAGACATATATGAGAGGATTCACTACAGCATTCATCTGAGTGAGAAAAATTGAAAATGGTTCTAAAGGGCATAGACAGGAGAATGGATGAAAATACTGTGGTATAGTTATACAATCCACTACCATACAGCATTTAAATTCATATACTAGAAAAACAAAACTAAACAAATAAATAGGTTAGGCATGGTGGCTCACGCCTGTAATCCCAGCATTTTGGGAGGCCAAGGCAGAAAGATTGCTTGAGCCCAGGAGTTGGAGACTAGCTGAGGCAACATAGCAAGACCATGTCTCCACTGAAAAAAAAAAAAGAAAAAGTTAGCCAGGCATGGTGGCATGTGCCTGTAGTCCCAGCTACTCTAGAAGCTGAGGCAGAAGGATCACTTGAACCCAGTTAAAGGCTGCGGTGAGCTATGATCATGCACTCCAGCCTGGGCGACAGAGTGAGACATTGTCTCAGAAATAAATAAATTCATATGCTAGTGGGAAAAAAAAAAACAAATTATAAAGCAATATATGTTACATAATTACATTTATACTATGTTTAAAAATACGTTTATGAATATAATATAGTAGCATAACTATGAATTGGAATGGTAAACGGTAAGTTAAAAATGGTGGCTCTCGGCCGGGCGCGGTGGCTCAAGCCTGTAATCCCAGTACTTTGGGAGGCCGAGACGGGTGGATCACGAGGTCAGGAGATCGAGACCATCCTGGCTAACACGGTGAAACCCCCCCTCTACTAAAAAATACAAAAACTAGCCGGGTGAGTTGGCGGGCGCCTGTAGTCCCAGCTACTCGGGAGGCTCCGTCTTGGAAAAAAAAAAAAAAAAAAAAAAAAATGGTAGCTCTCTCTAGGGTAAAGAGAGGAAGAAATGAGATGGGAAAAGTACACAGCAAACTTCAACTGTTTAAGTAGTGAATTTCCTTTTTTTTTTTTACCACACTTTTGAGATTTATCCATATTAATATACATAGTCAAGTCAATTTTCGAGAAAGGTAAATGGCAATTTGTTTTCTAAAGTACTTGTGAATCTTTCTCAACATTTTGCTGTAAGGCCTTCCGGTATTTAGTGTTATAAGGGAAGGCATGCTGATTCTTGTTCTCTTGAATATAAAGTTTTTTTTCCTTTCTAGTAAGTTTTCTCTTTATCACTCAAAATTTTACCAAAATATATCTGGCCGTGGGTCTTCTTTTACTGAAAATTCCTAAAACACAGTGAGCTATTAGAGACATCTTCTAGTTCTGCTGTAATAATAACAGTGGACCAAGGTAAAGAAAACTTCACACAAAAAAATTCTTCTCGTTTTCAAAAACACACTGTCTCTTTAAAACATTCTTACTTGAAATGAGGCAAAAAGTATATCAAAGCTTAAATACGTTTGCATTATTTAGTTTGCAGTAGAGCTTCTGGTTCTCTGAGGAATCTCCTGTCAAAATCATCTCTTTTTTTCTCTGGTTTTTCCTACCCACTGAGCAGTAATGTGTTCTGCTTACAAAAGAAGCCTTGGAAGTCATGCAGAGAGGGTACCACTCAAATGTCTCTCAAGTTTTTTTTGGTCAGATTTTTTTTTAAAGAAGCCATTATTTACTGAAACTTTTTAGCCCTGACATCATGAAAGAAGGAAGTCAAAAGGGTTCCTGCATTTCTAATGATTTTGCCTTTAAAGAAAACAGAGCTATACACACACATACACACACACACACACACACACTGATAATTTATAAAACAGATGTGCTAAAAACAGACTGAAAAACTTTTATAAAGTGTTAAGAAAAGATATAATAAAGAATATAGAAAATACAGCAGCAACAAGATAAAGAAAATCCCAGTTGTCAGTGATAACATCCATTTTTAAGTTGATAGGATGCTGAAAGCATTCTTGCTAAAATCATAAATAAGGCAAAATGTCCACAATCTCTACTACTATTTAACAATGTATTTGGCTGGGTGTGATGGCTCATGCCTGTAATCCCAACACTTTGGGAGGCCGAGGTGGGCAGATCACAAGGTCAGGAATTCGAGACCAGCCTGACCAACATGGAAACCCCATCTCTACTAAAAATACAAAAATTAGCCGGGCATGGTGGCGTGCACCTGTAATCCCAGCTACTCAGGAGGCTGAGGGAAGAGAATCGCTTGAACCCAGGAGGCGGAGGTTGTAGTGAGCTGAAATCACGCCACTGCACTCCAGCCTGGGCAACAGAGCAAGACCCTGTCTCAAAAAAAAAAAATGTATTTTAGGCGTTAGCTAATTAGACAAGAAAAACAATTAGAGGCCTGAGAATTGGAAATAAAGAGGTAAAATTCTTCCTGTTTGCAGATGAAATCCCAAGAGAATTATAGCTGTAACTGATACAAATACAGAAGAATTCAGAAATAGGAAGGATATAAAATTATCATTAAAGTAATACTCTTTAGGCCTCAGATCTTAAAATAAAGAACACTTCCATTTCAATAATAAAATGCAAATAAATCAATTTAGAAATAGTCAAAAGATCTGAATACACATCTCTCCAAAGAAGATGTACACAGAGCTAGTAAATGCATGAAAAGATATTCCACATCAGTAGTCATTAGCAAAATGCAAATCAAAACCACAATGAAATACCACTTCACACCCACTTACGAAGCTACAATAAAAAAGACAACAGTAACTGTTGGCAAGGGCATGGAGAAATTAGATCCCTCAAATATTACCATGTGAAATGGTGCAATTGCTTTGTAAAACAGTTTGGGAGTTCCTCAAAATGTTAAATCTCAAGTTACCATATGACTCAGCAGTTCTACTCCGAGGTTTCTACTTAAGGAATAAGAAACACAAATATATGTTTGCACGTACTTGCACAGGAATGTGCATAGCAGCATGATTCATGCAGCCAAAATGTGGAAACAACTCGAATGTCTATCTGCTGATGAATGGATAAACAAAATGTGATGTGTCTATCCAAACAATGAGATGTTATTCAACTGGAAAAAGAAACGAAGTGCCGATACATGCTACGGCATGGGTTAAGTGCAAAAACATCATGCCAAGTGAAAGGAGACAGCCAGCAAAGATCACATACCGTAGGTTCCAGAACGGGCAAATCTATAGAGACAGGAAGCAGATTCGTGCTTGCCTAGGGCCGGTAGAGTGGGGAGATACCGGTGATAAGCGGTGACTGCTTACTGGTGGGGTTTCTTTTGGGGGTGATGACAATGTTCTGGAATTAGATAGCAGGGATGGTTGCACAACTTTGTGAGTATACTAAAAACCACTGAATTGTACACTCTAAACAGATAAACTTGGCGGCATATGAATGATAGCTCAATAAAGTGATTAAGAAAGTGGCCGGGCGTGGTGGCTCATGCCTGTAATCCCAGCACTTTGGGAAGTCCAGGTGGGTGGATCACTTGAGGTTAGGAGTTCAAAACCAGCCTGGCCAAAATGGTGAAACCAAATACAAAAATTAGCTGGGTATGTTGGTGCATGCCTGTAGTCCCAGCTACTCAGGAGACTGAGGCACAAGAATCACTTGAACCCAGGAGGCAGAGTTTGCAGTGAGCTGAGACAGTGCCACAGCACTGCAGCCTGAGCAGCAGAGCAAGTCTTCGTCTCAAAAAAAAAAAAAAAAGCATTCATATTACAAACAATAACCAGTGAAAAGATGAGATAAAAGTATAAATTCCATTTACAGTAATAACAAAAATACTTGGAATAAGTTTACAGACAAATGTACAGAATGTGTATAAGAAAACTCTTTAGAGAAATACATAGATTTTGATTATGCACTTTCCTAGTTTTCTCTACTACTTTTGTATATGTGCCTATAAATATATGAAGCCTCCATTTTGACTGGAAACAAAGCCTAGAGGATGTATACTTTTTTAAGATACAAAAAATGAAATGAAACCCCATAACATTCCTGACAGTCTTACTTTTTACTATTTTCATTTTTTAAATTTTTGTATTAAATAGAGACGGGATCTTGCTATGATGCCCAGGTTGGTCTTAAACTCCTGGCCTCAAGTGATCCTCCTGCCTTGGCCTCCCAAAGTGCTGGGATTACAGGCATGAGCCACCATGCCCAAGCCTTTTTTACTATTTTCTAATGAATCTGTTTTTATTTTAAAAATCATTATTCTAAGTATAATTGAACACAATAATTTCTAACTCTTTCTCAATTGTAGAAACCACAATGTTATAATTTACATTTCTAGTATCTTACTGTCATGCTTTTGGTTTGCTTGGGAAAACTAACTGGGGTCATTTTCTTTTCCAAGCAGAGGAAGAAATTCTATTAATACTTCGGGATCTGAAGTTATCTTTAAAATATTTGTAAAAAAACTTTTCTTGGCAGAGACTGAGCTGTCAACATGTGAATGTCTTTTTTTTTGCAGTCTCACTGTTAGAAACCAGGAAGATCAGAGGCCCACAATAGCTTCCCACGAACTCAGAGCAGACCTTCCAACCTGGGAAGAAAGGTGAAATTGCATGTTTTTTTACCTCACTAAACTAACAGAAATACTAACCTCTTTCTTTTCTTTGCCTTGTATGTTTCAACAGAACGCACACTTTCTCTAACTGCAATTTAGTAACATCCAATCATTATGTGGCCTCACATTCCTCCCCTGCAGAATTCCATTTAATTCATCGTGTGACAGGGAGAGAAATCAGTTCTATTATTAGTCTAATTCCTTTGCTAATTGCAAATACAAATAGATGCTTCCTAACAAAACATATTATTTTATTTTTATATAACATACTTTTAAAAATAAAAGTATGTTATATAATAAACGGTGGCCGGGCATGGTGGCTCACACCTGTAATCCCAGCACTTTGGAGGGTCGAAGTGTGTGGATCACCTGAGGTCAGGAGTTTGAGACCAGCCTGGCCAACATGGTGAAACCCCTTTTCATTAAAATACAAAAATTAGCGAGGCGTGGTGGCACATGCCTGTAATCCCAGCTGTTCAGAAGGCTGAGGCAGGAAGAATTGCTTGAACCCCGGAGACGGAGGTTGCAGTGAGCCAAGACTGCACCACTGCACCCCAGCCTAGGAGACAGAGAAAGATTCTATCTCAATAAATGAATAAATAAATTAATTAATTAATTAAATAATAAAATGGAGAGGGAGAAAGAAAAAGCTATAGATGCTTGCCAAAAATTAAATGGTATATAAGTAAAGAAAGTGATCTAACCGCTAAGAGAGTAAACACTGTTAACATATTTCTTTTTTTGGAGATGGAGTCTAGCTCTGTCGCCCATGCTGGAGTGCAGTGCTGCGATCTTGACTCACTGCAACCTCTGCCTGCCAGGTTCAAGTGATTCTCATGCCTCAGCCTCCCAAGTAGCTGGGATTACAGGTACCCACCACCACCCCTGGCTAATTTTTGTATTTTTAGTAGAGATGGGGTTTCACCATGTTGGCCAGGCTGCTCTCAAACTCCTGACCTCAGGTGATTCACCCGCCACAGCCTCCCAAAGTGCTAGGATTATAAGCGTGAGCCACTGTGCCCAGCCTGTTAACACATTTCTTTTAAAAAATGACCTGGAAGATTTGAAAACAAACAAAATAGAAGTTTTAAAAATGAAATATTATTGTTCAAATTGTTTTAAAATTGATGATTGAAATAGGAGATTAGATACAGCTAAATAAATAATTAGTGAACCTGAAGGTATCCAAAAAGACCCATGTAACAAGGAGATTGAAATACAGTTTGAGTATATCTTATCCAAAATGCTTGGAACTAGAAATGTTTCAGATTTCAGATTTTTTCAGATTTCAGAATATTTGCATTATACTTACCAGTGGCTCACACCTGTAATCCCAGCACTTTGGGAGGCCAAGGTGGGTGGATCACCCGAGGTCAGGAGTTCCAGACCAGCCTGGCCAACATGGTGACATCCCATCTCTACTAAAAATACAAAAAAGTAGCCGGGTGTGGTAGTGAGCACCTGTAATCCCAGCTCCTCGGGAGGCTGAGGCAGGAGAATCGCTTGAACCTGGGAGGCGGAGGTTGCAGTGAGCCGAGATCATGCCATTGCACTCCAGCCTGGGTGACAGAGAGAGACTCTGTCTTAAAAAAATAAAATAAATAAACAAATAAAAACTAAAGACTACATTTTTCAGGGTTACATACATACATTTAAAACTATGGAAACAAAATAAAAGAGATATTAAGGATCATTATTAAGCTATGTTTTCTGATCTCGATATAATTATGACAGAAGTAAGAATTAACTCAAAGGGGTAACCCCAAAATCAAGTATAGCAGTTCCCTAGGGGACGAAGCCGGGAGATAGTAGCAGGTAGAAGTACCACCAAAATAAATGCAACATTGTCAGTACTGTTCTGGTTCTTAAGGAAAATGGCCCATTCATAAGTGTTCATTTACACTGGAGACTCGGAAAGGTGGATGGGAGGGTGGGAGGTAGGTAAGGGATGAGAAATTACCTGACAATTACAATGCACACTATCCCATTGATGGCTACGCTAAAAACACAGGCTTCACCACTGTGCAATGTATGCATGTAACAAAAGTGCACTTGTACCCCCTAATTATATTTTTTAAATGTTTGTAATTTTTTTAAAAAAGTGAGTCGGACGCAGTGGCTCTTACCTGTAATCCCAGCACTCTGGGAGGCCAAGGTGGGTGGATCGCTTGAGCCTAAGAGTTTGAGACCAGCCTAGGCAACATAGTAAGACCTGACTCTACAAAGAATACAAAAAGTTAGCTGGGCATGGTTGGCACCTGCCTGTAGTCCCTGCTACTTGGGAGGCCAAGGAGAGAGAATCATATGAGCATACTAAGTCGAGGCTGCAGTAAGCTGTGATCACCCCCACTGCACTCCAGCCTTGGCAACAAAGCGAGACTCTCAAAAAAAAAAGTGTTCATTTTGTTGTCACCTTTGGACAGTACGGCGGTGGCATTTATAACTTGCATTTATATTACATATATTCTCTTTCTCAAGTATTACGTAATTTTAAAATACATTAAGCAGACACTGCTCTGTTGTTCTAGAGGTTTAATGTTGTCAAACCTGACTTAGTTCTGTTGTAGTACAGAACTCATCACAGGTGATTAGGAAGTTTTGGGTCAGATGGTTGTAGGATTTTTCTTTACATTTATAGTTTTTAAAATATTGCAAGATGTGCCCAGTTGTAAACAAGCATGTTCTTAGCAGTTATTATAGCAACTTGGTTTGCAAGCCTTTTGGTATGCAATCCAGCAAACAATGTGAAAGTATATTCATGTGTTTTTCCCAAAGGCTTGAAGAAAGGAGAACAGCTCTTCCCCCTCCTAAAAGGGCCTAAATGCATATATTTTTCATTCTTGGAGGAGGAAAAGATACATTTCTAATGAAATTCCAATTAACTACCACTAACAGTTCCCCTATACCTCCTCTCTTTTGGTCTCCATGAAGCCCTGCTCCTACTCTGGAAGAAGTGAATGCCTGGGCTCAGTCATTCGACAAATTAATGGTCACTCCAGCAGGAAGGAATGCATTCCGTGAATTCCTCCGAACAGAATTCAGTGAAGAAAATATGCTCTTCTGGATGGCCTGTGAGGAACTGAAAAAGGAAGCTAATAAAAACATTATTGAAGAGAAAGCAAGGATAATCTATGAAGACTACATTTCTATACTGTCTCCTAAGGAGGTATGTGACCACGAAATGCCTTCTCCCAAGGCTGATGGTAAAAGTATTAACTTGGTGCAAAAGCAATTGCCACAGGCCGGGCACGTTGAGTCACGCCTGTAATCCCAGCACTTTGGGAGGCTGAGGCGGGCAGATCACCTGAGGTCAGGAGTTGGAGACCAGCCTGACCAACATGGTGAAACCCCGTCTCTACCAAAAATACAAAAATTAGTCTGGTATGGTCACGGGCACCTGTAATCCCAGCTGCTTGGGAGGCTGAGGCAGGAGAATCGCTTGAACCTAGGAGGCAGAGGTTGCAATGAGCTGAGATTGAGCCACTGCACTCCAGCCTGGGTGACAAGAGCAAAACTCCATCTCAAAAAACTAAACAAAAGTAATCACCTTTTTTTTCTTTTTTTCTTTTTTGAGACAGAGTCTCACTGTCACCCAGGCTGGAGTGCAATGGTACGACCTTGGCTCAGTGCAACCTCTGCCTCCCGGGTTCAAGCGATTCTTCTGCCTCAGCCTCCAGAGTAGCTAGATTATAGGTACGCACCACCATGCCTGGCTAATTTTTGTATTTTTAGTAGAGACATGGTTTCACCATGTTGGCCAGGATGGGCTTGATCTCTTGACCTCATGATCCACCCACCTTGGCCTCCCAAATTGCTGGGATTACAGTCATGTGCCTGGCCTTGCCATTACTTTTAACTTTTTCCAGAAAAATGCACAAAAGTTTTCACAGATTTCAGAGGACACTTGCAGCCCCTCTGCAGGTCCACAGTCAAAGGGATCTGAATACCGTGAATGCGGGTGCAGCCGTTTTCTACATTTTGCAGTTGCTGTTCTGGGTCAAGCTGAACATGACCAAACAGCTGTACCCTCATTCACAGTATTCAGATCCCTTTGACTGTGGACCTGCAGAGGGGCTGCAAGTGTCCTCTGAAATCTGTGAAAACTTTGGGCATTTTTCTGGAAAAAGTATCCCCTGGAGTCTGCATTTGATGGTGAACACTGTTTACAAATATTACACCCTAAGAAGTTCCTTTAAATAAAATTTTCTTGTTATTCTGAGAAAAATATTGTCTTTAGGTATCTTGATGTTACAGAGCAGCAGCATCACAGATGTGATACTGATGCGGAAAAGGTTTTCCCCAGACTGGCCTTTTCATATTCAAGAAATTATCAGTTGAATGAGATTGGGCAAGTTTCCACCTGTCAGAGTTTCAGTTACTTCAGATCTAAAATGTAGGAGGTCAGGCCTGGCACAGTGGCTCACTTCTGTAATCCCAGCATTTTGGGAGGCCGAAGCAGGTGGATCACCTGAGGTCAGGAGTTCGAGACCAGCCTGGCCAAACATGGTGAAACCCCATCTCTACTAAAAATACAAAAACTTAGCCGGGTGTGGTGGCATTCACCTGTAATCCCAGTTACTCGGGAGGCTGTGGCAGGAGAATCGCTTCAACCTGGGAGGCGGAGGTTGCAATGAGTAGAGATTGCATCATTGCACTCCAGCCTGGGCAATAAGAGCAAAACTCCACCTCAAAATAATAATAAAATTTAGGATGTCAGATTGTTCTCACAATTGGGTGCCCTGCAGCTCTAATTGTAAAACTATTGGTTATTTCCTACTATGTGCTGACAGGAATGTCAGGTTGAAGAAGCAGGGCCTCTCCTGTCATGGAGCTCCTGGAGATGTGGGCAGACAGACCAGGACCCCTGGCCACACACTCAGCACTCACTGGGGATTGGGGGTGAGCCATCCACAAACGGGTGGGCAAGAATGAGAAAAATACTCAAGGAGGCTACAGATGGACCAAAGATAGTGAAAAGGAAATTTCCACAAACACAGCAGGATGGCGACATCCCAGGAGACAGGGCCAGGTGAGTCCAGGAGAAGAGCATGAAGTTGTGTGATCACTGCAAGTGTACATAGATTGTTGTGCCAGAAGGGGAGGGTGCTTACCAAACTATTAGGGCTGGGGGCAGGCAGTGGGAGGAGACTTATGAGAGAAGGGGTCGGAGAGCATGGGGAGGTTTGGGCATCATGCCGAAGCGTCCAGAGTTTTGTCTTGGGAAGCCCTTGGATTTTAGCCCCTTTGTATCATCGAATTTTGATTTTTGAAAGACCAATAGGGCTGCAGAATGGATTTGGAGAAGATGAGGGGCAGAAGACTTTAGAAAACTAATTCAGGAGCCCAAAGGGACGTGGCAAGGGGCTAGCTAGGCCAGCTGAAGACGCTAGAGAGGAAGGGTTGGATTTGAGGCAAACCCACCGTCTAAAATGACTCCCATATGCCTGGTGGTAGGCAGACCAGGTGGTGGGGTCGTTGGCTTACTTAATTTTGCACCGTCACATTTTGCTTTCTTAAGTTCGTGTTGTTAAATTGGTAATATTCAGTTGACATGTTTGAATACTGAATCCAGAAAGTTATTTTCATTTTGGACTAATAGAGCAAGATAATTTTTGTTCTTTAATTTATGGCTTCCACATATTTTTATTTTGTCATGATTTTTTTTTTAGGCAAAGTTTTTTATCAGTCTTTTAAAGTATTATACAACCAAAACACAGGCCGGCACGGTGGCTCACACCTGTAATCCCAGCACTATGGGAGGCCGAGGCAGGTAAACCTTGTCTAGGAAGAGCCAAACATCAGAGCAATCAACATCTACGGGCTTAGTGAAATCCAAGCACTTTGTCATTAAATCACCGAAAACATAAGACACTACCATCATCATCCCCACTTCAGGGGAGGAGCTCACTAGAACACAGTTTACCTTGCCTGAGGCCCCACAACAATGCAGTGACAGGGTTGGTTTTGTTTGTCTGTTTGTTTTGAGATGGAGTCTTGCTCTGTTGCCCAGGCTGGAGTGCAGTGGTGCGGTCTCAGCTCACTGCAAACTCGGCCTCCCAGGTTCAAGCGATTCTCCTGCCTCAGCCTCCTGAGTAGCTGGGATTACAGGTGCCTGCCACCATGCCCAGCTAATATTTTTTATTTTTCGTAGAGAGATGAGGTTTTGCCATGTTGGCAAGGCTGGTTTCGAACTCCACAGTGCTGGGATTACAGGTGTGAGCCACCATACCCGGCCAGGGCTGGAATTTAAACACAGGCATCGTCTGCCCTCAGGCCCTGTGATTGGAACCTTCCAGGGTTTTGAGTCAACTTCCTACTTCACCCCTGTGCCCAACCCTCTGGGCAGGCCAGCACTCATCCCCAGAGCCCTGCCACTGTGGGCCAGCAGGGGAAGCCTGGGCCTCCACGTGTCTGCCCCCATGTTACAAGGAAATGAGCAAGAGGCAATCTGTGCTGCCTGTTTTCTTCAAAGCAGCAGTGTGAGCCCCGCCAGCATCACTTAGAACTTGCGGGAAATAACAAGTGATCAGGGGCCCCTGCACCTACTGAGTCTGGGGTGGGGCCCAGCAACCGCTCTCACAAGCCCTCTGGAGCCTGCTGATGCCACTGACATTTGAGAACCGCGTTGATTATGCTTTTGGTTTCTCTCTTGGCGGTTTGAATTTTTTGAATTATCTCGTTTGGTTTGGGATATTTAAAACACAACAAGGCCGGGCACAGTGGCTTATGCCTATAATCCCACCACTTAGGGAGGCCGAGGCGGGCAGATAATCTGAGGTCAAGAGTTCGAGACCAGCCAACACAGAGAAACCCCATCTCTATCTACTAAAAATACAAAAGTTAGCCGGGTGAGGTGGTGGGTGCCTGTAATCCCAGCTACTCAGGAGGCTGAGGTAGGAGAATTGCTTGAACCCGGGAGGCGGAGGCTGCAGTGAGCTGAGATTGCGCCACTGCACTCCAGCCTGGGCGACAGAGTAAGACTCTGTCTCAAAACAAAACAAACCACAACAAAAAACAAAAACAACAAAAAACCCCACAAGCTCTAGGAGTTTGGGATAGAGATACAACTACAGTCTCTAATACAGCTCCTGCTCGTTTCTGTCGACAGGTGAGCTTAGACTCCCGTGTGAGAGAAGTCATCAACAGAAACATGGTGGAGCCATCCCAACACATATTCGATGATGCTCAACTTCAGATTTACACCCTGATGCACAGAGACTCATATCCTCGATTCATGAACTCTGCTGTCTATAAGGACTTGCTTCAGTCCTTATCGGAGAAATCCATTGAAGCATAGGATTTTTCAAATATATTTATTATTAATAAAATAATAAAAGAACTCATGGGCTACATCTAGCACAGGGAATTTAGAGGTTGTAGCATCTTCTGCTGGGGTAATACTCAGGCTATTCTAATAACAGATGATTCCTTCAACAGACTGCTATATATTCACAATGTAAATTGCAGCCATCTTTAGTGACACTTTTGAAAAAAAAAAAGGGATATGGCTGTTGTAGAAAGATAGCGTATTTGCATTTACAGTAACAGTAGCATGCTGTCAGTGGCGAAGGCTACACAGAAGGCTCCTTGCTGCCCGGAGCAGGTACATCCACCAGAGCAAAGGGAACCACTTTTGTTTTGCATGAATTTGGTAATTGATTACTCTCTCCCCAAAGAAAAGACATTCAGGTGTTTCTCAACGACCTCTTCCATCCATCAAGCTCGGTTTGAATACTTCACTTACCAGTGCCATTACAAGACCCAAATTCACAGTTCATAAAGATGTGACCACTACATGTAAAAAATAGCATTCCAGTATGTATCCAGATCTTACAGTATGTATGTATGTATGGAGATACATATGTGTGTGTGTGTGGATCTCTACATGTAAAGCACTGTGCTCTGAAGTGGATCAGTCTCAAGTGTCTGGTAACAGAAGCAGTGCTTAGAAAATTCTTTTGTTGAAAACAGTTACTGTTATTTTATTATCAGAATTTGCCAACCTAAAGAATGAATTTTAAAATTCATAACTTGGTCATGTTCACAACAGAACTGTCAAATAAGCATATTTCCATTTTTATTACTGAAAGAAATATGGGCATTTTCATTCTTTAAAGAAATAAAGCACAAGAATTTTACCTCAATCTTTATTTTTCCATATGTACATATTTGGGAAACAGAAGATTAAGAAAGTAGGGATATGTGCAGCATATCTTTTAGCTCCCAGACTACGATTCTGTCCTTAGAGCCCACTATTTTTATCATAGGTAAAAAGAATAACTTCTCATAGGTAAAAAGAACTTCATGACTTACAGGCAAAAATATCGGTTGGTAGACCCAGACCATTCTGAAGAAACACACTCAAAATCCAGGACGCTCTGAGTAGTGGGAAAGATGCTACTTTGCAGGAGGCGGCACTGTGCTCCCGCCCTCGAGGGGGATGGCTCTCCTCTGGGTCCTTCTCCCTCCCTGGCCTCTCCATAGCCTGCCTGTATCTTCATGACTCAA
Organism: Piliocolobus tephrosceles; assembly: GCF_002776525.5. Taxonomy (NCBI): domain Eukaryota; kingdom Metazoa; phylum Chordata; class Mammalia; order Primates; family Cercopithecidae; genus Piliocolobus; species Piliocolobus tephrosceles. Next base: position 54,756,153 of record NC_045440.1, read on the forward strand.
CTCAAGCCCCAAACCCAAGCCCCTCTCCTTCATTCTCAGGAAACCATTTTACCTCCTACTCTACTATGCAAATTGTGTCCCTAAGCCCCCTCAACTTCCCATGCAACCTATAAACACATATAGATCAGTGTCTATTCTCATCTCCCTCAGTCCAGTCCCAGAGAACCATGTGCTCTCTCCTCCTTTTCGAGGTGTTAATCCCTTACATGTGCTTGTAAGTTTGCCAATCTCATTTCTTACTAAAGAAAAAGGATGTAATTAATTGTGAATAAGACATAAGCCCGGCCCTCTAGTAGTTTACATTCAGTAAAAGCAAACAGACATGTCAGCAGCAACTCTGATACAGTAAGAACCACAGCAGGGGAAGAACAGCACTGCAGAAGTCATGAAGGGTTGTGGAAAGATTCTGGTGGAGATGGCACCAAAGTCAAAATCCAGAGAACAAGAAGAACGTGAATGTGTTGGAGGCAGGGAGGGAACTGGATGAGACAGTATTCACAACTGAGCGACCCCAAAGGAATCGACATGCTGAGAACGAGGGAAGACACACACAAAAGGACATGTTGGAATCAGTTGGATGGAGGAATCTGGGTGGGTGAGTCTAGGCTGGTGTGTTGATTTTGGGGTTTTTCAGCACATAGGCGAATAAGATTGCCTGGAGAATTATGCATGAAAAGATAGCTGAGGGTAAATCATTGCAAGGATAGAACTGAGAGCCCCAAAGGAGACTGAGGATTCATCTTGTCAATACAGGTAAGAAGCAAGTCGGGGAATATGGAAATATGGCAGCAAATGCATGAGAGTGTCTTGAGGGGCAGTGGTGAACAGTGGTAAATGAAGACTCTTACATAGAGCTTTGTTCCAGCAATTTCTCCCCACCCTCCTGTATCACTGAGTTCACCTTGGCTATTTCCCACACCGTAAGCATGCTCGATTTCCCGTTAAAAACAAACCTGTGTTCCACTGTAAGGGCTGCCTCTTGTCGCCCCCTTTCTCATCAGATCTTTCACAATAGCCCACACTTGCTGTCTCCATTTCATCATCTCCCCATTTCTCACCTTGAGCTGCTCCAGTGCCCTCAACTGCTCCAAGGAGGCCTCTCCCTGCCAAGTCTACAGCGCAGTTTTCCCAGCCCTCTCAGTGGGCTGCTCAGCTCCTGATATCATGGATGACTCCTTCCTTGAAACAGCACTTCCCTCAGCTTCTGAGGTGCTCTCCCAGTTCTCCATATTCTCTCTCTTCTTCGTTTCCTTCCCAGGCACAAGAGCACAGCAGCTAAGGGCTTGGGTTCTGGAATCAGATTCTCAGACTCCCCTATTGACCATGTGGCAGTGGGAACTCAGGCTTCCTGGGTCTGCTTCCTCATCAGTGAAATTGAGGATAATAATGGTGCTAATCCCTGGTGTTGCTGAGGATTAAAGCCACTCTATGTACAATACAGTAAGCACTTACTACACATTAGTCACTGCTGTTATTACCTGGCCATTAAATGTGGTGGCCCCTAAGGCATGGACTTGGGTTTCCTTTTCTTGCCAATCTGTATGTTCTCCCTTGGTCCTCATATCCCCTTGTTTAAAATACCTACCAACCTACTGATGGCTACCAAACTGGGATCCAGTCAAGACTTTCTCCTGAACTTGAGAATCAGCTCCCAGATGGCCATCTCCACTGGTGTATCCCACAGAGGGTGGAACACACCAGCGCTTGGTTGTGACTCATGACCCCACTGCCTCCACACCCCAAGCCTGGCCCTGCCTGCAGCCCAGTGACCCAGCCAGTCACCTAAGTTCTTATCCAGTGTTAACTGTGACTCTTCCCTCCTTTTCTCTTCCCACACATAATCACCCAGCCTTGCCAATTTTACCTCCTATTTCTTACCTGTCTCTTTCTTTCCTCTGACCCCCATCATCTCTTATCTGCATCATTGCCAAAAGAGCTTCCCGGTCTCCTGCTTCTAGTCTCAGTCCATTCAAATCCATCTTTCAAATGCCTACAGGGTGGTCATTCTCACATAAATTTCTGTTTGTCACCATCTTTCCACTCCTTAACATCTCTCAGTAGTTCCTGATTGCCTGGAGTCAAATACTGAGTTCTTGGCCCAGCATAATAAGCAAGGCTCTCTGCAGTCAGGCTACTGCCTCCCTAGCCAGCCTCATTTCTGTTTTAGACTCTACAACATAGATGTGTAGAAAAGGTGCATATGCCACTCAGACCTTCATGACTATTCCTGAAAACTTGGTTTCTGCTGTCCCTTACCTGCTCCCTCTAAAGTTCCATTCTACCCAGCGAACTCCTATCATTTCTGTAAGATTTACCTCCTCCAAGAAACCTGACCTCCTAAGTCATGCCTACATCCTATGTTTGGGGGCCGTTTTTCAATGTTGCAGGAATATTCTGTACAATATTTATTTATCATCTAAGTAATTATAAGTTGAGACTCCCATCTCAAAAAAAAGCGATGTGTGTGTGTGTGTGTGTGTGTGTGTATACAATGAAATATTAGCCATAAAAATAAGGAAATCCTGCCATATGTGACAGAATGGATGAATCAGGATAATGGATGAATCTTGAGGACATTGTGCTAAGTGAAAGAAAGACAAATACTGCATAAAATAGCTAAACTCATAGAAGCAGAGAGTAGAATGGTGGTTGCCAGGGGCTGGCGAGAGGGGAAGTAGGGAGGTGCTGTTCAATGGGTATAAAGTTTCAGTTATATAAGGTAAGTGCTAGAGATCTGCTGTACAACATTGTGCTTATAAATATAAAAATTTGTTAAGTAGGTAGATCTCATGTTACCTGTTCTTAATATAAAAATTGAAAAAGATGGACAGATCAGCAAAATATTAAGATAAGTCAGCCTGATATTAACCCATAACCTTAACACTCCCCCAGATCTCTTTTGCTTCTGCAGGTTAACTGGAAATCTTAGCAGTATTCTCATAGCTTTTGATGTTTTGTATCAGCTCTTTTATTTAACTCAAATATTCACCCAAAATAATTTAAGATTTTTTTTTCACTTGCTTGTGACAGCAACCTGTTTCAAACCAGCTTAAACAAAAAGGAAAATGTTTTCCCTTCATAACCAGGAAGTCTACAGTAGTTCTAGCTTCCACATGGCTGGATCCAGACCTCTGATATTATCAGGACTCTCTCCATCTCTCAGCTCCCCTCAGCTTCATCATACACAAAGGATCTCTGCCATGTAGTAGGCAAAAAGCTGCAGGGAGCCCCAAACGCAGCTCAAGCTGACTTAGCTGTCACTGTTCATATGGGAATCTCAAGGACGGTCATAGGGTAGGGGGGACACTGTGAATGAGACCCGCCGGAGTCATGTAGAGAGGAGAAGGGGCAAAATTGCCCCTAAATAAATTAGGAAAGTATTTGGGAACTAATGCTGAGTTCATTAATGAGTTCAGTAATGCTGAGACAGAAGCTATAGCTATCACAGTCCCAACTCCAGTGCTCTCAATTTGTGCTTTTTTAATACCTGCTATAATTTCACATTGGCATTATCACACAAATAACGTTTATTTCAAAGTAGTTCAGTCATCCAATTATAAAAACACTTGGACCAATTTAACCAGACTGTATGGGATAGCACATATGAAATGTGTCTCTTTGAAATCATGGCCATTAAGGGGAAAAATAAAAATAAGCTATCTTTATATAGCATCCAGGGAGAGGAATCAGACCAAGGTAAGTCACCTGAGATAGCTCCTTGTGCTTTCAATTTCCATCCTCCAGCTGGATAAACAAGTACAAGAGTACAGGATAAACAAGTGCAAGAGTACAATGAAACTGTTGCATCACTTTGCAGAAATAAAGCACCAAAAGGGATCTCCCAATACTCTTAACTCCTTACACTCCTTATTTTAAAGTTGGAGTCTAGGCCAGGCATGGTAGCTCAGGCCTGTAATCCCAGCACTTTGGTAGGCTGAGGCGGGTGGATCACCTGAGGTTGAGAGTTCAAGACCAGCCTGTCCAACATGGAGAAACCCCGTCTCTACTAAAAATACAAAATTAGCTGGGCGTGGAGGCACATGCCTGTAATCCCAACTACTCGGGAGGCTGAGGCAGGAGAACTACTTGAACCTGGGAGGTGGAGGTTGTAGTGGGCCAAGATCGTGCCACCGCACTCCAGCCTGGGCAACAAGAGCAAAACTCCATCTCAAAAAAATAAAAAAATAAAAATAAAAATAAAGTTGGAGTCTAAAACATGACCAACCAGTAGTTATCCACTCTACCTCTGCAGGTCCCCAACCCATGGAACATTCTTTTTTTCTTTATATCTTAGCTCTTGAACAGTCGAGAACATCATGTAACACACTGACAAAGACATATCCAAGAAAAACTATTTCATGAGCACCTACTATATGACAGGCATTCTTCTGGATGCTAGAGACACAGCAGTGAACATATTTTCCACAAGAACTTAACTCCACCTCTACTAAGTAATAGCTGTTGATTATCAAATATAGCCATGATTATAAGCTGTTTTTTCCACTTTCCATATTGTGCAGAATATTCCTGCAACATTGAAAAATGGCCCCCAAACATAGGATGTAGGCATGACTTAGGAGGTCAGGTTTCTTGGAGGAGGTAAATCTTACAGAAATAATAGGAGTTCACTGGGTAGAATGGAACTTTAGAGGGAGCAGGTAAGGGACAGCAGAAACTAAGTTTTCAGGAACAGTCATGAAGGTCTGAGTGGCATATGCACCTTTTCTACACATCTATGTTGTAGAGTCTAAAACAGAGTGAAATAGTAATACTTCACTATTACTTTTTATTGACTTCAACTTAAACATTGTTCAACATAATTCTTCCATTACTTCCGAGGAATTTGTAACTCTGTCAAACTCTGTAACTCTGTCCTATTTCCCGTGAAGTAGTATCCTTAAGGTTGGTCCTTTGTTTTTCATATGTGACTTTTTTTGAGACAGAGTTTTGCTCTTGTTGCCGAGGCTGGAGTGCAGTGGCACGATCTTGGCTGACTGCAACCTCCGCCTCCCAGATTCAAGCAATTCTCCTGCCTCAGCCTCCCAAGTAGCTGGGATTACAGGCATGCGCCACTGTGCCCAGCTAATTTTGTATTTTTAGTAGAGACGGGGTTTCACCATGTTGGTCAGGCTGGTCTCAAACTCCTGACCTAAGGTGATCCACCCACCTCAGCCTCCTAAAGTGTTGGGATTACAGGCGTGAGTCACCATGCCCGGCCTCATATGTGGCTTTCACTAGTAATTCAGTGATTATCCCCATCATGTATTCCCAGTGGGATATACAATTCCTTTCGAATGGTTAATTTTCTATAACTAAATACAACTAAATGGGTACTAAATGGGAGGATCACTTGAGCCCAGGAGGTGGAGGTTGCAGTGAGCAGATTGTGCCACTGCACTTATCAGGGTCAATGAGTGAGACCCTGTCTCCAAAAAATAACAGAGAAAAAAGAAATAAAGTCAATTCAAATCCACAAATTACAATTTGACCCACAAGGACAACCACTATGTAGCTATAAAAATTCAAAGCACAGCCTGTTATTTCTTTTGCTGTCTTCTTAATACTTAAAATATTTGCCATTTGTAAGATTATATATAGGTTTAGATGATTGGGTGAATATAAATATTTCTGAATTTTTGCCAAGGCTTAGCAAAATTTATAAACCAATGCTCGTCATCACCCAGGTAAGCTAGAAAACCAAGATTGTTATTTTCTGCTTTCCCCAGGATGGTTCTTCATTATCTGCCACTATATTTGTCTAATTCCTTTGCATGTTCATTTAACACTGTTACTTTGCCCTGAAAGTAAATATCATAAAATATTACCCTTAATATTTACTTCCAATTATTTTACAAATGTCTAGTATTGGGCCGGGCATGGTGGCTCACGCCTGTAATCCCAGCACTTTGGGAGGCCGAGGGGGCTGGATCACCTGAGGTCAGGAGTTCGAGACCAGCCTGACCAACATGGTGAAACCCCGTTTCTACTAAAAAATGCAAAAAATTAGCTGGGCATGGTGGTGGGCGCCTGTAATCCTAGCTATTTGGGAGGCTGAGGCAGGAGAATCACTTGAACCTGGGAGGCAAAGGTTGCAGTGAGCTGAGACTGCGCCACTGCACTCCAGCCTGGGCAACAGAACAAGACTCCATCTCAAAAAAATAAGTAAATAAAGTCCAGTATTTTCCAATAGCAAGACTCACTATTTGGTCTCTCACATTAGATTAAGTATACACATGGGACACGCTCACATATTTACTCAGAACCTGCCACTCCATCCATCACCAGAGGTCCAGGAAAAGATAAGAAAGACAACATGCTCTGTAGTGCTGCTGAATACTAGTTTTTACTGAAGACCAGGCTTCACTTAATTAAAACTGTACTTTAGAAATACCTTAGTAGTTGAAGGGAGAGCGGGTATGTGGTTAAACAAAAGGTAAAGCAAGCTTCAATGTCTAAATAAAATGACAAAATGTGATACATGTTTAACAACAAAAAAACTTTATTGAATTACAAATTTTAAAATGGATCACTTAATTTAAAAGTGAGATTATTTTATTCTGAAACTCATTATTTCAAAAATGTACTTTTTGAAATAAAACAAAATCTTCAACTATGAACTGACAAAATAGAGGTTGAGTTGGTACCGGTGGGCCAATTCTTAACTAGGACATTTAAAAATGCTGCTTTCTGTATTACAACAAAATGATATGCAATAAGAAATTGGAAAAAGGGAGCAAAGGAGAGTGCAAAGCATGTACTGAGGTCTTTCTATGTGTGCCTGACAGAATGCAGATTCAGCATAAAATGTAGACTTTGCAACAGTGGCCTTTAAAGTATGCTAGAGCAAGTGTACCCTAGGGAACCTATGTGAAAACAATTTTTGTCTTACTCCAAACGAAAAAATGGTACACACTTTAACAAAAAGTAAAACTTAATTGTAAGATCTGTACTGTAAAGCTACTACTTGCTATGGCCCATATATTCAGTTTGTTCAACAATCTCACTCATTGACAGAAAAAGTCAGCAAATAAGACGTGGGACAAAAATATTTTCTATCAATCTCCACATGAAAAGACCACAGCTTTAATGATTTATACAATCCTTAAGATTAATCCTTGGTCAGTATAGATTTCCGAATCAAAATCTAGTCATGAACTGTTTACAATAGCTATACTACACTAAGATGCTAAACATTTTCTTTCCAGTATGTCTTCCTAAGAGGGGAAAAAAATAGTGGGAAGTTTTCATCTTTGCCTATGAGGGGATTTATGAAAAGCCTTCTAAACTACAACAGTTTTCTTCTGCAAAACTAAAACACATTATAAAGTCAAACAGGTAAATTAATAGGAAAACCAAACTGATCTCAATAAAGTCTTGTTTCCAAAAATCTATTAAGAACAAGTAATATACATGTACAAGAAATTACAAGAAATGATGATCACGGTTAGTTACAGATGCAAAATAATATCTAATATCCCAAGCTTGTGAACATAATAATTAAAATCAAATTCATAAGCTACCTCAAAATTATGTACATTTTAGATAAGCTGGTCAAGTATTATTTGAATACACACCATATTTGGTAAACCTAAAATTATATTACCTTTTCTCCTCCTTTAATATTTGCAGCTACATGCCAATATGAAAAAAAAAGCATTTTCATTTATGTATTAATAACAGAGAATAACAGAATTTCTACTGTGTATCTTTCACAGTGTAAAAGAAAAAAGTTAACGTATATTTTCCGTTAAGAAAGAAAAAATATTGCCAAAAATTTAAGTGATATCAACTTACTTATAAAAACGGAAAAAATACGTTTTGAAACAGATACCATATAATTATTATATGGTCTCCCTACTGATCTGAAACTACAGAAGGCATTTAAAGGAAGGGATGTTAGGTCAAAAACAAAGTCTAACCCAAGTTGCTTTAAAAATCTGATTTACAGGAAAACTAGTTGCTTGGCCTAGTTTAAAGCTAATTACAAAATCCGTTTTCTTAATGGTCCAGATATTTTGCCAATTCTTCCAACTCAACAGAACTGTCAAAAAAGAAAAAATATTTTGTGAGACCTTTAAATACCAATAAGGTTCATTCCCCATTTAATACAGCATACACCTGACCCTGCTTTTAAAAAGGATGCATTTTTGAAAAAGATGCTGTATTTTTCACACATAATAATCACCTATCTTAAGTGCCTGACTTTCCCAACTTGGAACTACTAGGAACATATAACTAAAGAACTTGTATAAAACAATTTCAGCATTTGTATTAAATACCTCTTTATGTTTTTAAGGTTAAAAAAAAAAAAATTCTTGGCTGGGAGCGGTGGCTCAAGCCTGTAATCCCAGCACTTTGGGAGGCCGAGACGGGCAGATCATGAGGTCGGAAGATCGAGGCCATCCTGGCTAACACGGTGAAACCCCGTCTCTACTAAAAAATACAAAAAAAAACTAGCCGGGCGAGGTGGCGGGCGCCTGTAGTCCCAGCTACTCGGGAGACTGAGGCAGGAGAATGGCGTGAACCCGGGAACCCGGGAGGCGGAGCTTCCAGTGAGCCGAGATCCCGCCACTGCACTCCAGCCTGGGCGACAGCGCGAGACTCCGTCTCAAAAAAAAAAAAAATTTCCAAACTTGAACTTCTAAAATATGCCAACCTAGGCATCAGCTTTCTATCCTAAATTGAACTTTCTTAAATTCAATTAAGTACTACGTCAAAACTTGTGTCACAAACTGCATGTATTCAAAACAAACTGCATTGCACACTTCATCACCATAATAAAAATGATTCATCAGCCAGGCACGGTGGCTCACACCTGTAATCCCAGCACTTTGGGAGGCCGAGGTGGGCAGATCATGAGGTCAGGAGATCAAGACCATCCTGGCCAACATGGTGAAACCCCGTCTCTACTAAAACACAAAAAATTAGCCGGGCATGGTGGCGCACACCTGTAGTCCCAGCTATTTGGGAGGCTGAGGCAGGGGAATATCTTGAACCCGGGAGGCGGAGGTTGCAGTGAGCTGAGATCACGCCACTGCACTCTAGCCTGGAAACAGAACAAGACTCCGTCTCAAAAAAAAAAAAAAAGATCCATCATGCAAAACAAATCCAAGAGAACAGGCCAAATTTGCTCAACAGGATTGAAAAAGGTGAATGTCCCTCTCCTAGACCAATGACAACTTCTGCAACCTGAGATGGGTAGGAAATACTGTTTCAAACCATGAAGATACTTTTAATAGCAGTAATCTTTCCAGCTCAGAACTAAATCTTTGTACGTAATAAGGGTACTGGCCGGGCACGGTGGCTCACGCCTGTAATCCCAGCACTTTAGGAGGCCAAGGCAGGCAGATCACCTGAGGTCAGGAGTTCAAGAGCAGCCCGGCCAACATGGCGAAACTCTGTCTCTACCAAAAATACAAAAATTAGCTCGGCGTGGTGGCACGTTCCTGTGATCCCAGCTACTTGGGAGGCTGAGGCAGGAGAATCGCTTGAACCTGGGAGGTGAAGGAATGAGTGAGCTGAGATAGCGCCACTGCACTCCAGCCTGGGCAACAGAGTGAGGCTCTGTCTCAAAAAAATTAATGAATAAATAAAATAGGTACTGGCCCCTTAAAGTGGAGTTGAAGAAGCCAAATGGATATCCTCAATATGGTTTGGGACTCTGGCCCAAAGGGCTTCTAGTTCACTTCTGATTTTTAGAAAATGCTTTAAGCTAAGTGAATAATTCAAAAGGAGCATTAAACTGAAAAGTCTATGTAAGTATAAATGAAAAAAAAAAAAATCTTGTACAAACTTCAGAAAAACTAATAAAAATAGCCAGCATTTTTAGAACACCAACAATTACCAGGCACATCAAACATATTATCTCTACTCTTCATCACAATCCGAAATGTGGGTAGTATTTACATTTAATACATAAGAACAATACAGTTCAGTAATGGGGAAGTGGCAAGGGAGTTCAAAATCAGTTTGCATGATTCCAAAGACTAAATTCCTACTACATAAGCCTCCCAAACTCACACCCTTAACATCCCCATCTATAATAATTAAAATGTTTTTAGTACTGATGTGTATTTCTGCTCCCAAATTTAAATTTTATGCTTTTGTTTCACAAAATCACTCAAGAATGAATCATTTAAATAATATAAACTTGCCTGTGTGGGACTAATTTCAAGAGCACACAGGTAATATGAAGGCTTAGTGAAAAGTGTACAAAATGACAGCAGTGCTCATCTGTAATTTCTAAAATAAACACTGAAATCATTGGGTCTGATTTCAACAAGGGAAAAAAATTTTTCCAAAATCAAGATCTATTAAAATAAGTAATAAACACATAGAGATTTTCTGAAGTACAAGAGTCAAAACTACTTAATGAATATAGTATAAATAGGATGGTGATATAATAATTGAGCAGTTAAGATTCACTCCCCATTTCCTGTACCAAAACAAATAAAGGTGGTAAGGTCAAGTTAATACTCTTTTATTTCTAGTAGGGTAACAAGATAGTATATTCCATTACAAGTAGTCAGGGACTACAAGAGTACTGGATAGTGTGAGCATATCTGTATATATTTAGATATCTAGGCAGACCTATGAAAAGACCAGAAGAAATCATTCTATTGTAAGTTAGTATAATATGAATCCAAGAGGGTCCATACCTTCCATCGATTTCCACATTCATTACAGACAACAAATGTTGTCATTGGTTCATCAGCACTACGGGTTTGTACCTGCAGCAAAATTAAATTACATGTACTTTTTGCAGTACTATAAAAAAAACCCAACCCAAATAATGTTATACATAAATATATATAATATTTAATAAATATAATGGTACCACAATAAAATGAATAGAAGTCTGAAAAAAGTTTAAATAAGCTAAATAATGTCAGCAAAGCACACATTTCCAAACTTCATTTTCCTAAGTCCTTCTTTGTCTTTCCTGTTTAATATATGCTAGATAAGTGGGAAAATCCTCTAAAGTCACACCTTATTTTTTAATAAATAGCTAATAAATATTTTTAAAATTCATCAGTAAGTTATTTGGAATAAGGATCTCAAAAACAATTTCATCAGTAAGCAGCACAGAAATGAATAAATTTAAACATATGTCAATATTCTCTTACAAATTAACAAGATGCAAAAATTAAGAATATCTCAGTCTGACAAATACAACTGCAACAACCTTTCTAAAAGTTAGGCAGCATTCTCTATAACCTAGAAACTTGATATCTAATCTACTTCTAAGATGGCAATTAAAAACACAAAAATACAAAGGATGTTTAAAGAGTATAATTTTACAACAGCACAACACTAAGAACAAATATCCAACAGGGAAGTAATGACATAAAGTAAGAGTATATCCATCTGATGAAATATTACACAGCCAGTAAGATGCTTACAAAGGTTTTTGGGTTTTTTTTTTAAACAAGAGGGAGAGAACTCCAGATGTGTTTGGTTTCTTCAAGCATTTGTTTAGCAAGATTAAAAGTTAAAAATGGCACCAAACAAGAAATAATCAGTGACCAGCAGTTTAAGCACATAGCAAAGGACCTGAGATTTTAGGAAATGCCAGAAAAGAATCAAAAAGTCAAAAGTGGCCAGGCGTGATGGCTCACGCCTATAATTCCAGCACTTTGGGAGGCTGAGGCAGGTGGATCACTTGAGGTCAGGAGTTCGAGACCAGCCTGGCCAACATGTTGAAACCCCGTCTCTACTAAAAATACAAAAATTAGCCGGGTGTGGTGGTGGGCACCTGATTACCCAGCTACTCGGGAGGTTGAGGCAGGAGAATAACTTGAACCCGTGAGGCAGAGGCTGCAGTGAGCCAAGGTCACACCACTGCACTCCAGCCTAGCAACAGAGCGAGATTCCATTTCAAAAAAAAAAGTTCAAGTTGAACTATGCTATGGATAAGAGGACACCACATTAACCACAGCACTACAGACGACTTGAAACATTTTTATGACCTTTCAGATTCTGATTCCAATCTTTATGATGAAGATAGCAAGCAATGAATCAAAAGAAAATATAGAAGAAAAAACTGCAGACTAAAAAAGCAATAGATTCAAAAAAATCTAGTTGAGAAAAAGAAACCAAGAAAGCTAATCAAAAGGATTCTGAAAATAAAACTGATATAGATAATTCTGAAATAATTTAAAAAATGAAAACCATGTAAATCTAAGATAGCTCCCAACATAAGTCCAAAGAAGGACAGCAAAAAATTTACACAAAAAAGTACAAAAGAGGAAAAAAACATTATTCAACATACTATCGACTCTTCTTTCAAAGAAAAATGAAGGACATTAGACTCAGGCACCTCTGCTGTGAACTCTCCCAAGATCAAGTGTTCCAAGACAAGAAGATAAATGCAACCAGTGGTTCATCAGTGCCACAACAAGCGGCAGTGATGGTTATGAAAACTCAACAGACAGTAAAATGCTTGACAAAGATGCTTTGAAGGAAGATTTAGAAAGTGTTAGTAAAACAGGAAGTGATGAGGAATCTAAAAATGAAATTACAACTGTTGGGAGAGCTTCAGGTGATGATGATAATGGAAGTGGTGATGATGAAGATGAAGAGGAGGATGACAAGAATTGTGAGGATGATGATGAAAGTGACAGCAGCCCTAATCTTGCAAGGAGTAAAGGAAATACAGAAACTAGTTCTGCAAATGAAGATGATATGGCAGATGTGTTTCCAGAAGAATCTAGTTTTGGGCATGCTTGGAGAGAATCAGATAAACCTGCTCCTCATGCTGATGACATTACACATCAATTAGCAGTTTGCAACATGGACTTGGACAGATTAAAGGCAAAAGATTTGCTGGCTCTGTTCAATTGATTTAAACCCAAAGGAGGTGTTATATATCCTGTAAAAATACATTCTTCAGAGTTTGGAAAGGAGAGGGTGAAGGAAGAGCAAGTTTGAGGACCAGTAGAGCTATTAAGTGTTTCTGAAGATGCCCCAGAAAAGGACTGGACCTCTAGAGAAAAACTGAGAGATTATTAATTCTCAAATGACTGAAGTACTATTATGCAGTGGTAGACTGTGATTCTCCTGAAACAGCCAGTAAAATTTATGAGGACTGTGGTGGCCTGGAATTCGAAAGTAGTTGTTCTTTCACAGATCTAAGGTTTATACCAGATGATACTACTTTTGATGATAAGCCCAAGGACACGGATTCAGAGGTGTATTTAACAGCATATAAACCAAAATATATCACCTCTGCTGCAATGGGACCATCAATGGTGGAAATCACTTGGGATGAGACTGATCATGAAAGAATTACAACATTCAATAGGAAGTTTAAAAAGGAAGAGCTTTTGGACATGGATTTTCAAGACTACTTAGCTTCCTCTAGCAAAAATGAAGAGGAGATAGAAGAGGAGCTACAAGGTGATGACCAAGTCAATGCAGAAGAAGATGGGAAAATAAAGAAAAGTCAGAAGGATGATGAAAAACAAATCACTAAATATAGGCAACTCTTGCAGGTTATTCAAGAAAAAGAAAAGAAAAACAAAGAAAATGATATGGAAATGGAAATGAAGTGGGTTCCGGGTCTTAAAGAAAGTGCAAAGAGATGGTCAAGAACAAATTGGAAGGAAAGGATAAAAATTGCCTTAGGAACAATTTTTAGAGAAGAAGAAAGAGAAAAAGAGACAGAAAGAAAAAGAAGACTCTTGTTGAAGAGGCCAGTGAAAATTAACTTCCCTCTGATGTTGATACGAATGAGTGGTACCTTGCTTAAAGAAGTTTAAAAAAATAGGTATAAAGAAACAAGTGGATAAAATCTGCAAAAGACGGCACATCTCCAGAAGAAGAAACTAAAATAGAAAGACAAAAGGCTGAAATGGCTTTCTTCATTGGATGAGGACGAGGAAAGTAAGAAACGCTTCAATTACAAGATGTGGAGCACCAGAACCTGAGCAAAAAGAAGAAAAAGCAGCTCATGAAAAAAAAGAAATTATTAGAGGATGACTTTGAGGTAAATGTTAGCAATGCATGGTTTCAGGCAATGTACACTTCCCACATGTTCAATTTGCATCCCTCAGATCCCAATTTCAAGAAAACAAAAGCTATGGAAAAAGTCTTCGAGGAGAAAGCCCAGCAAAGAGAACGGAAAAAACAAGAACTCAGGCAATAAAGAAAAAAGAGGGCTGAGCACGGTGGCTCACGCCTATAATCCCAGCACTTTAGGAGGCCAAGGTGGGTAGATCACCTGAGGTCAGGAGTTTGAGACCAGCTGAAACCCCATCTCTACTGAAAATACAAGAAAATTAGTTGGGCATGGTGGCGGGCACCTGTAATCTCAGCTACTCGGGAGGCTGAGGCAGGAGAATCATTTGAATCAGGGAGGCAGAGGTTGCAGTGAAGTCCACTGATCCTGCCTTGTCAATGTTTATTAAATCTATAAAAACCAAAACAGAGTAGTTTCAAGCAAGAAAAAAAAAAAGTCAAATAACTAGATGTTATTTCTTTTTGAATTGAAAACAACTCCTAAAATATACAGAAAGAGTAGGAGAAGCATTTATTGGGAACAAAGCTACCTTCAATAATATGAATAAAATCTTATTCTGAACATAGTAAAATTTTTCTTCATAAATAGTTGTTCTTAACTGTGGATGACTGACAAATTTGTATTGTATATTCCTACAGATCAGTCATAATTAAATCAAATTACCTGAACTGTAGGGTTTATAAAATGTTTACATTTTATGAAGTTCAATTCTAACTAGTGGAAAGTTACTCTAGCTTTTGCTTTTTTGGAGGGAGAGCGGGGGCGGGGAGGATGGAGTTTCATTCTTGTCACCCAGGCTGGAGGGCAATGGCATGATCTTGGCTCACTACAACCTCCACTTCCTGGGTTCAAGCAATTCTCCTGCCTCAGCCTCCTAAGTAGCTGGGATTACAGGCATGTGCCAACACGCCTGCCTAATTTTTTGTATTTTTAGTAGAGATGGAAGTTTCACCATGTTGGCCAGGCTGGTCTCAAGCTCCTGACCTCAGGTGATCTGCCTGCCTCAGCCTCCCAAAGTGTTGGGATTCCAGACTTGAGCCACCGCACTTAGCCTACTCCAGCGTTTTAAAAGGCTGTTTACAATTCTATGTGAAAATAGAGCAGTATCTACTCTTAAGTTTGTTTAAAGGTTAGGGATAATTTGAAATATACCTATATTATATATATATATATTATATTATTATATAGTATTATATATATATATATATATAAAATACATGAACTTCTCTGGGAGCAGGAGGCAGATTTAAATAGCTATTAAAATAATTTCTTTTTCGCTGGCTGGGCGCGGTGGCTCACGCCTGTAATCCCAGCACTTTGGGAGGCCGAGGCAGGTGGATCACGAGCTCATGAGATCGAGACCGTCCTGGGTAACACGGTGAAACCCTGTCTCTACAAAAAATGTAAAAAATTAGCTGGGTGTGGTGGCAGGCACCTGTAGTCCCAGCTACTTGGGAGGCTGAGGCAGGAGAATGGTGTGAACCTGGGAGGCGGAGCTTGCAGTGAGCCGAGATCGTGCCACCACACTCCAACCTGGGTGACAGAGCAAGACTCTGTCTCAAAAAATAAAATAATAATAATAATTTATTTTTTTTAGCCATAAAGGATGGAAGTCAAGAACTTTTTATCATGTTTAGTTTATGAAATTAATTTGTAAATAAAAGAGCAAAATATTTTTATTAATTTTTGTATAGCATTGATTTATTTCACTTTGTACATCTCAAATAAACTATTATCTGAAAAAATTTTTAAAAAGAGGAAAATGCAGCCGGGCACAGTGGCTCACGCCTGTAATCCCAGCACTTTCGGAGACTGAGGCAGGCGGATCACAAGGGCAGGAGATCAAGACCACAGTGAAACCCCGTCTCTACTAAAAATACAAAAAATTAGCCGGACGCAGAGGCGGGCGCCTGTAGTCCCAGCTACTCAGGAGGCTGAGGCAGGAGAATGGCGTGACCCCGGGAGGCGGAGCTTGCAGTGAGCCAAGATCGCACCACTGCACTCCAGCCTGGGGGACAGAGCGAGACTCTGTCTCCAAAAAAAAACAAAGAGGAAAATGCTTACATTATGGTAGCTAAGTTAAAAGAAGAGTATAAAATAGTTTTTACAGTATTTAATTCCAACTATACATAGAAAAAAATTCAAAATGTGGTATGAACATACAGTGGAATATTATTCAGCCGTAAAAAGCAGGGAAAGTCTGACATATACCACAACACAGATAAATCTTGCAGATATTATGCTAAGTGAAATAGGCCAGTCACAGTAAGACAAACATTCTATGATTCTACTTACATGAAGTACTTGGTATAGTCAAATTCTGAGAGACAGAGAGCAGAATGGTGGTTGTTGGGCTGGGGGAGAGGGGAATAGGGAGTTACTGTTTAATGGGTAAAGAGTTTCACTTTTGCAAGAGGAAAAGCATTCTGGAGACTGGATGTAGAGCACTGTGAATGCTCTACTACTGAACAGTACACTTAACTGGTTAAGATGGGAAATTTTAGGTTTTATATGTATATATATTCTACCACAACTACTTTTGTTTAAACTTAAAAAGAGAACTCAGCAAGAAAAAAAGCTAATATGATTTTTTAAAAACTTAATCTATACAAGATTATAAATTTCTGAAGTTCTAAACTGAAGAGAATTACCAGAACCAAAGGTCTCAAAAACAGAAAGGTTATTTCTCTGAATGAAGATGACAAAGCATTATTAAAGTTAAATGTTATTCTTAAGTTTAAGTTGTGGCAAGAACCTAAATACTAACAATGCTGCATTTAGAATAAGGTTTACTGAAATTCCATATGAGATGATAAAATCCCAGTTTATCACCACTTCAAAGATCAAAGGTTCATGACACCAGTAAACTATTAACATGCCTTCCAACTCAAAGGCCCAAAGGAAGACAAAGCAGCACTATCCTCAGAACAGCAGCGTTCTGCTCACTTAAGACCTTCAGATGAAAATGGTTTGAAAACTCCTGCTATACTTTACATATACTTAATTCTGATATCCAGGGCCCCAAAAGTGGACATGAGGAATCTTTTGCTCTCTGGGAAAAATTTTAATCTCCTCTTGGGTACACAGTAATCAAGAGTTACACTTAGCTCTTTTACATCTGTTATTTCCATGAGAACTTTGAGAGTTCTCTATCTGAAGAGAACACTTTGTGATTCTAAGAAAATCATACTGGCTTCAACTTTAGGCTGGGTTCTTTCTGCTAAAAGAAACAAACTTGGTATTTACGTTTTTTGTCTTAGCTATTTATAACTTGATTATGTAAGTATATCACTTCTACTTTTTACATTTTAAAGAAGCTTTAACTTTTAAATAACTTTCTATTTATACTTAATACTTTCTAATACATGGCATTTTTAGGGTACAATTTTTATTGCTAAGATATTTCTACCTGACTAAAAACAATAGAGCAATTCAAACTCAGAATTTTCTGAGACCACTTTTATCAGTGCTGATGCATTTTAGTAACAATCAGTAGTAAAACTGCTACAAAATGAAACATGGAAATACACAACTGTGACTTGAGACTTCAAACAGGTAAAGGACTTCGGACTGGTTAAATGAAGTATATCTGAAAATGGAGACTACATGTCTATAAATAGTAGAAAAGAGGCAGAAGCTCATATAACATTCTACCATATGTGCTTAGAAAAAGGAAAACAAAGGCCGGGCGCGGTGGCTCACGCCTGTAATCCCAGCACTTTGGGAGGCCGAGGCGGGTGGACCACAAGGTCAGGAGATCGAGACCATCCTGGCTAACATGGTGAAACCCCCTCTCTACTAAAAATACAAAAAAATTAGCCAGGCGTTGTGGTGGGCGCCTGTAGTCCCAGCTACTCGGGAGGCTGAGACAGGAGAATGGCGCGAACCTAGGAGGTGGAGTTTGCAGTGAGCAGAGATGGCCCCACTGCACTCCAGCCTGGGCAACAGAGGGAGACTCCGTCTCAAAAAAAAAAAAAAAACAAAAAAAAAAAGCCTGTCTCTGTAGACTGCGCCTCTGGGGACAGGGCTCAGCTAAAGGAGCAGAAGCCTGTGAAACGCGAACGACTCTGTCTGACAGCTTTGAAGAGAGCAGTGGATCTCCCAACACGGAGGTTGAGATCTGAGAAGGGGCAGTCTGCCTGCTCAAGTGGGTCACTGACCCCTGAGTAGCCTAACTGGGAGACATCCCCCACTAGGGGCAGTCTGACACCCCACACCTCACAGGGTGGAGTACACCCCTGAGAGGAAGCTTCCAAAGCAAGAATCAGACAGGTGCACTCGCTGTTCAGCAATATTCTATCTTCTGCAACCTCTGCTGCTGATACCCAGGCAAACAGGGTCTGCAGTGGACCTCAAGCAATCTCCAACAGACCTATAGCTGAGGGTCCTGACAGTCAGAAGGAAAACTATCAAACAGGAAGGACACCTATATCAAAACCCCATCAGTACGTCACCATCATCAAAGACCAGTGACAGATAAAACCACAAAGATGGGGAAAAAGCAGGGCAGAAAAGCTGGAAATTCAAAAAATAAGAGCGCATCTCCTCCTGCAAAGGAGCACAGCCCATCGCCAGCAACAGATCAAAGCTGGTCAGAGAATGATTTTGATGAGATGAGAGAAGAAGGCTTCAGTCCATCAAACCTCTCAGAGCTAAAGGAGGAATTACGTACCCAGCGCAAAGAAACTAAAAATCTTGAAAAAAGAGTGGAAGAATTGACAGCTAGACTAATTAATGCAGAGAAGGTCATAAACGAAATGACAGAGATGAAAACCATGACACGAGAAATACGTGACAAATGCACAAGCTTCAGTAACCGACTCGATCAACTGGAAGAAAGAGTATCAGCGATTGAGGATCAAATGAATGAAATGAAGCGAGAAGAGAAACCAAAAGAAAAAAGAAGAAAAAGAAATGAACAAAGCCTGCAAGAAGTATGGGATTATGTCAAAAGACCAAATCTACGTCTGATTGGGGTGCCTGAAAGTGAGGGGGAAAATGGAACCAAATTGGAAAACACTCTACAGGATATCATCCAGGAGAACTTCCCCAACCTAGCAGGGCAGGCCAACATTCAAATTCAGGAAATACAGAGAACGCCACAAAGATACTCCTCCAGAAGAGCAACTCCAAGACACATAATTGCCAGATTCACCAAAGTTGAAATGAAGGAAAAAATCTTAAGGGCAGCCAGAGAGAAAGGTCGGGTTACCCACAAAGGGAAGCCCATCAGACTGACAGCAGATCTCTCGGCAGAAACTCTACAAGCCAGAAGAGAGTGGGGGCCAATATTCAACGTTCTTAAAGAAAAGAATTTTAAACCCAGAATTTCATATCCAGCCAAACTAAGTTTCATAAGTGAAGGAGAAATAAAATTCTTTACAGATAAGCAAATGCTTAGAGATTTTGTCACCACCAGGCCTGCCTTACAAGAGACCCTGAAGGAAGCCCTAAACATGGAAAGGAACAACCGGTACCAGCCATTGCAAAAACATGCCATAATGTAAAGACCATCGAGCCTAGGAAGAAACTGCATCAACTAATGAGCAAAATAACCAGTTAATATCATAATGGCAGGATCAAGTTCACACATAACAATATTAACCTTAAATGTAAATGGACTAAATGCTCCCATTAAAAGACACAGACTGGCAAACTGGATAAAGAGTCAAGACCCATCAGTCTGCTGTCTTCAGGAGACCCATCTCACATGCAGAGACATACATAGGCTCAAAATAAAAGGATGGAGGAAGATCTACCAAGCAAATGGAGAACAAAAAAAAGCAGGGGTTGCAATCCTAGTCTCTGATAAAACAGACTTTAAACCATCAAAGATCAAAAGAGACAAAGAAGGCCATTACATAATGGTAAAGGGATCGATCCAACAGGAAGAGCTAACTATCCTAAATATATATGCACCTAATACAGGAGCACCCAGATTCATAAAGCAAGTCCTTAGAGACTTACAAAGAGACTTAGACTCCCATACAATAATAATGGGAGACTTCAACACTCCACTGTCAACATTAGACAGATCAACGAGACAGAAAGTTAACAAAGATATCCAGGAATTGAACTCATCTCTGCACCAAGCGGACCTAATAGACATCTATAGAACTCTCCACCCCAAGTCAACAGAATATACATTCTTCTCAGCACCACATCACACTTATTCCAAAATTGACCACATAATTGGAAGTAAAGCACTCCTCAGCAAATGTAAAAGAACAGAAATTATAACAAACTGTCTCTCTGACCACAGTGCAATCAAACTAGAACTCAGGACTAAGAAACTCAATCAAAACCGCTCAACTACATGGAAACTGAACAACCTGCTCCTGAATGACTACTGGGTACATAACGAAATGAAAGCAGAAATAAAGATGTTCTTTGAATCCAATGAGAACAAAGATACAACATACCAGAATCTCTGGGACACATTTAAAGCAGTGTGTAGAGGGAAATTTATAGCACTAAGTGCCCACAAGAGAAAGCAGGAAAGATCTAAAATTGACACTCTAACATCACAATTAAAAGAACTAGAGAGGCAAGAGCAAACACATTCAAAACCTAGCAGAAGGCAAGAAATAACTAAGATCAGAGCAGAAATGAAGGAGATAGAGACACAAAAAATCAATGAATCCAGGAGTTGGTTTTTTGAAAAGATCAACAAAATTGACAGACCGCTAGCAAGGCTAATAAAGAAGAAAAGAGAGAGGAATCAAATAGACGCAATTAAAAATGATAAAGGGGATATCACCACCGACCCCACAGAAATACAAACTACCATCAGAGAATACTATAAACACCTCTACGCAAATCAACTAGAAAATCTAGAAGAAATGGATAATTTCCTGGACACGTACACTCTTCCAAGACTAAACCAGGAAGAAGTTGAATCCCTGAATAGACCAATAGCAGCCTCTGAAATTGAGGCAACAATTAATAGCCTACCCACCAAAAAAAGCCCAGGACCAGATGGATTCACAGCTGAATTCTACCAGAGGTACAAGGAGGAGCTGGTACCATTCCTTCTGAAACTATTCCAATCAATAGAAAAAGAGGGAATCCTCCCTAACTCATTTTATGAGGCCA
>NC_045440.1:54787267-54900207 GCF_002776525.5 Piliocolobus tephrosceles
TATGAACAGACATTTCTCAAAAGAAGACATTCATACAGCCAACAGACACATGAAAAAATGCTCATCATCACTGGCCATCAGAGAAATGCAAATCAAAACCACAATGAGATACCATCTCACACCAGTTAGAATGGCAATCATTAAAAAATCAGGAAACAATAGGTGTTGGAGAGGATGTGGAGAAATAGGAACACTTTTACACTGTTGGTGGGATTGTAAACTAGTTCAACCATTATGGAAAACAGTATGGCGATTCCTCAAGGATCTAGAACTAGATGTACCATATGACCCAGCCATCCCACTACTGGGTATATACCCAAAGGATTATAAATTATGCTACTACAAAGACACATGCACACGTATGTTTATTGCGGCACTATTCACAATAGCAAAGACTTGGAATCAACCCAAATGTCCATCAGTGACAGACTGGATTAAGAAAATGTGGCACATATACACCATGGAATACTATGCAGCCATAAAAAAGGATGAGTTTGCGTCCTTTGTAGGGACATGGATGCAGCTGGAAACCATCATTCTTAGCAAACTATCACAAGAAGAGAAAACCAAACACCGCATGTTCTCACTCATAGGTGGGAACTGAACAATGAGCTCACTTGGACTCGGGAAGGGGAACATCACACATTGGGGCCTATCATGGGGAGGGGGGAGGGGGGAGGGATTGCATTGGGGAGTTATACCTGATATAAATGATGAATTGATGGGTGCTGACGAGTTGATGTGTGCAGCACACCAAAATGGCACATGTATACATATGTAACCTGCACGTTATGCACATGTACCCTAGAACTTAAAGTATAATAAAAAAAAATAATAATAAATAAATAAATAAATGAAAAAAAAAAAAAAAAGAAAAAGGAAAACAAAAATATTTGCATGTATACACATAAAATACCTAGAAAGTTTCACAACGAACTAGTAACCTTGCTGTACTTCCAGGGAGGGAGAACAAGGTGGCCACAGGCAAAAGTGGGAAGGGAATTTTCTACTCATAACCTTTTGTACCTTTTGCATTTTTAACCACAAAAATAACTACCAACAAAATTTGTTTTAAGGCCCATTTAGAGTTTAGTGATGTTATTTTTAAAGTGCTTAATGTTCTATCAGTGAAAAAAATCAATTCCCCAAATCTGCTGTCTGAAACAGTAGATTTTCTAAATATTATCTCCCTTAAGGAGACAATCTTGAGCTTACAGCAGATGATATAGCACAAAAACCTATTTGGCAAATGAAACTAAGACAGTGATAAAAACAATTTTCTCATATGCACATGCAACCAAAATAACTATAGCATAGTTTTCAGCTGTTGAAGAATAAAAAGGCTAGTCATATCAGACATAAATGTAAGTTATCAATATTACAAAAAAAGGAACAAATTATCCAGAAGCCAGTTAAGTCTAAAGTACCCATAAGCCATGTGGAGGAGAGTGAAGAACTTTCCTCATACAGTCCTGCAAAATAAAAAGGATTATGGCCAATTTACCTAGTAACTAATATAACTGCTTATGAACTTTTAAAAAAGAACATGGTCATTTTATTAATTCTTATACTTTATAAATTTTATTTGACACAGCTTTCACAGTAGCTATTTCCATGACAGTATAGATATATCAAGTTGGTTTTAGTTAACTAGAATCAGTATTAAGAAAGCATTCTGGCCAGGCACAGAGGCTCAAGCCTGTATTCCCAGTACTTTGGGAGGCCGAGGTGAGAGGATCACTTGAGTCTGGAAATTTGGGATCAGCCTGGCCCACACAGCAAGACCCCATCTCCAAAAAAAAAAAAATAATAATAATGTTTTTAAAAGAAATCACTCTTATACTTAAGAAAGAAATCTTATCCCCTCTTGAACTAGTTCCCCAGTTATCCTTTCCATGGTTTTGCTTTCCATGCTTTCAGTTATCCGTGGTCTGAAAATATTAAATGAAAAATTCCAGAAATAAATAACTCATCAGTTTTAAACTGCACGTTGTTCTGAGTAGCATGAAGAGAGCCTGTACCATCCTACTCTGTCTCACGTGGACTATGGATCATCCTTTTGTCCAGTGTATGTCACTATAATGCTACCTACCCATTAGCCATCCACATCATCAGGGCTGGATGAGGCAGGACCACCTGAAGCAGATGAGCCTCCTTCCGATGCATCATTAGAAGGTGAATAGCAGCCTAACACTTAAGTCACAATGCCTACATCATTCACTTTGCCTCATCTCATCAAATGAACAGGGGTGAGTACAGTGCAAGACACTGTGAGAGACAGAAAGACTACACTCATATTACTTTCATAACAGTATCTTGTTATAATTATTCAATTTGATTAACAGTTATTATTGTTAATCTCTTCCTAGGCTTAATTTATAAGTAAAACCTATCAGTACATATGTATAGGAAAAAACATGGTATACATAGGGTTAGGTACTATCTGTGGTTTCAGGCATCCACCTGGGGTCTTAGAACATATCCCTCCATGGATAAGTGAGGGACTACCATACTGGCAATTATCTTGGCTATTTATTTTAAAACAGGAGCTGCAAGCATTTTTATAGAAAAATAAGAATCTATAAACAATCACAAACCTGTGTGTAAGTGCAATTCTTCTTTTTACATTTGCCACATGTGAACAAGTCAGTCTGGGTCCCACCAGTCTTGGCCATCTGATGCTCTCTGATGGCTTCTTTGGTCAAGTTTTTCCGCATCTCTTTCAGCTCATCACTAGCCATTTCCTATTAGGTAGGGGGCAATACCACTCAGTTACAGACACCTTCTATATATATATCCTGAATGATATTTTGATCAATTAGCCTAATCATAATAATAAACCACATATCAACCTTTAAAGTTTTAAAAGCATTAAATTAACATTTTTCCTTCCAGGGCTTGTAAAAGTTTAATTCCTTTTAAAAATTTCTTCAAATACTTAAAAGTTTACATATGAAAATCAGACTTAAGTACTGTTTAAAGGCTACTGAAACCACCTTTGCAAAGATTATGATAGAGAAATCGAACATGACTGACTCCATCTGGCTTCTAGTGTCACAGGCTGGCTATCTTCCCTCTTTCCTGGGCACAGGCCAAGCTAACCATGGGAGGAATTTATAGTTTAACTTTGATGCAAAGATGGTAACAGTCCTTCCCTAAAACCAATGCCTCCTCGTTCAGAGCCTGAGATCACCTTTGCAAGACTAATGAAAGGCCAGAGGATTAGGATTATGGGAGGGGCCCGAACTCTGCTAAAATGTAGACATAGTTTCTATAATCCCTCACTGCTTAGGAGTCATGTGGCCAGAGGGCACAAAGTGTGTGACTTCCCTGATTGCTCCTACAGGTAATATTATTATTGTAGAACCTGAGATTGGTTTTTTGAGATGTTTTTCAGACTGAGCCCTCCAGAACTCAGGCCCCTCATCTAGAGGTACAGAAGGACCAGTTCCCACATCCCAGTGATTCCATCCCCAACCAATCAGCAGCACTCATTCCCTAGTCATAGGAATAGTCTCCACCAAACTATCCTTATAAAACCCTAACCTCCCGGAGACTAATTCGAGTCTTCACGGAGACTAATTCGAGTAATTACTTCGTCTCCTGCATGGCCAGTCTTGTGTTAATAAAACTCTTTCTTAACCGCAATAGCGCAGTCTCAGTGAACTGGTTTTGTGTGTGCAGTAGGCAGGAAGAAGCTGTTGTGATTACACTATGAACAATGTAAACCTACGAGTACCTCTAGTAACCAGATTATAGTCTCTAATACCATTGCCTATACCCCATCCCCAAAAGAAGTCAGGGATCTCTGGAGCAATGTCTGATTCCAGTTTTGAGGCAAGAAATGTACAGAATATGCCAGGGTCATCTTCTTGTGTCAGTTTTTACTAGCTACAGTCATACTTTGCTTTATCTTGCTCTGCACTATTGTCCTTCATTTTATTGCACTTTGCAGTTACTGCATTTTTTACAAATTGAAGGTCTGCAGCAATGCTGTGTTGAGCAAGTCTATTGGCGCTATTTTTCCAAAAGCATGTGCTCGCTCCATGTCTCTGTGTCACATTTTGGTAATCCTCACAATATTCCAAGCATTTTCACTATTATCTGTTAGGTGATCTGTGATCAGTAATTTCTCATGTTACTATCATTGTTTTGGGGGCACCACTAACTTTGACCACATAGACAGTAAACTCGACAAATGTTGTGTGTGTTCGGACTGCTCCTCTCTTTCCCCGTCTCTCTTCCTCTCCTTGGGCCTCCCTACTCCCTGAGACACAACAGTATTGAAATTAGGCCAATTAATAACCCTACAATGGCCTCTAAGTATTCAAGGACAAGGAAGAGTCAACATGTCTCTCGCTTTAAATCAAAACCTAGAAATAAGACTACGTTTAGTGAGGAAGGCACGTGGAAAGCTGGGATAAGCCAAAAGCTAGGCCTCTTACACCAGTTAGCCAAGCTGTGAATGCAAAGGAAAATTTCTTGGAGGAAATTAAAAATGCTACTCCAGTGAACACATGGATAATGATCAAAATAGCCTTACTGCTGATATGAAAACATTTTAGTGGCCTAGACAGAAGACCAAACCAGCCATAACATTCCCTTAAGCCAAAGCCTAATCCAGAACAAGGCCTTAACTCTTTAATGCTGAGAGAGAAGCATTAATGCTTAAAGCATAATGCTGAGGAGGAAGCTGCAGAAGAAAAGTCAAGAGGCTACCAGAAGCTGTTTCATGAGGTTTAAGGCAAGAAGCCATCTCCATAACACAGTACAAAATGCAAGGTGAAGCAGCAAGTGCTGATGGAGAAGCTGTGGCAAGTTATCCAAAAGATCTAGCTAAGATCATTGATGAAGGCAGCTATTCTAAACAACAGATCGTCAATGTTGATGAATACTGGAAGAGGGTGACATCTAGGACTTTCACAGCTAAAGAGAAGTCAATGCCTGGCTTCAATGACTCAAAGGACTTTGAATGACTCTCTTGTTAGCGGCTAAGGCATCTGGTGACGTCAAGCTGAAGCCAGTGCTCATTTACCATTTAAAAAATCTTAGGGCCCTTAAGAATTATGCTACATCTACTCTGTGTTCTATAAATGAAACTACAAAGCCTGGATTACAGCACATCTATTTACAGCATGATTTACTGAATATTCTAACCCCCCCCTATTGAGACCTACTGCTCAGAAAAAAGATTTCTTTCAAAATATTCCTACTCATTGACAATGCACGTAGTCATCAATATACATAGTCATCCAATAGATCTGACGGAGACATCCAAGGAGATTAATGTTATTTTCATGCCTGCTAACAACAACATTCATTCTGCAGTTCATGGATCAGGAGTAATTCTGACTTACTTTTTTTTTTGAGACAGGGTTTCACTCTGTCACCCACGCTGGAATGCAGTGGCGCAAACTCAGCTTACTGAAACCTCCACCTCTCAGCCTCAAATGATCCTCCCAACTCAGCCTCCTGAAGCACCTGGGACTACCGGAATGCGCCACAACATGCCCAGCTAATTTTTCTGGTTTTTTTTTTTTTTTTTTTTTGTAGAGATGGGAATTTGCTCTGTTGCCCAGGCTGGTCTCCACCTCCGGGGTCCAGTGATCTGCCCATCTCGGCTTCCCAAACTGCTCAGATTACAGGTGTGGGCCACCATGCCCAACTGACTTTCAAGTTTTATTATTTCAGAAATACTTTTTGTAAGGCTGCAGCTCCTACAAAAAGTAATTCCTCAGATAGATCTGAATAAATTAAACTGAAAACCTTTTGGAAAGGATTAACCATCCTAGATGCCATTAGGAACATTAGTGATTCATTGAGAAGAGGTCAATATATCAACATTTAGAGGAGTTTGAAAAAAGTTGACTCCAATCATCATGGATGACTTTGAGGGGTTTGACTTCACTGAAGAAAGTAACCGCAGAGGGGCCAGGTGCGGTGGCTCATGCTTGTAATCCCAGAACTTTAGAAGGCCGAGGTGGGTGGATGACCTGAGGTCAGGAGTTTGAGACCAGCCTGGCCAACATGGTGAAACCCTGTTTCTACTAAAAATACAAAAATTAGCTCAGCATGGTGGCGGGCGCCTGTAATCCCAGTTACTCAGGAGACTAAGGAAGAAGAATCGCTTGAACCCAGGAGGCAGAGGTTGCAGTGAGCAGAGATCACACCACTGCACTCCAGCCTGGGCGACAACAGTGAAACTCCGTCCCCCACCACCACCAAAAAAAAAGTAACCACAGATGTAGTGGAGAAAGCATGGGAAGGAAAATTAGAAGTGGAGCTTCAAGATGTGATTGAGTTGCTTCAATCTCATAATAAAAGCTGAACAGATGAGATGCTTCTTGTGGATGAGCAAAAAGTGATTTCTTGAGATGGAACCTATTCCTGATGAAGATGCTGTGAACATTGTTGAAATGACAGTAAAGGATTTAGAATAGTACATCAACTTAGTTGATAAGGCGGCATCATGTGACAGCACTGACTCCAATTTTGAAAGAACATCTACTATGCATAAATGTTATTAAACAGCATCACAAGCTACCAAGAAATATTTTATGAATATTTGCTCCATCAATGCAGCAAACCTCACTGTTGTCTTATTTTACAAAATTACCACAGTCACCTCAACCTTCAATAACCACTACCCTAATCAGTCAGCAGCCGTCAACATCCAGGCAATTCCCTTTTCCAGCAAAACAGTACAACTTGCTGAAGACTCAGATGATCATGAGCAATTTTTAGCCAGGTGTACACTGTTTAGCAAGGTATAAGGTATACACTGTTTTCTTAGGTGTAATGCTACTGCACATTTAATAGATTATAGTATAAGCATAACTTTTATATGTACTAGAAAGTCAAACAATTTGTGTGACTCTTGTGTCACTTTACTGCAATATTCATTTTATTGCAGCATTCCAATCCAAACTTGCAACATATCTGAGGTATGTTTGTGTACAGAAGAAAAATTCACTCTCTTGAATGTTTACTAAAACAGTGAAATTATAGATGCAATATAGCTAATATCTATGAACAACCATGTCTATAAATAGCAAGCTACAAATTTCATTTTTTCTATAATTCCCTATTAAAATTTAAGAAATAATCAATAGGATGGGCACGGTGGCTCAAGCCTGCAATCCTAGCACTCTGGGAGGCTGACGCAGGAGAATTGCTTGAACCCGGGAGGCGGAGGTTGCAGTAGCCGTTGCACCCCAGCCCGGGCAACAAGGGCAAAATTCCATCTCAAATTTAAAAAAAAGAAATAATCAATATGGTGTAACCAATTTTATAGTGTTTAATCATGAAAAAAGGTTAGCACTTACAAAGTTTACTTGCAATTAGAGATTCAACTCTCTGGTTCTATATGAATTCATAAAAAGTAAAACAATTGGCAGCCAGCCATGGTGGCTCACGCCTATAATCCTAGCACTTTGGGAGGCTGAGGCGGGCAGATCACCTGGAGGTTGGGAGTTCGGGACCAGCCTAACCAACATGAAGAAACCCCGTCTCTACGAAAAATTAAAAAATTAGCTGGGCGTGGTAGTGCATGCCTATAATCCCATCCACTCGGGAGGCTGAGGCAGGAGAATCGCTTGAACCCAGGAGGCAGAGGCTGCGGTGAGCCAAGATCGTGCCATTGCACTCCAGCCTGGGCAACAAGAGTGAAACTCAGTCTCAAAGAAACAAAAAGTAAAACACATTTGTTTTTAAACAATAATTTAATGTAATCACATTAAAAGCATGGAAACAGCTGGAGAAGGAGCAAAGTACTGACAAAAGATATAATCACCTTAAGTATTTGTCTAGTATATACCAGAATAACAGAAATTTATTACATATGCAATATTTATATAGTAGTCTATGATGATAATAGGCTTTACACTTCACAACAGAGAATCACATCATAGAAACCTCAGATTCATGCATACTCACCTCTGCTGTCATTCTAGCAAATAAGTCAGGAGGAATATTCCCACAGAGGACATTTTTCCTTAAATTTGGATTTTTTGCATCTTTAAGATTTGATATCCTACTTCGTACTCTATTTTTGTATTTCATGTCTGTATTCCTTATTTCTTGATATATAGGTACCAGGCCGTTAAGGAAAAAAGGTAAAATTATAAAAACAAAATCATTTTTTTTTCCTATTCTGCCAAAATAAGAATTCCTGAGGCCAGGCACGGTGGCTCATGCCTCTAATCCCAGCACTTTGGGAGGCCAAGGCTGGTGGATCACGAGGTCAGGAGATTGGGACCATCCTGGCTAACATGATGAAACCCCGTCTCTACTAAAAATACAAAACAATTAGCTGGGCATAGTGGCAGGTGCCTGCAGTCCCAGCTACTCGGGAGGCTGAGGCAGGACAATCACTTGACCGGGGAGGCAGAGGCTGCAGTGAACTGAGATGAAGTCACTACATGCCAGCCTGGGTGACAGAGAAACACTCCATCTTAAAAAAAAAAAAAAAAAAACCTGAAATTTCTAAGTAATTCATAACAACTGTTTCCAGTTTCCAGTTTGGATTTTTTTTTTTTTTTTTTTCTTGAGACAGAGTCTCACTCTGTCCCCCTGGCTGGAGTGCAGTGGCGCAATCTCGGCTCACTGCAAGCTCCGCCTCCCGGGATCACGCCATTCTCCTGCCTCAGCCTCCTGAGTAGCTGGGACTACAGGCGCCCGCCACCGCACCCGGCTAATTTTTTTGTATTTTTAGTAGAGACGGGGTTTCACCATGTTAGCCAGGATGGTCTCGATCTCCTGACCTTGTGATTCGCCCTCCTCAGCCTCCCAAAGTGCTGGGATTACAAGCGTGAGCCACCATGCCCGGCCTAGAATATGTTAAAAACAAGGTACTATATCTAGTTCCTTGAACGGTAATTGGCAAATAATAGTGATATTACTTTTACATTGTAAACTAGTTGTTTGCTTGTTTGTTTTGAAGGCGGGTAGAAAGTCTCACTCTGTCACCCAGGCTGGACCTCAGCTCACTGCAACCTCCATCTCCCGGGTTCAAGCAATTCTCCTACCTTAGCCTCCCGAGTAGCTGTGATTACAGGCGCCTGCCACCACACCCGGCTAATTTTTGTATTTTTAGTAGAGACAGGGTTTCACCATGTTGGCCAGGCTGGTCTCAAACTCCTGATCTCAGGTGATCCACCCATCTTGGCCTCTCAAAGTGCTGGGATTATTGGCGTGAGCTACCGCGCCCAGCCTAGTCATCTTTTATTTCCTAAATGTTTAGTGCCAACAGTATGCAAGTCAACAGGGTTTCAAAAAGTAACTCAAGTACTCAACATGAGAAAGCATATGTTTGAAAAGAAACTTGAACTTATTCAAGCTTTACTTGCCCAAATCTGAATTCTACTAAGGATCCTAAAAGTCTCTGGTTACACAGTTCCAGTAGGGTCTCTGAGAAGAGACCATTCATTCAACATGGCCATGAGGGTTCATCTCCTCCCCCAGCTCAGCAGGAGCTACCTCAGCAGGCTCTTCTCTCCAGAAGAGGTCACTGCCAAAGCTGAACCCTGGAATAGCTCCCTTCCTAATATGGCCATTTCCTCAACTAGGACAATCCCATGTTACACAGCCGCCTAGATGCTCCCTGCCCCTACCCACACACAGTACCCCTTTCCTGGAGCCCTTTCCCGGTGCTCAGCATGAACATGTTTCCTCTGGGATAATGAGCTCAGGTGACTGTGTGTGCTCTGAGGTCCCCCTAACTGAGAAGTTTTCACATTTACGTGTGTATACTTTCCATGCCCTTTTGCACAACTTAAATTCAGACACTACATTCTCAATTTACAAGGCAGAAAATTTTCAAAGCCATCAATACTATACTTCGCTTTTGAATAACAGGAAAAACAAGACAAATAAAATGATATAGATGTCCCTCTCCTTTCCAAGAAAACAATACAATCAAGACAGAAAGTGAAGAATAAGACTTTGAATTCTATACCAGCAGGAAAAATTAAGCTAGCAGATTTCTTAAAACAATTATGACCCCTTGAAGTTGTGTGATACCGAGTGACTTGTCTGGCTGGTAGCAGAATAGATGTCACTCCTTGGCAGTAGTTTTGAAAGCCAGTATGCAATTTATCCCTTTTACCTTCTGCCACATCACCAGCTCACAATGGCCACTCCACCGGCCTGGTCCTAGAGGACAATGACCCAAAACCCAGAGTCCTCAGCTAGCCTGTGCTGAACATATAGGACAAATAAATTCCTATTTGTCCAGTTTAATCTGTGAAAGAAACCTTTGTGGTGTTAAGCCACTGAAATTTCAAGGTTGTTACCACAATATAACACAGCCTATCCTTCCAAGTACATGAAGTCAATCTTGGACACTAGTATTTTGCTAGGAAAGCGAAATTCCTTAGGTTTTTGAATTGCCAATGAGTTACACTCATGTTCTCGTGTATTTTGTAATCTCTTCTAATTATGTTATCGGTTTGCCTTTCTCGTTCTCAATCACATTTTCACTCTCCTGCTATCTGAATCAATTTTACCAGGGATTTATATATTTCAGTTTCCAAAGAGCCAGGTCCTTTCAAACTTTGCTGTTTCTAGCTCATTCAGCTTCATCATGAAGGAAAAAGTCTAGCGTGGTGGTCAAGATCGTGGACTTGGAGCCAAATTCCCTACACTGGAATCCCAGCCTTGTCAGTGTCAGGCTGTGTGATCTACAAAAATGACCAATCCTCTTCTGCTTCTGTTTTCTCTCTGTAAAATAGGATGAGAGCACCTAACGCATTGAAAGGACTACCGCAGGTAAAACCATGCCTGGCACTTGTGTATGTTCAATAAATATTACTTATTAAAAAAAATTATGAATATACACACAAAGGATATCTTCTTCAATTTGAGATCCTAATTCTTCCTCATCAGCTCCAATTGCAATGTAGTCATCTAAAAACAGGCATAAAGAATTGTCAAGTTATTATAACAGATTAAAAGAAAATTCTAATACCAGGTAATTAAACTGCATTTCTATTTCTTAAACCCCATTTGCCTGACATAAAGAAGTCGTTCGGTTTAGTTGGTTAGAATCTGGTCACTTCACTGCCGACTAGACTCCTTTTCTGGGCTTCACCTGATACCCACAGTCCTCCTGCACTGACGACTCCTGATCCCTCAGGCATAGGTAGTAACTGATCTAGCAGGCAATTCATCTTTCATAACTCCATAAATTCTGGCTGCTCCAGCAGAGAGTAAAGAAAGTTACAGAAAGAACTGTCTTCTCTCCTGTGACTCAGGCTTCAATGCAAAGAAACCATTCATTTAATCTGCCAATCACATATACAGACACACTCAGAAGACTCCTATATGAATATTCAAAAGAAAGAAATAAACTAGGAAGAGAAAAAAAAAATATATATATATATATAAAGAGACAGTAAGGAAATCAAAGTAGAAAGGGCAGAGTAAGGAGAAATACAGGTCAAAGTAGCCATGGTGCAGAATGAGAGAAAAGAAAAAGGATGAATTCGTATAAAATGTAAATATTCCTGTATATAAAACTTTAAAGCCAAAATGTTACATGTTAATACTGGATACTTTCAAATTAAATTAAGCTCCCATACATAAATCAAGACTCATCCCTCTCTTAAGTAGAAAATGGAAAACGCTCATACTGTATGCCATACTATTTAACAATTCAGTATTGTTAACTCTCAATATAAGATCAGCGTACACAGTTTGCAGATTAAATTGTGGAGAAACAAAAGATTTGTGAGAAAAAAGTATACATTACTATGAATTCAGGGAAAACATCCATGTATTAGAGGGAATCTATTTCTTACAATTACGTAGTAATAAGCAAATGCCCCAGTATTCCTCCTTCTCTCCCCCTAACAGACCCCTATCAGCAACAACTTCTCTCCGAGCTAAGCAGCAGTGGGAGGGCTATCCACAGGGTGACACTCATCAAACAGCAATATGGAGTTGGAGATGGCAGTAGTTGGTGGTGGTGACCAAAGGGCTAAGAAATAACATGCGCTGGACTTACCCCCTGTTCGAAGAGCTGCCGCAAGCATCTCCCTACACTTCAACCGCACAGAATCAGAAGTGCTTGGTGCCCGAGGAAAGGATGAAACGTAAGTATCTCGAGCATGTGTCTCATCCTTTCTGTTGCTTACATTGCCACTGGAAGTAC
The DNA here is from genome assembly GCF_002776525.5 of Piliocolobus tephrosceles. Classification (NCBI taxonomy): domain Eukaryota; kingdom Metazoa; phylum Chordata; class Mammalia; order Primates; family Cercopithecidae; genus Piliocolobus; species Piliocolobus tephrosceles. The sequence goes on from NC_045440.1 coordinate 54,799,419, forward strand.
TGAAATACACACACACAAACACCCCAAAAAGAAATCAAGAACAATCCTCTCAAAGTAACAGTATTACTATCATGCTGTAAAAACAAACTTTGGGGCCCAAATAAATGACACAGTATCTCAGTGACCTTTATATGAGGGGAAAAAAATTGCCTGCATACAGATTAAAAAGAAGTGAAAAAGTTTACAATTTAGTAAAGAGACAAGTATCGTGCCTTTTTTTTTAAAACTAAACATTTTATCTTTGATTCTCATTTTAAATATTAAGCAATATTTTTAATAGAGAAAATACCCATTATAGCTCAGTAAAACAAATGAAAAGCAATGATCTTGGTATAAGGAGAGGGATGAAGGGATGGGACCAGAGAATGACGGCTTTCTTTTTTTTTTTTTGAGACAGAGTCTCGCTCTGTCGCCCAGGCTGGAGTGCAGTGGCGCGATCTCAGCTCACTGCAATCTCCACCTCCCAGGTTCACGCCATTCTTCTGCCTCAGCCTCCCGAGTAGCTGGGACTACAGGCACCCGCCACCACGCCTGGCTAGTTTTTTGTATTTTTAGTAGAGAGGGGGTTTCACCATGTTGGTCAGGCTGGTCTCGATCTCCTCACCTCGTGATCCACCCACCTCAGACTCCCAAAGTGCTGGGATTACAGGCCAGCCTTTTTTTTTTTTTTTTTTTTTGAGACGAAGTCTTGCTCTGTTACCCAGGCTGGAGTGCAGTGGTGCATTTCGACTCACTGCAAGCTCCGCCTCCCAGGATCACGCCAGAGAATGACAGCTATCAACCAAAACTAGAGACAGAGAGAGAGTGAGAGAGAAAATGCTAGAAAAATCCTGTTTCGCAGGGCACGGTGGCTCACACCTGTAATCCCAGCACTTTGGGAGGCCAAGACAGGCGATCACTTGAGGCCAGCAAATCCAGCCTGGGCAAAATGGTGAAACTCCATCTCTACTAAAAATACAAAAATTATCTGGGCGTGGTGGTGCCCACCTGTAATCCCAGCTACTTGGGAGGCTGAGGCAGGAGAATCGCTTGAACCCAGGAGGCAGAGGTTTCAGTGAGCCAAGACTGCACCACTGCACTCCAGCCTGGGTGACATAGCAAGACTCCAACTAAAAAAAAAAAAAGAGAGAGAGAAAAAGAAAAAGAAAAACCTTGTTCCACTTAGTGAGGTCCCCAGTGAGACAAATACCATGTGTAATGATGAGTCGTGAGGCTACAAAATGGTGTGTTTCTCCCCAGAAACATCACCTCAGTATGAACATTTGGGAAGTTTTATAATTTTCCAGTCAACCTAATTCTTTCAATTGCTTCTGAGTAGCTTCTTACATTGGATTATCACTAAAATGGGTTCTTTCTAAAATAATCTTCATGATTACAATTAAGCTTTATCACATTTAAGACAGCTGCAGTAACACTTTTCAAAGACTGATTAAATCATCCACCATCCATAGATGTGACTTGCTGCAATGCTGCAAGAACATACTCCCTTGCCTTCTCTCCAAAACATAACCACTGTTAAACTTCACAAACAGGTGCCTGTGGGTAAGATGGTCATTAGTACCTTCTAAATTTAGTCAGCTCCTTTTTGAAGTCTTAGTGATTTCCCCCTGTATTCCCAAAATATTGATTCACACAGGTTTGTATACAATGACTTTTCATACATTTTTCTCTCTATCAGACTGAGTTCCTCAAGAACAAAAACTAGGATTTACTTTTCTTTATGTTTTCATTATGTAGCATAATGCCTGTCAGTGATAAACAAATGAGCAAACCAATGTTTAAAAACCCATTTCTTTTTTTTTTTAAGACTCCAGCCTGAGCAATTGAGCAAGACTTTTCATAGTGGTGAACAGAGCAAGAGTTGTACACTGGTGCCATCATAGCTCATGCAGCTTTGAACTCCTGGGCTTAAGCAATCCTCCTGCCTCAGCCTCCTGAGTAACTAGGACTACAGGTGTATGCCACCATGCCCAGTTAATTTTAAAAATATTTTTTGGCCAGGTAAGCTGGCTCATGCCTGTAATCCCAGGAGTTCAACAACAGCCTGGACAAAATAGTGAGACCCGGGGTCGCCAAACACGGTGGTATGCACCTGTGGTCCTAGCTACTTGGGAGGCTGAAGTGGGGGGCAGGCTTGAGACTGAAAAGTTGAGGCTGCAGAGAGCCTTGACTATGCCACTGCACTCTAGCCTGGGTAAAAGAGCAAGACTCTTGTCTCCAAAAAACAGTCCAACAAACAAATAAACCACCTTTTGTTTTTGGTAGAGAAAGGGTCTATGTTCTCCAGGCTGGTCTCGAACTCCTGACCTCAAGTGATAATTCCGTCTTGGCCTTCTAAAGTGCATTACCCACCGTGCCAGGCCCCAAAACCCATTTCTTTTCTTTTTTCTTTTTTCTTTTTTTTGAGACAGAGTCTCATTCTGTCACCCAGACTGGAATGCAGTGAAACAATCATGGCTCACTGCAGCCATGACCCCCAAGCTCAGGCGGTTCTCCTGCCTCAGCCTCCCAAGTAGCTGGGACCACAGGCATGTGCCATCACACCTGTCTAATGTTTTCTATTACTTGTAGAAACAGGGTCTCCCTATGTTGCTCGGGCTGGTCTCAAACTCCTGGGCTCAAGTGATCCCCCACCTTCGCCTCCCAAAAGTGCTGACATTACAGGTGTGAGTCACCACACCCAACCAAAAACCCACTTCTTAAACACTTTGATTAAATGCTTTTGCTTCTCTGTGTCTGCAGCCAAATGCTACACAGAAACCAAGAACCAAGGGAAACTGCCCATACGGACTGGGAGAAACTTTTCCTCACTAGTTTCACTATTGCTGGTCCCACTTCCTACATTCTGATCCTTCTCAATCCTCTTGTATTTCTGTGTGTGTGGGGAGGGGGGACTGGGGGGCGTGTGTAGATAGATACCAATCAGTTACTTTATCAGACTTCATACACAGTAATTTTCTTTTGCAGAGAGGTTCTATACCTACACGTCAAGCACGTAAAACTGATAAAAGACAACAAGAGGCTGGGCATGGTGGCTCACGCCAGTAATCCCAGTAGTGTGAGAGGCCAAGGTGGGTGGATCACTTGAGGTCAGGAGTTTGACACCAGCCTGGCCAACATGACGAAACCCCATCTTTATTAAAAGTACAAAAATTAGCTGGGTGTGGTGACGTGCACCTCTAATCCCAGCTACTCGGGAGGCTGAGACGGGAGAACCGCTTGAACCTGGAGGGCAGAGGTTGCAGTGAGCCAAGATTGTGCCAATGCATTCCAGCCTGGGCAACAGAGAGAGACTCCATCTCAAAAAAAAAAAAGAAAACAAGGCAGGGCATGGTGGCTCACACCTGTAATCCCAGCACTTTGGGAGGCCAAGGCAAGTGGATCACCTGAGGTCAGGAGTTCGAGACCACCTGACCAACATGGAGAAACCCCGTCCCTACTAAAAATACAAAATCAGCCGGGTGTGATGCACATGCCTGTAATCCCAGCTACTTGGGAGGCTGAGGCAGGAGAATCACTTGAACCCGGGAGGCAGAGGTTGCAGTGAGCCAAGATTGAGCCATTGGACTCCAGCCTGGGCAATAAGAGCAAAACTTCGTCTCAAAAAAAAACAAAATAGGCCGGGAGCAGTGGGTCAAGTCTATAATCCCAGCCTTTGGGAGGTCAGGCGGGCAGATCATGAGGTCAGGAGATCAAGACCATCCTGGCTAACACGGTGAAACCCCGTCTCTACTAAAAAAACACACATGCAAAAAAACTAGCCGGGCATGGTGGCTGGCGCCTGTAATCCCAGCTACTTGAGAGGCTGAGGCAGAGGCGGAGCTTGCAGTGAGCCGACATTGCGCCACCGCACTCCAGCCTGGGCGACGGAGCGAGACGCCGTCTCAAAATAATAATAATAATAATAATAATAATAATAATAAAATAAAATAATAAAGACAAAGACGAGAGACTGAGAAACTATTCCAGATTCAAGAAAACTAAACGGATATAATTTAGAAAAAATTGCATAAACTTTATTAACAACCACTGTTTAAGCCCACCTTTGACTTACCTTTTTTAATATAGTTAATATGTTTAATATATATATTTAATATAGTTAATACAAATACAAAAAACAGTGTACGAGACATTAACATAAACATGAGCAGTGCATGATCAATTTTGGGAAAATATTGAGAAACAAAGTTAAAATCAGCAGTAGCCTTAATGTCCTAAATACCTCAACATGGCTGGGCGCGGTTGCTTACGCCTATAATCCCAGCACTTTGGGAGGCCAACGCAGGTGGATCACCTGTGGTTGAGAGTTCGAGACGTCTCGCCAACATGGTGAAATGCCGTCTCTACTAAAAATATAAAAATTAGCCAAGTGTGGTGGTATACACCTATAATCCCAGCTACTCAGGAGGCTGAGGCAGGAGCATCATTTGAATTTAGGAGGTGGAGATTGCAGTGAGTCGAGATCACGCCATTCCAGCCTGGGTGACAGAGAAAGACTCTGTCTCAAAAATAAAAAATAAAAAAGGCCAGGCACGGTAGCTCACGCCTGTAATCCCAGCACTTTGGGACACTGAGGAGAGTGGATCACCTGAGATCCGGAGTTCAAGACCAGCCTAGCCAACATGGCAAAACCCCATCTCTACTAAAAACACAAAAATTAGCCAGGTGTGGTGGGCGCCTGTAATCCCAGCTACTTGGGAAGCTGAGGCAGGAGAATTGCTTTGAACCTGGGAGGTGGAGGTTGCAGTGAGCTGAGATCGCACCACTGCACTCCAGCGTGGGCGGCAGAGCCAGACTGTGTCTCAAAAAGGTATGTAGGCCCCTCCCCACCAGAATTCCTGATTCAGTAGTTACAGGATGAGGCCTGAGAATCTGTTATTTCTAACAAGCTGTCAGGTTCTGTCCTCTTCCAGGGACCGCACTTTCGAGAACCATTGCTTTAAATCAGTGTTGACAGTTAACCTACCAGGTTCCCAAGAACAGAGGAACGATTTGTATTTAACCAACTATGCGTATGGCAACATGTCCAATACTGCACAGTTCATGATATGTAATAGGAAAGAACACATGCAAAGGCCTCATAGGAGGTGAGGAACAATCTGAACTCTTCGTTAATGAACTTCACATTTTAAGTTCTTATAACAAATTGATATATATATTTTTTAAGGTCTCACTCCATTGCTCAGGTTGGAGTGCAGTGGCATGATCTTGGCTCACTGCAACCTCTGCCTCCTGGGTTCCAGCAATTCTCCCACCTCAGCCTCCCAAGTAGCTGGGACTACAGACACATGCTGCCATACCTGGCTAATTTTTTTTTTTTTTTGGTAGAGAAAGGGTTTCACCATGTTGGCCAGGTTGGTCTCGAACTCCTAACCTCAAGTGATCCTCCCACCTCAGCTTCCCAAAGTGCTAGGATTACAGGCGTGAGCCACCGTGCCTGGCCACAAAATTGCTAAATTCGAAAGGAAGAAAAAAAGCATGCAAAGGAGAATGAGATCAAGGGCCAAAATAAATCTAAAAAAGAAATGTGGTAAATAGAGGAAGTAACCATTTGAATCTCTAATTACTACCTCTATTATCAATTCTATCAGTGCCTATCCCAGCAATCCCATTCAATTAAACTTGTTAAGTACAATATAAATTACTTATTTATTCAATGTCTTCTACCTCTCAAATGTTCAAGAAATCTGAAAAAAAATTAGAATACTTGGCTATATACATTTACTAATTCCATTTGATTAGAAAACAAAAAAAGGAGTGTAGATAGGGGAACATTAGACGGGGGGAATTGATGCAGGAAGTAAAACTATGACTTTCAATATAAATAAATGTCTATACTGTGAAGTACCTTTCTTCTCTTGCTTCAGGGCTGTTCTGCGATGTAATTGCAGGTTCTTTTTTCTTTTCATCAAGGTCTTTCTCAGCTGATGGCCCATCTGAAAATTATGAAAACTCTTAAGTTGCTAGCATTCGTAAAAACTAAAATACTGCATGTTAACAGGCTAGTTGCACAACAACATGAACTAAAACTCTAAGTTTCCTACAAGTAGACGAAGTTTGATGAAGCTATTAGCATATGTACTGTTTTTCACAATGCAAGTTCAGTCAATACTCCCAAATAAATTCCCTCATTTGGTGGGAACTACAAATTCATATGCCATGGGAACCTAAAGGGAGGAAAGTATATGGAACAAAGAGATGGGAAGAATATGGAAATATCTGCACTGCTACTTTAAAAATGAAAGCACAGGCCAGTGAAGTGGTTCACACCTGTAATTCAAGCATTTTGGGAGGCTGTGGATCACTTGAGCTCATGAGTCTGAGACCAACCTGGGCAACATGATGAAACTCTGTCTCTACAAAAAATACCAAAATTAGCTGGGCTTGGTGGTGCACACCTGTAGTCCCAGCTACTCAGGAGGCTGAGGTGGGAGGATGGCTTTTGCCCAGCAGGTGGAGGCTGCAGTGAGCCAAGATCACGCCACTGCATGCCAACCTGGGCGACAGAGCCAGACCTTGTCTCAAAATAAAGCCAAATAAAATAAAAATAAAACCATAAAGCATACACAGCAATACTGTTTTAATAAATTTCCATAAAGTTAGAAAATTTAAGGTAGTATCCAAAATATAAATATTTCTGATATGGGTAAACAAAAAACACTTTCATAGAAAATACCTCAGGATGAGTAAGACCTACCCAGCACCTTCTCTATCTTAAATTATCTATAAAGTAATACAGAGTACACAAGTTTTAAGACCTAAAGAGGTGGCTGGGCACGGTGGCTCATGCCTGTAATCCCAGCACTTTGGGAGGCCACAGCAGGCAGATCACGAGGTCAGGAGATTGAGATCATCCTGGTTAACATGGTGAAACCCCGTCTCTACTAAAAAAATACAAAAACTTAGCCAGGCGTGGTGGCACGCACCAGTGGTCCCAACTACTCAGGAGGCTGAGGCAGGAGAATCGCTTGAACCTAGGAGGCAGCCGGGCGCGGTGGCTCAAGCCTGTAATCCCAGCACTTTGGGAGGCCAAGACAGGCGGATCACGAGGTCAGGAGATCGAGACTATCCTGGCTAACATGGTGAAACCCCATCTCTACTAAAAAATACAAAAAACTAGCCGGGCGAGGTGGCGGGCGCCTGTAGTCCCAGCTACTTGGGAGGCTGAGACAGGAGAATGGCATGAACCTGGGAGGCGGAGCTTGCAATGAGCTGAGATCCAGCCACTACACTCCAGCCCAGGCGACAGAGCAAGACTCCGTCTCAAAAAAAAAAAAAAAAGAACCTGGGAGGCAGAGGTTGCAGTGAGCCGAGATCGTGCCACTGTACTCCAGCCTGGGTGACAGAGAGAAACTCTGTCTCAAAAAAAAAAAAAAAAAAAAAAGGTAAGCAATGACATATTATGAAATAATGTACATAAAATAGGTTGAGTCAGTGCAATATTTTAACAGCCAAAAGAAACATTCACTTTTAAATCAATCAACACAGCCTTAAATTTTAAAACTGGTGCCTGCCTGGGGCTGGATGTGGTGGCTCACACCTGTAAACCCAATACTTTGGGAGGCTGAGGCAGGTGGATCACTTGAGATCAGGAGTTCAAGACCAGTCTAGCCAATATGGTGAAACCCTGTCTCTACTAAAAATACAAAAATTAACTGGGCATGGTGGTGCAGACCTGCAATCCCAGCTGAGGCTGAGGTCGGAGAATCATTTGAACCTGGGAGGAGGAAGTTGCAGTGAGCCGATATTGTGCCACTGCATTCCAGCCTGGGCGACAGAGTGAGACTCTGTCTCAAAAAAAAAAAAAAAAAAAATCGGTGCACGCCTGTAGTCCCAGCCACTCAGGAAGCTCAGGCAGGAGGAACGTTTGAGCCCAGGAATTTGAGGCTGCAATGAGCTATAACTGCACCACTGCACACCAGTCTGGATGACAGAGTGATACCCTGTCTCAAAAAAACAAAAACAAAACACACAGCCTTGAAGCTAAGTTCAAAAAACGTTTGGGTCTAACGTATAAAGTACACCAGTTAACTATGTTTGGCTCCCTACATAAGCAATAAAGGCTACATAAAGAATTTTTTCAATTCTTCACATCTCTCTGTATAGAATATAGAAGAAACTATATCCAACTGGATAGCAGGATCACCTAGGGAGCCTTTAAACATATCCTCATGCCAAGCTCCAAACCAGATCCACTCAATCCAAATCTCTGGCAGTGAGGCACAAGCATCATTATTTTTTAAAGTTCCTTAGACAACTCTAATATATAGTTATCTGGATGAGAATCACTGATAAGAGAAAGGTTCAAATCACAACTGGAGAACTCATCTTGTAAACTTGAAGTCTGTCAAACCTAAAATACAATTCAAGCCCTCTGATAAAACATGCACATACACTTTAGTTTTCACATAATTTTACTGCTCCTTGTTATTCTCAATAGTTACCTTGAAGGCTCAAATCCCAAAGATGCTACAGTACTGTAACCCTGAAAACCGAAGTAATAATGACACATGGCAAGGACTAACAAATGGTCCAAAAGTAATAGGGTAGAAAGCATTTAAAAGGGAAAACTGATGTAACAATGAAATATGATCCAGCAAGGATCCCATGCTGCCAAAGGGACACAGAACTATCTCACACACTGCTCTGGCACAGTGAATTAGTACAATCCTTTTGGAAAGCACAGCAGTAACAGGCATGAACAGCCTCAGAAGCATCCCTACTATCTGATATGGTGTTGTGGGCAACACAGCACAGCTAGCAGGGAAGGAAGTGCTCCAGCTCTGGACTCTAGCTGTCTGCAATCAAGTCCTAGCTTAGCTATTCATCACTGATTCAACTGTGTGCAAGGTATTTAACTGCTCAATGCCTCAGATTCCTCATCATAAAATGGAGATTATAATAGCACCTACCAAATTGGATTGTTGTGAGGATTAAATGCATTAATACAGGTCAATGCTTGGCATATCTTAAGTATTCAAAAATGTGCTACCTAGTAGCAGTAATAGTAAATGTAGAAATCTAGCTAACAATGTAAAGAAAAAGCTTTAGGCAGAAAGATGTACATCAAGACGTCAGTTACAACCGCCACAAAGTTAAAAACAATAACAAATTTAACAACGGGCAAGTGATCAACTAAAATATAGTATAGTCAACTGAATAAATTATTCTGAAACCAATAAAAATAGTAGTTATGATAGAAAAACAAAGTATTTTCATTAAAAAAGGTAATATAAATTAAGTATCCACACAGCATAGGTAAAATTATAGTAGGGGTAAAATTTATGCAAATTAAATTTGAATAGTAATGTATTACAATCCATTGTACAGAAAAGGAACCTGCAAGTCTACACTAACAGATAAATAGCTAAGGGAAAAAAGAAGGTGGTGGTGGTTTTTTTTTTTTTTTTGAAATGGAATCTCACTCTCTTGCCCGGGCTGGAGTGCAGTGGTGTGATCTTGGCTCAGTGCAAGCTCTGCCTCCTGGGTTCACACCATTCTCCTGCCTCAGCCTCGAGAGTAGCTGGGACTACAGGTGCTCACCACCACACCCAGCTAGTTTTTCTGTATTTTTTTAGTAGAGACAGGGTTTCACCGTGTTAACCAGGGTGGTCTCGATCTCCTGACCTCGCGATCTGCCCGCCTCAGCCTCCCAAAGTGCTGAGATTACAGGCATGAGCCACCATGCCCGGCCAGAAGGTTCTTCTTCTAAAGAATGATGATTTTATAAGTACTGAAGCAGAGGAGTCAGAAAAATCACAATTTTGCAACTACCACTACAAAGACTGGTTTGAGCAAAAAAATCAACAGATCCTAAACTGGGAGGGGAGGAGAAAGATCTGTTAAGGTGTAAGACAGTTTCAGGATCTTAAAAGTGTCTCCCACAGAATGGCTATTAGCTACAAGAGGAAAAACAATACACTATACAGTGTAGCTTTGACTGGATTCTCAAAATTACCACCAATGACTCTGGATATGATACCTTGAGAAGGACATAACATGCTTATATAGTATTCCAACTGTGAATGTACAACCTGATCTAATCATGAGAAAAAAGCAGGTATACCTCAAATATGGAATATGCTATTAAAAACAAAGGATGGGCCAAGCGCGATGGCTCACGCCTATAAATCTAACACTTTGGCAGGCCGAGACAGGCTGGATCGCTTGAACCCAAGAGTCTAAGACCAGTCTGGGCAACATAGTGAGACTCTGTCTCAAATAAATAAATAAATAAATAAATAAGTAACAAAGGAGGGCAGTGGCAGATGCCTACAGTTCCAGCTACTCAGGAGTCTGAAGTGGAGGACTGCTTGAACCCAGGAGCTGGAGGTTAGCCTAGGCAACATAGCAAGACCCCTATCTCCACACAAAACAAAAAAAGTGGTGGGGAAGGCGGGGTATAGGGGAATAAACCTGCTTCAAAGATCCAACTTAAAAACGTGGGAAATTCTACCTTGAATATATTTCCTACTTTACTTTTAAACCAAAATCCAATTCTACTTTGCATTCATTATAACTGGTCATTTTCTGCATATTGTATAACGTATCCAAGTTCCATTTTTTTTTTTTTTTTTTTTTTTTGAGACGGAGTCTTGCTCTGTCGCCCGGGCTGGAGTGCAGTGGCCGGATCTCAGCTCACTGCAAGCTCCGCCTCCCAGGTTTAGGCCATTCTCCTGCCTCAGCCTCCGGAGTAGCTGGGACTACAGGCGCCCGCCACCTCGCCCGGCTAGTTTTTTTGTATTTTTAGTAGAGACGGGGTTTCACCGGGTTAGCCAGGATGGTCTCGATCTCCTGACCTCGTGATCCGCCCGTCTCGGCCTCCCAAAGTGCTGGGATTACAGGCTTGAGCCACCACGCCCGGCCTCCAAGTTCCATTTTTTTAAGCTCATTATGAATTTGATAAAAATCTCACTTTGCATAATTTGATAAAATACTCACTTTGCATGAAAGTATTTTAAAATACACATTAGCGATAGTTACATGAATGTATACATAGGATAAAATTGCTCAGAAGGACACATGTCCCCACACATACACGCCCCCACATACACATTAGTGCCAGTAAAAACGGATGAAATCTGAATAAGGTCTGTAGATTGTATCAATGTCAATTTCCTGGTTGAGATTCTGTATATGAGAGTTATGCAATATTACCACAGGAGGAAGCTGGATAAAGGGTACATGAGACCTTTCTGTACTTTTTTTTTTTTTTGGGTAATTTTCTGTGAGTCACTTATTATGTCAAAATAAAAAGTTAAACTCCACATGTTCAGGAGGCATACATACTTTCTTCTATAGGAAATGACCTTGTTTCTTTTATCCCTACTTGAGGCAGGGGACCAGGAATGAGGGGGAAAGGGCAGGATATATACACACACATACATAAAATTTTAAAGCATGGCCCACAAGTAATTTTTTTTATTGAGTTTGTGCAATTACGTGAAAGACAAAATTGTGTTTAATTTTCTTTCCTTTCAAATTTTACTTTTAGGAAATACATCAACAAAAAATTGACAACCCCAAAATAAGATTTAAGGGGAGGGAATTCATATTTGTTGGGCTAGGACCCTATGTACATTTCCTACAGAGGTGATAACTGATAGTGAAATATCACAGACCAAAAACAAAGAAAAAGTAAAATCATGAACCCAAGTAAAAAGGTTGGTCTTCAAATGAGAAAGAACATTTCTGCCTTGGGGGAAAAACAAAGGAGAAGGAGTACTTGTATTCTTCAAAATGTCAATTTCATAAAAGATAAAGAAAAGCTTAAGAATGATTTCAAATTAGAAAACTAGCTATGTGAGGCCGGACTCGGTGGCTCACGCCTGTAATCCCAGCGCTTTGGGAGGCTGAGGCAGGCAGATCACGAGGTCAGGTGACTGAGACCATCCTGGCTAACACGGTGAAACTCCATCTCTACTAAAAATACAAAAAATTAGCCAGGTGTGGTGGCGGGCACCTGTAGTCCTAGCTATTTGGAAGGCTGAGGAAGAAGTATGGCATGAACCCGGGAGGCAGAGCTTGCAGTAAGCCCAGATCGTGCCACTGCACTCCAGCCTGGGCAACAGAGTGAGACTCCATGTCAAAAAAAAAAAAAAAAAAAGAAAACTAGCTATGTGATCCTGAACTGGATCTTTTCCTGGAGGTGAAAAGAAAAAGAAAAAAAAAAAAAAAAACTATAAAAAACATTATTGGGACAATTGACAAACCTGAACATAAACCATAAAATACTATACCAATGTTAAATTTCCTAAATTTCGTATACTATGATTCCATAAAAAAATAAGCTTGCAGTAAGGAAATACACACAAGTATTTAAAGGGTAAAAGAGCATGATATAGTCAACCTACTTTCAAATGGTTCAGAAAAAAATAATTTGTGTATGTGCAAATAGAGAAAGCAAAAGAGAGAATATGATAAAATAAATATGGCAAATATTAAAAATTGATGATATGGATGAAGGATACGGCATTCTTTCTATCATCCATGCAAGTTTTCTGTAAGTCAAAAAATTTCAAAAACCATTTCAGAAGGTATCCACAACCTTTCCCATAAGAGAAAATTCTTCTTACTGAAAGAGTTTATCCAGCTGTGTCAAAAGTTAAGAAAGCCAAATTTGACTAGCCAAAAAGACAAAAAAAAAAAAAAAAGCCCTAAAGGTCAAATTAACTCCCCTCGTCTTTATTACAAGGCACTGATTTCAGTATATCTAGATTCATTAAGAAAAAAATGTAACCATTAACTAACCATAAAATGTTAATGGTTAATGGTTATTGACCATTTGAACAAATCTCAACATCATAAATATACGTAAGGGAAGATCAATGATACCTAATAATTTTTTCCAGGATTTGATGAGAGACTTTGCCAAAGATGTAACTTCTTCGTCTGTACTCTGCTTGCGAATAGCATTAACTGACATTCCGATTCTTGTGGACTGCAAGGCAATAACAAAAAAATTATGTATACCAATTTTATTTTAAACAAACTAGTATTTCACCCACATTCTTTTCTTTCCCAGATTCCTGTTTCCATTTTAGAATTTTAAAACTTCAATTATTTGGATCCTTATAATAGCAAACTATATTAAGATACATACATCTTCAGATCAAATACGTCCTAGACTCATTAATGTTCTTATCACCAAGATCTAAAAGCATAAAATTCGCTACTGCAATAAGTCTGGTTAACTAGAAAAATGAAATCAATCTTTCCACAAGGGAGAAGTGAAGATAAATGAGGATAAAATATAAAATGTTGTATATAAGTCAGGCTGAAGCAATCATGACTAATACATGCATTTCTTTGTTTCTACACATTCTTCTACATGGATTACTTCACAGAGTACCAGCTGCAAATCATTATGAGGATATCCAAACTAAAACTACCACCTATGGAGGCTATTTATTTATTTATTTATTTATTTTGGTGGGGGGAATGCAGTCTTGCTCTGTTGGCCAGGCTGGAGTACAGTGGCACGAAGTTGGCTCACTGCAAGCTCTGACTCCCAGGTTTACACCATTCTCCTGCCTCAGCCTCCCAAGTAGCTGGGACTACAGGCGCCAGCCACCACGCCCAGCTAATTTTTTGTATTTTTAGTAGAGACAGGGTTTCACCATCTCTACTAAACACAAAAGCTATGACAGCCCAAATATGGACGATAAATAAAAAATGGAAAATTATTTAGTAAGTTCAGGTTGTTAGCAGACAATCTTTCAAACATATGGTCTCGATCTCCTGACCTCGTGATCCACCTGCCTTGGCCTCCCAAAGTGCTGGGATTACAGGTGTGAGCCACCACGCCCAGCTATGGAGGTTAAAAGGCTTTATTTTGCCAGGAACCAGCATATAATCAGAGACATTAAAATACACTTCACAAAATATAGGTAAAATTTAACCTGTGATAATTACATGCCTAGAATTACGCTTAGAGCATCCACATTCATCAATCCTTTTTCTAACAACCCTTCAAAGTTGAGATTATCCCTATTTTTAAAGACGAAGAGATTGGAAGTAACAATAACGTACCCAGCATCACACTATTACTAACCAGCAAAGCTGGGACTTTTTTTTTTTTTTTTTTTTGAGATGGAATCTTACCCTGTCACCCAGGCTGGAGTGCAATAGGGCATGATCTCGGTTCACTGCAAACTCCACCTCCCGGTTCAAGTAATTCTCCTGCCTCAGCCTCCCAAGTAGCTGGGATTACAGGCGCAGACCACTTCACCCAGCTAATTTATGTATTTTTAGTAGAGACGAGTTGCACCCATTGGCCAGGGTGGTCTCAAACTCTAGACCTCAGGTGATTCACCCACCTTGGCCTTCCAAAGTGCTGGGATTACAAGCATGACCCATCAGCCCAGCCAAAAGCTGGGATTTTAATCCAGGTTTGTCCAGTGCCAAAGTCCATGGTCTTTCTAGCACATCAGTGGTTTCAAATTGTGCTCAAAGAACACAAAAGCTACGACAGCCCAAATATGGATGATAAATAAAAAATGGAAAATTATTTAGTAAGTTTGGGTTGTTAGCAGACAATCTTTCAAACATATGGTCTATGGAAGAAAAAAATAACAAAAGGAATTCTTAGTGGTGAAAAAAAGAAGAGAACCCCTATTGTAAGCTTTATGGCAGAAAAATATACCAGTACTTGAGGTTTCCTTCTAAATTATTCAACCCTCTCAACAAAGAGACAGATTCAGGATCTAAGTTTTATTCAATAATTTAGAATATGTGGTTGGCTAGAGTGTCATATATCTCTTTTTTTTTTTTTTTTGAGACGGAGTGTCGTTCTGTCGCCCCCGGCTGGAGTGCAGTGGCGCGATCTCCACTCACTGCAAGCTCCGCCCCCCGGGTTCACGCCATTCTCCTGCCTCAGCCTCCCGTGTAGCTGGGACTACAGGCGCCCGCCACCTCGCCCGGCTAGTTTTTTGTATTTTTTTTTAGTAGAGACGGGGTTTCACCGTGTTCGCCAGGATGGTCTCGATCTCCTGACCTCGTGATCCGCCCGTCTCGGCCTCCCAAAGTGCTCGGATTACAGGCGTGAGCCACCGCGCCCGGCCGAGTGTCACATATCTCTTAGAAAGCTGAGCAAAGCAGACAAGATTGAACAGCAGAAAGATAAAGGGACTCCACAGTTTCAAAGCCCCAAATAATTTGGGGTTAACAAGGCTAGTTTACTAGGAAAAAACTCTACTTTTTGAATGTGTGGAGGAAATAACTTATTAGTGTGTTCTGAAGTCTAGAACTGACACAAATGTGCAAAAAAATAAAATGGCACTTTACTAGGGGCTTGCAGGAGAGCAAAGGTGTAAGGAGATGATGAATAAACTATGTACTGCTGGGTGACTGCTTTTTAATTATCAGAGGATGTTTTGATTACTAAAAAGTCAATGATTATCCTGCTTAGCCCCAAACAAAATCTATACTAACAATATAGTTATCTGTAATAAACATTCGTATCTATGGAAGAGACTGTCAAGCCAAAATAATAAGAAATGGGGGGGCACGGTGGCTCACACCTGTAATCCCAGCACTTTGGGAGGCTGAGGTGGACGGCTCACGAGGTCAGGAGTTCGAGACCAGCCTGGTCAACATGGTAAAACTCTACTTAAAAAAAAAAAAAAAAAAAAAAAAAATTAGCCGGGCGTGGTGGTGAGCGCCTGTAGTCCCAGTTACTCGGGAGGCTGAGACAGAAGAATCGCTTGAACCCAGGAGGCGGAAGTTGCAGTAAGCCGAGATCACGCCACTGCACTCCAGCTTCCAGCCTGGGCTACAGAGCAAGACTCTGTCTCCAAAAACAAAAAGAAAGGGTGGGTATGGTGGCTCACGCCTGTAATCCCAGCACTCTGGGAGGCCGAGGCAGGTGGATCACAAGGTCGGGAGATCGAGACCATCCTGGCTAACATGGTGAAACTCCATCTTTAAAAAAATGCAAAAAAATTAGCTGGGTGTGGTGGCATGTACCTATAGTCCCAGCTACTTGGGAGGCTGGGGCAGGAGAATCGCTTGAACCTGGGAGGTAGAGGTTGCAGTGAGCCGAGATTGCACCACTGCACTCCAGCCTGGGTGACAGAGCGAGACTCTGTCTCAAAAAAAAAAGGAAGAAAAAAAAAGAAATGAGGCTGCTGAGGTAGAATGAAAAACAAAGATGTGAAATAAGTTTTTTTTTTCCTGTGGGGGTACTATGGAAAAAAAATGGGAAAAAAAAGTAGAGGAAAAGATTATGAAGCTATTTACTTGGATAAGCAAGCCTGGAGTTGCCTCTAAGAATTCCCTAGGAATTTTTCCTAAAATTGGTATGCTAAGACTTACAAAATGTAATAGATAGGTTATACGAAAGTATTCTGTGCTCAAGTGTCCTTAGGAATTGTGGGATTATAACTGTTTTCTTGACTGCAGGACTAATGAAAGCTTTCAGGACAAACTGTCCATTGTGAAACTCTAGCAGATAAAATATGTGCCTTTGCCCATGATTTCTATAGAACATCAGGTATACAGAAAGAAAGACATTACCTTGGAAAGGTGGAAAGTGCATTAAACAGCCTTAGGGGTCAGCTGCACACTGACGGTAAAGCAGAAAGGAATGAGTACTGAGATCAAGAGACACTGTTAACATCACAGGAAACAAGCAGATTTGGTGTGCTCCAGAAGAAAAGTCTCCTTTGTGATCACTCATGAGTTTTTGCCAAGATGATCTGAAGGTAGCCACTAAATCTTAAGGTAAAAAACATACAGCTACTGTACAGCTACTATAAAACACATATGTAAAACATACATTTAAAACACACACATATAAAAGACAACATAAAAGAAACACACAGCTACTATAAAACATTGTTGAAAGAAATTAAAGATGACCTAAACAAAATTTTAAAATCCCATGTTGATAGACTGGAAGACTTAAATGTTAAGACTGCAATACTAATCAAGTCGAACTACTGACTCAACGCAATGCCTATCAGAATTCCATCTGCCTTTAGTGTAGAAATTGACAAGCTTACCCTAAAGTCCACACAGAAATACAAAGGACCCAAAACAGCCAAAACGAAGAATAAAGTTGGAGCACTCACAATTCCCTACAGTAACCAAGACAGCATGGTACTGGCAAAAGGATGGACATGCAGATCAATGGGATAAATTTAAGACTCCAGAAATAAACTCCTACATTTTTCATCAGCTGATTTTTGATAAGGATATCTAGACAATTCATTGGAGAAAAGAATATTCTTTTCAACAAATGGTGCTGGAACAACTAGATATCCACATGTAAAAGAATAAAGCTGAACCTCTTCCTTACACCACACACAAAAATTAACTCAATATGAATAGGAGTAAAGCTTCATGACCTTGGATTAGGGAATAGTTTCTTAAATATGACACCTAAAGCACAAGCAATCAAAGAAAAAATAGAATATATCACAAGTTAAAACTTTTGTGCTTCAAAGAACATCATCAAGAAAGTAAAAAGATAATTCACAGAAAAAGAGACAATATTTGCAAACTCTATGTCTGATAAGGGACTTGTATCTGGAATATATAAAGAACTATTACAACTCAATAAAAAAAAAGACAATCCAATTTAAAAACGGGCAAAGGATCTGAATAGACATTTCTCCAAATAAGATATAAAAATAACCAACAAGCACATGAAAAGATATTCAACATCCTTAGACATTATGGAAATAAAAATTAAAGCTACAATGAAATACCACTACACCCACTCAAATGGCTATAATCAAAGACAAACAGCAACAAGTGTTTGCAAGGATGCAGAGAAAATGGACCCATTTACTGCTACTGGAGATACAATATGGTACCGTGGCTTGGGAAAAGAGTCTGGCAGGTCCTCAAAATGTTAAACACACAGTTACCACATAAACCAGCAATACCACTCCTAGGTATCTACACAAGAACAACAAAAACATATGCTCACACAAACTTGTACATAAACACGCACAGTAGTGTGATGCATAACAGCCAAAAAAGTCTAAACCCATCAACTGACAACTGGAAGAACAACATGTGAAATATCCATGCAACTGAAAATTATTCAGCCATTAAAAGGCCTGAAAATTCTGACATAGGCTGCAACATGGATGAATCCTGAAAATATTAAGCCAAGTGACAGAAGCCAGACATCAGAGTTCACATACTGTATGATTCCTTTTATATGAAAACTCCAGAACAGGCAAATCTATAGAGACAGAAAGATTAGTAGTTGCCTAGGCTGGAAGGAGGAAGACTAGCTGGGGGAATGGAGAATGACTTTTTGGGGTGATGAAAATGTTCTAAAGTTAATTGTGGTGATAGTACCAAAATATACTTAAAAACAATGAATCATACACTTTAAATGAATGAATTGTATGGTATGTGAATTATATCTCAATAATACTGTTTAAAAAAAAAAAGAACGAAACATACAGCTATGTTTACTATCCTTTTAATAAGTTCCAAGATGGCAGGGGACCTTGTCTTGTCTGCCACTATATTCAGCATGTGGAATAATGTCTAGCACACAGCAGACACTTAATCATGATTGAATAATCTACTATACATAAAAACTTACAAAACAAGCCCAATCTACTACTGGCCTAAATACTTGCCTTCCTGTTTACTTCCCCACCTTCAACCCATACCCACCTTCTACTCTGCTCTCTCACTCTGCTCAAAGTTTCCTGCACTCCTAATTGGAAACTCCCATGGGCTCTTCAGATTTCATTTGATTTAACCAGTCTGTTATATCCCAACTCTGTTTTCCCTTTTTCCTAGGTGATCTAACCCACCTCTATGCTATTACTTCCCAAATATTTCCTAAACCTGTCCTTTCTCCTATATTCTAGAGCTGTTTACATATATGGCTATTTAAAATTTGTTAAAATTAAATGAAATTTAGAATTCCGTTCCCTAGTCATATTTCAAGTGCTCAATAGCCTCATGTAGTTAAGCACTACCGTATCAGTCAACACTCACATCAGAAACATTTCCATCACTGCAAAGTCATACTTGACAGCACTGCTAGGGAAGGCTGTCTTTCATTAACAAATTCCCCTTCTCTCCATTTCTTGCTATTATCTTAGTTTAAGCCCTCATCACTCCTCACCTGAATAGTCAACAGGTCTTTCAGGCTCCAGCTTCCCATTTCCTCCAATGTGCAAATATGGTCACATACTCCCCTGCCTAACACCTTTCAGTAGTAATGCTCTCAGCATCACATATGAAGCCCTGCGTGCCATACCACCTATGTCTTTAAAATCCTGTATGCAACTAGCTCTCCCCATGTCTTTAACCCTGTTTGCAACTAGCTCTCCTTTATTTTCACTTCTAAATGCCACACTGCTTCCACATACTGTTTCCTCTGCTGAAATACCTTTCCCGGTCTATCTGCTGAGGGAGAACCTAGTCATCTTTTGAGACGTGATTTCAGCTTTATCACCTACATAATGGCTTTCTGCACCTCGCAGATTATGTACTTAGACTGACAAGTAAACTTCTTTGTGCTTCTTCTGACCCTTCTTCTTTCCCCCAGATGAACACTGTATGGACTTTTCTTTGGGTACCTACATCTTAGTTTACATGTCAGCTTTCCTCTACTAGAATTTAAGCTCAATGAGGGGGGAAAGGCCTGATCTTATTCATTTTTATAAATCCAGCACAATTCTTAATCATAGTAAAACTCAAATGTTTGTTATACAAATACATAGGCTTTCCAAAGAAGGAAACCCAGGAAAAAATTAGAGATGGTCATAAATATTAACCCTATCCAACCTCCATACTCTCTATAACTCTACAAGTACCTGTTAAATAAACATTGGGATTACTATGTTGTTTTTGACGTGGATTTCCCCACATAGGTCTGTCGGGATAAAGTTATGCCTCGGTAAGGGCCTAGCTCAAAGGAAAGTTTATTCTTAGAGTTGACTTGCAAGAGAAGTTGCAAGTCAGGAACCTGAACTCAGAAGGTAGGACTTCATGACTTACTTCCTTTCTCTTCCTGGGGTCTAGAGATAGAGGAGGAGTTCTTTTTTTTTTTTTTTTTTTTAATACAGAGTCTTGCTCTATTACCCAGGCTGGAGTGCAGTGGTGCAATCTCAGCTCACTGCAACCTCCGCCTCCTAGGTTCAAGCGATTCTCCTGCCTCAGCCTCCCGAGTAGCTGAGATTATTATAGGCACATGCCACCATGCCTGGCTCATTTTTTTGTATTTTTAGTAGAGATGGGGTCTCACCATGTTGGCCAGGCTGGTCTCAAACTCCTGAGCTCAAGTGATCCACCCACCTCCAGCTTCCAAAGTGCTGGAATTACAGGCATGAGCCACTGGGCCAGCCTAGAGGAAGAGTTCTTAACCCTTTTTTTGCACCATGGATCCTTCTGGCAGTCTGGTGAAGCATATGGACCCCTTCTCAGAATCCGTTAAAAATAGATTAAATAAAATACATAGGATTACAAAGCAAACCAATTATGTAATATACAATTACAAAATATTTTTAAATGTAAGACAGTAATGTACAAGCTCCCTTATTTGTGTGTGTGTGTGTGCGTGTGTGTTTCTTTTTTATCAAGACAGTCTTGCTATGTTGCCCAGGCTGGTCTTGAATTGCTGGGCTCAAGCAATCCTCCAGCCTTGATCTCCCAAAGTATTGGGATTACAGGTGTGAGCCACTGTGCCAAGCCCTTTCTTATTAAAACATTAAGTAAGACCTAGCATAAGGTATAACAGCAATAATAACGAGCAATTTCAATACTTTTACAATATAAGTAAACTGAAGTTAAAACATCTGTGAATTATTTTAGTTTCAGTCATAAATACTGGTAATACAACTGTGATTTAGTGTTTTCACAAATGAAAGAAATGTTCAATTTCAGTTAGCCATTAATGAAAATAAATGTGACTTTTTTTCTCAATCATGTTCACACACCCCCGCCACCTTTCCCTATATTCTGAATATAATAGAAATGTCAAAGAATATTGACATTTCTATGGGATAATAAAAACATCAACCAGAAAATAACAATATTCATGTTATTGGCTATATTAAGTTTCCTTTTTAACACTTTGACTTTTGTCAAAGTTTTATTTTTATGTTTCAGTCTTGATGGAAAATTAAAATACACTCATGCCTGTAATCCCAGCACTTCAGGAGGCCAAGGCTGGTGGATCACCTGAGGTCAGGAGTTTGAGACTAGTCTGGCCAACATAGTGAAACCCCGTCTCTACTACAAATACAAATATTAGCTGGGCGTGGTGACAGGTGCCTGTAATCCCAGCTACTGGGGAGGCTAAGGCAAGAGAATCACTTGAATCCGGAAGGCTGAGGTCGCAGGTCACACCATGGCACTCCAGCCTGGGTCACAGAGTGAAACTGTGTCTCAAAAAAAAAAAAAAAGAAAGAAAGCTTCTGCACAGCAAAGGAAACAACAGGGTAAAGAGACAATCTGCTGAACAGGAGAAAATATTTGCAAACTATTCATGTGAAAAGGGACTGATACCAACAATAAACAAAGAAGTCAAACAATTTAACAACAACCAAAAAACAAATAATCCCATTAAAAAGTGGGCAAAATGCTGGCCGCAGTGGCTCATGCCTGTAATCCCAGTACTTTGGGAGACCAAGGCTGGAGGACTGCTTTGAGCCCAGGAGTTCAAGACCAACAAAGCGAGAACCCAGTCTCTAAAAAAATTTTTTTTTAATTTAGCCAAGCGTGGTAGCATGCTCCTGTAGTCTCCAGTTACCTAGGGGTTAGGGATGGGAGGGTGCTGAAGTGGGAGGCCAGGAGGTGGAAGGCTGCAGTCAGTCATGATTATGCCATTGCACTCCAATCTGGGCAACAGAGAGAGACCCTATCTTAAAAAAAAAAGGGGGGGGCAAAGAACACAAACAGATATTTCTCAAAATAAGACAAACAAGTGGCCAACAGGTATAAGAAAAAATGTTCAACATCACTAATCATTGGAGAAATGCAAATCAAAACCACTATGAGATACCATCTTCCCCCAGTCAGAATGGCTATTATTTAATTTTGATATTTTTTGAGACAGAGTCTCACTTTGTGGCCTGCGCTGAAGTGTAGTGGCGCAATCTCAGCTCACTGCAACCTCCACTTCCTGGGTTCAATTGATTCTCGTGCCTCAGCCTCCTGAGTAGCTGGGACTACAGGCATGCACCACCACACCTGTCTAAATTTTGTATTTTTAGTAGTAACGGTGTTTCACCATACTGGCCAGGCTGGTCTTGAACTCCTGGCCTCAGGTGATCCGCCCACCTCAGCCTCCCAAAGTGGTGGGATTACAGGCGTAAGCGCCTGGCCCAGAATGGCTATTATTAAAAAGACAAAAAAACAACAGATGCTGGTGAAGATGCAGAAAAAAGGGAACTCATAAACTGTTAATGGGAATGTAAATTAGCACAGCCACTATATAAAACAGTAAGGAGATTTCTCAAGAACTAAAAATTGAAGTACCATATGATCCAGCAATCCCAATACTGAATATTTATCCAAAGAAAATCAGTTTAACAAAGGGGTATCTGCACCCCCCATGTTTACTACAGCACTATTCACAATAGCCAAGATACGGAATCAATGTAAGTGCCCATCAATGAATAACTGGATAAAGAAAATGTAGTGTATATACACAATGAAATCCTATCAGTTATAAAAAAGAATGAAATCATGTATTTGCAGTAACATGGATGGAACTGGAGTTATGTTAAGTGAAATAAGCCAGGCAGAGAAAGACAAGTATCACATGTTCTCACTCCTATGTGAGAGCTAAACAGTGGACCTCACAAAGATAGAAAGCAGAGTGCTGGATACCAGAGACTGGGAAGGGTGCATAAGTGAGGTAAGGGAATGAAGACAGGTTTGTTCATGGGTACAAACACATAGTTAGACAGAAGGAGTAAGTTCTAAGGTTCCACAGCAGAGTAGGGTCACCATAGTTAACAAAGCATTATACATTTCAAAATAGCTAGAAGAGAGGGCTTAAAATGCTCCCAACACAGAGAAATGATAAATACTGAAGGTGAGGGATAACCTACATAACCTGACTTCATTATTATACATTCTATGCATGTAACCAAATATCACATATACCCCATAAACATGTATAAATGTTATCAATAAAGAATAAGACTTCAGTAATGAATCTGTGTAATGTCTACTAGACATCAACTGCGTACATGCTTGACTGGTGCTGAAAAAAAAAAAGGGAGAGGAGTGACACTTTGCCATCCTCACCCTGAAGCTAGCTTCATGCTGGCAGCAGCTATCAATAATAGATCAAGAAAGGGAAATCTTAGAAGACCAAATCAGGGCCAAGAATCCAACTTCCTCTCACAGTGAAATTTCACTGCTACTGTCAACTTTAGAGATTCAGGTTTTATTCTTCTTAAGAAAGGCAACATTGCTCTATAATGACAACTTAGTAGATTATTGATTTACATTGCCATCTGTAAAAAAAAAAAAAGCAGTTAATAATGGTTTACACCATTATCAAGACAGTACAAAAACACATTGGGACTGAAAATGTTTCAGTATTTTATGACGACTACCTATTAAAAAAACTGTGATGCATAAAAGCACATACCTGCAATAATTCCAGGGTCATAGGAATATTCTTAAGCTCCTTTAGCAAATCCAATGCTCCAGCCTACAAAATAAAACAATTTCATATTGAATTCCCAAGATGGTAAAACAGTGACTAGCCAGAAATAAGGTTCATGGGAGAATCACAGAAAACACCTAAAGAGGAATAAATCAGATAAGGAGCAACAGCACCAGCCATAGGTTGTAGCCAAATATTCCAATTTGATACTAATTCAATCTATCATATTTCATCTAATCGAATACGATCACATTCTATTTCATTTAGTCTAATAATTACTTAATGTACTATACCTGGATAAATCACATCTTTATATACCATCAATAAAGAAAAAACTATTAAGCTATGATACAGTGTTTTATTATAACTTTTTTCTTTTTTTTTTTTTTTGAGACAGAGTTTCACTCTGTCGCCCAGGCTGGAGTGCGGTGGTATGATCTCGGCTGGCTGCAACCTCTCCCTCCCCTCCTGGGTTCAAGCGATTCTCCTGCCTCAGCCTCCAGAGTAGGTGAGATTACAGGCATGCACCACCATGCTGGGCTAATTTTTGTATTTTTAGTAGAGATGGGCGCCAAGCTGGTCTCAAACTTCTGATCTCAGGTGATCCGCTTGCCTCGGCCTCCCAAAGTGCTGGGATTACAGGCATGAGCCACCATGCCTGGCATTATAACTTCTTTTTACTTTTGCTTATTGAGAGAATTATTTTAGAGCTGAAGTTTTTACCACGTCACCTTTTACATATGCAAAAATATATATGTAAGTAAAACAAAATTGGCTAAGGTGTTACTAAAAGTACTTAACGTTCAGAACTTTTTGACTCAGATTCAATAGTATCTGTTTTTACCCCACAAAGAGCTGTTTAAGAACACAAGTGACAAAGCATTTCATAGAAGAATCCACAAAAAAGCTAATGCCGTGAGCTCTCGGGCTGGCTTTGTAATAGTGTGCACAGCTGCTTTTCACCTCCAGTGCTCTTCACAGTCATTTAGGTTCCTCAGGATTCAAAGAGTACTTCACTAATCTCTCAGATTTCCTTCCAAGCCAGTGACACTCATTCCACAAGTTTTGATGCTAGGTTTAGCATTCTGCCTGTGAAAGAACACCACAATGGTCATCTGGCCAATGATATGTATACCTATCCTGCTTTCTAAAATGTTAAAGTATGAAAACAGGCACCCTACAAATCAATGAAATACAGGCTATGCCCCCCTCCCCCAAAAAAAACAGAAAGAAACACAGCATGTCGCTCATTAAACACACCAAAGGGAAAAGCGAGCAAAGACTCTCATAGTATCACTTCATTTCTTAAATATAAAATCAAGTAAAGGCTTCTAGTCATGTAATTTTTCATTTAAAGGTGACAGACATAAGGCTTGGCCTTCGAGAATAAAACCATTAGCTTTTTTTCTGGTAACAAAGAGTTACATCATTTTAATTTAACCCAATACCTCATAAATAAAAATTTAAGTTCAATAGAAATTATGACGTTATTATAAATAATGTTTTAATTATTTGCTGTTTAAAGATCTCTCCTGATCTTAAAATTCTATAAATTCTTCCTATTTAGAGTCATCTAGAAACAGTAAAACATTGAAGTTGTTGGAAAAGAAATCTAACACTGACTTAAAACATATTATTAAACAAGAATTTCTACAGGCATGACATTTTTGTGGGTAAATGAAGTCTTCAATCCCTTATCTGCAAATTCCCAGACCAAAAACCTTTGAAAAGCAAAAGATTTCTAGATTTCTCATAGGTAAACTCATTTGGCAGCTAAACCTAATCACAACACATGTAAAGCTATTTGTGTTCTATTTATGCCATGTAATGTGAATATTACAACTGACTATAGAAATGTTAAGGCCGGGCAGGGTGGCTCACACCTGTAATCCCAACACTTTGGGAGGCCAAGGTGGGTGGATCACGAGGTCAGGAGTTCAAGACCAGCCTAACTAAGATAGTGAAATCCATCTCTACTAAAAATACAAAAATTAGCCGGGTGTGGTGGCAGGTGCCTGTAATCCCAGCTACTCAGGAGACTGAGGCAGAGAACTGCCTGAACCCAGGAGGTGGAGGCTGCAGTGAGCTAAGATCTCGCCACTGCACTCCAGACTAGGCAACAGAGTGAGACTCCATCTCAAAAAAAAAAAAAAAAAAGAAATGTTAATGTCTGGTTGCTGAAGTGCCCAAATCCTGCTGGGGGGTATTATGTAATATATGATGTATGCACTAAATTATCTTTACAAAATCGGGAATTACCAAATATATCAGACCCTAAGGGTTTTGATTAACACACTGTAGAAGTCTGGGCAACACAGCATGACCCCCTATCTACAAAAAATAAAAATAAAAAATTAACTGGCTACAATGACCATAGTCCTAGCTACTCCAGAAGCTGAGGCGGGAGGACTGCTAGAGACCAGAAGCTTAAGATTACATGAACCATGATCATGCCACTGCAGTCCAGCCCATGCGGACAGAGTGAGACTCCATGTCTAAAAGAAAAATTAAAAAACAAACAACAACAACAACAAACAGATTGTGGGCCTGTATTCTCTACCATTGACATTTTTCTTCTATCCATATTTCCAGGATTTCTGATCCACTTCTGACCAAGAATCACTTAATAAGGATAAAGAATCACACTTCTAGAAGTTCCTTAAAAAGCAGGATTTCCTAAGTATTAAGTTGATTCTTCTAACATATCAGCAACGAGACATACAGTTTAAATTGTTTTCCAAGTAGAGGCAATATATTTGCATTAATTTTGTTACTTTCCCTTTCTACTCAGCTTTCTGGTGAGGCCATGGTTGGAAGAAAAAGCTAAAAGTAACACTCACGGAATAAAACTATGACCTTTCTGAAAATTGTACTGTGTTCCAACCAATTCAAGTAAATATTTCACTGAAGGGTCTTTAAGAAATAACTATGGGCATGGGCTGGTCGCGGTGGCTCATGCCTGTAATTACAGCACTTTGGGAGGCCGAGGCGGGCAGATCAACCTGAGCTCAGGAGCTCGAGACCAGCCTGGCCAACATGGCGAAACCCCATCTCTACTAAAAATACAAAAATTAGCCAGGCATGGTGGCAGACGCCTGGAATACCCCAGCTACTCAGGAGGCTGAGGCAGGAGAATCACTTGAACCCAGGAGGTGGAGGTTGCAGTGAGCCGAGATTGTGCCACTGCACTCCAGCCCGGATGACAGAGCAAAACTCCATCTCAAAAAAAAAAAAAAAAAGACAGACAAAAAGAAATAACTATGATGATGGGAATGAGTGAAACGCAAAACAGATAATCATATATTAATACGGTGACAACAAACTTTGAGTGTTACTACGTGCTTCGCATTGTTAAATACTTCACATAGATTTAATTCCATCTTCACTATAAACCCTATAGAAGCAAGTATCTATTATCTCCATTTTACAGATGAGGAAATATGTCAAGAAACTTGCACAAGGTCCTATGATTACTAACTAGAAAAGGTAAGATCTACTCTAGTAATGTCAAATGTAACAAGCTCTACTGCGCTGGGGATACAGCAGTGAGCAAGACTGAAACCCTTTCTGACATCAGGGAATTTCAAAACAAACAGAAATCTTTGATAATCTATTTCAAACCCTTAATTACACATAAAAAAGAAACTTAAACCCAGAAAAGGAAAGTGACTTGCTCAAGGTCATACTGATGGGTAGTAAGGACATGAACTAGTCACCTGACCCTTATATTGCTGCCCTTTCCCCAGCAGTGCACCAGTGGCAGCACTCCTTTGTGAACTCAGGTAACTAGTACCATCAAACAAGAAGCTGTATTTTAGCCTTCCCCAAGCATCGCCTAAATGTCAAGTCTAGGCCAGGCACAATGACTCAGCCTATAATCCCAGCACTCTGGGAGGCCTAAGGCAGGAGGATCACTTGAGCCCAGGAGTTCGAGACCAGCCTGGATAATGGAATGAGATCCCACCTCTGTTAAAAGAAAAGAAAAGAATACATGTCAAGTCTATGAGATTGTAGCATCTCCTATAGATGATGCAAGAGAAAGACAGACTCTTCTTTAATTTCCAGAGCTAAATTTAGTTCACACTACTGGCTGAAAGACAAACTACAGCTATCACACTATTTTATTACATTGTTGGTGCTCCTATCTGATAACAGAAAAAAAAAGTGATTTTATAAACCATGATACTCAAAAACTTGTACTATGTGCTAGGTATACTCAAGACCATGTAGGATACAAACATCCCTCTCCTCAAGGAGATATAAAAAGGAGGGAATAATGGGGATTTACAGTTAAGAATATTGTGTACATATATGACAGATTTAGATTCAAATCCATGCTCTGACATTTGCTAACTACAAGATCTTGGTAATGTTAGTTGTTCTTTTCAAGCTTCAGTTTCTTTATATGTAGGTGACCATAATACACCAACCTTGAGGAGTAGTTAAAACAGTCAAATGAGGCAACATTACACAGATGAAGTATCAAAATAGAGGGTCTGACACATAGGATGGTTGATGAGGAGTACAAAGATATACAAATAATTACTTATTTCTACCATAACAATAATCTCCAAGGGCCATAAGCCGGCATTTTCAGTGAGCATATTTAAGCTCAATCAAGTAAAACAGTTACTTCTTCTATAATAATGTCTTCTTCATGAAGGCATTATTATAAGATTTCAAGGTTTAAAAATTAAGATATTATCTTTCTTTTTTTTTTAAGACAGAGTCTCACTGTGTCACCCAGGTTGGAGTGCAGTGGCGTGATCTCAGCTTGCTGCAACCTCTACCTCCTGGGTTCAAGCGATCATCCTGCCTCAGCCTCCGAAGTAGCCGGGACTACAGGCACCCGCCACCACACCCGGTTAATTTTTGTATTTTTAATAGAGATGGGGTTTCACTAAGTTAGCCAGGCTGGTCTTGAACTCCTGACCTCGTGATCTGCCCACCTCGGCCTCCTAAAGTGCTGGGATTACAGGCGTGACCCACCGTGCCTGGCCCATTATCTATTTTCTTAAACAATGAATTATAGATATTTAAGTTATAGCTCGGTAACATCACTATAAAGCCAGGACTTATATTACTATGTCATCTCAAATTCGCAGTTAAACTACACCAAAAGCACAAGCAACAAAAGAAAAATATATATATAAATTCATCTTCATCAAAATTAGAATCTTTTATACTTCAAAGGCCACAACCAAGAGTGGACAGACAACCCACAGAATGGGAGACAGTATCTGCATATCTAACAAGGGTCTAGTATTCAGAATATAAAGAACTCTTACAACTCAATAATAAAAAGATAACCCAATTTTTTTTTTTTTTTTTTGAGACAGAGTCTCGCTCTGTCGCCCAGGCTGGAGTGCAGTGGCCGGATCTCAGCTCACTGCAAGCTCCGCCTCCCGGGTTTACGCCATTCTCCTGCCTCAGCCTCCCGAGTAGCTGGGACTACAGGCGCCCGCCACCTCGCCCAGCTAGATTTTTGTATTTTTTAGTAGAGACGGGGTTTCACCGTGTTAGCCAGGATGGTCTCGATCTCCTGACCTCGTGATCCGCCCGTCTCGGCCTCCCAAAGTGCTGGGATTACAGGCTTGAGCCACCGCGCCCGGCAAGATAACCCAATTTTAAAATGGGCAAACCCACTGTGTACTCCAGCCTAGGCAACATAGCCAGATCTTACTCTTTTTTTAAAAATGGGCAAAGGATCTGAGCAGACATTTATTTCTCCAGAGAAGATATGCAAATGGCCACGAAGCAATGAAAAGATGCTCAACATTGTTAATCACAAGGGACATGCAAATCAAACCCACAATGAAATACCACTTTACACCCACTAGGAAAGCTATAATCAAGACAAATGATATTGGTGAAAATGAGGTGAAACTGGAATCCTCACACACTGCTAGTTGGAATGTAAAATGGTGCAGCCACATTGGAAAGGTCTGGCAGTTCCTCAAAAGGTTAAACATAGTTACTATATGACCCAGTAATTATTCTCTGAGGTATACACCCAACAGAAATAAAAACGTATGTCTACACAAACACTTATACAGGAATGTTTTTAGCAGTGTTGTTCACAGCAGCCAAAAAGCTGAAACAGCCCAAATGTCCACCAAATGATGAATGAATAAGCAAGCTGTGGTCATGTGCAGTGGCTCACACCTGTAATCCCAGTACTTTGGGAGGCCGAAGCGGGCAGATCACCTAAGATCAGGAATTCTAGACCAGCCTGGCCAACATGGTGAAACCCTGTCTCTACTAAAAATACAAAAATCAGGCTGGGCAGGGTGGCTGATACATGTAATCCCAGCACTTTGGGAGGCCGAGGCAGGCGGATCACAAGGTCAGGGGTTCGAGACCGGCTTGACCAATATGGTGAAACCCCATCCCTACTAAAAATACAAAAATTAGCCGGGCGTGGTGGTGCGCGCCTGTAGTCCCAGCTACTCAGGAGGCTGAGGCAGGAGGATCGCCTGAACCTGGGAGGTAGACGTTGCAGTGAGCTGAGATTGCGCCACTGCACTCCAGCCTGGGCAACAGAACGAGGCCCCATCTCCAAAAAAAAAAAACAAAAATTAGGCGAGGTGGCAAGCACCTGTAATCCCAGCTACTTCGGAGGCTGAGGCAGGAGACTCATTTGAACCCTAGAGCGGGAGGTTGCAGTGAGCCAAGAGGGCGCCACTGCACTCCAGCCTGGGCAACAGAGTGACACTCCATCTCCAAAAAAAAAAAAAAAAGTGTGGTACTGTGTATCTACCAGTACAGTGGAGTACTTTTCAGCAATAAAAAGTAATAAAATACTGAAAATACTGGTGCATAATATAACATGAACTGACCTTTAAAAGACTATACTAAGACTGGGGGCGGTGGCTCACGCCTCTAATCCCAGCACTTTGGGAGGGTGAGGCGGGTGGATCACCTGAGGTCAGGAGTTTGAGACCAGTCTGACCAATATGGTGAAACCCTGTCTCTACTAAAAATACAAAAATTACCTGGGCATGGTGGCTTGCACCTGTAGTCCCAGCTACTCGGGAGGCTGAGACAGGAGAACTGCTTGAACCTGGGAGGCAGAGGTTGCAGTGAGCCGAGCCGTGCCACTGCACTCCAGCCTGAACAACAGAGCGAGATGACACTCTGTCTCAAAAAAAAAAAAGACTACGCTAAGCAAAAGAGGCCAGTTACAAAAGACCACATACTGTATAATTTCACTGAGAGAAAATTTCCAGCTTTGGCAAACACACAGAGACAGAAAGTATATTCGTGGCTGTCAGAGGAGTTTGAGAAATTGGTGGGGGCACATGCGGGCTGAATGAGGAGTGACTGCTTAATAGGTACACGGTTCCTTTTCGCAGTGATGAAAACGTTCTAAAATTATACAGTAGTAATAGTTGCACAAGCCTGTAAATACACTAAAAGCCACTGAATTAACAGTTGACCGTCAAATAACATGGGTTTAAACTGCACAGATTCACTTAAGAATTTTCTTTCACCTCTGCCACCCTAGATGACAAAACCAACTCTTCCTTTCTCCTCAGCCTATTCAATGTGAAGACAAGTAGAATGAAGACCTCTATGACAATCCATTTCCACTTCATCAACAGTAAACATATTTTCTCTCCTTTATGATTTTATTTTATTTTCCTTTTTTTTTTGAGACGTTGTCTCCCTCTTTCGCCCAGGCTGAGCGCCTATAATCCCAACACTTTGGGAGGCCAAGGCAGGCGGATCACTTGAGTCCATGAGTTCTAGACCAGCCTGGGCAATATGGTGAAACTCCATCTCTACAAAAATACCCAAAAAAGGCTGGGCTCAGGGGCTCACGCCTATAATCCCAGCAATTTGGGAGGCTGAGGCAGGTGGATCACTTGAGATCAGGATGTTGAGACCAGCCTGAGAAAAATGGCAAAATCCCATCTCTACTAAAAATACAAAATTAGTTGCATGTGGTGGCACACACTTGTAGTCCCAGCTACTCAGGAAGCTGAGGTGGGGGAGCTGCTTAAACCCAGGAGGCAGAGGTTGCAGTGAGCCAAGATCATGTCACCACACTCCAGCCTGAGTAACATGACAGAATGAGTTATACAACTACAAAAGTTATACTACTTGACCGCATGCAGGTAGGGAGGGGGGATGGTGTGAGCACCACAACCCCTGCATTGTTCAAGAGTCAACTACACTTTAAAAGTGAATTTAATTCTATTTCTTAATAAAGTTGTTATTAAAAATTGTGTAGTCATTCTAAATTTTGACTTATGCTAATTAATCTAACTGGTATAGATATGAAAGTTTTGTTGCAGTTGCTGTTTTAACCCAGGTACTTGGAAATGTAAATAAATATTTCAGGTATCCCAGCTCCTAAGAAATTCTAACATCTAATTTCAATTTCTCTCCCTGCAATTTAATTCCACTCAACCTTGAGCCTTGAATTAAATAAATAAATAAACCTCAACATTACCCACAAAATCTCTCCATGAACTTCAAAACTTTATGTCCTTGCCTCAATCCTCCTTCTATAATCTAAATGAATCCTTTACAAAGAAAGGCAACCTCAGATTGTTTTTTAGGCCTTACTATATCCTTTAGGCCCACAATCCTACACTAGAAGCATTTTATATTCACTTAATCCTTACTAAATTATCTCCAGTTTACCATGACGAAAAACATTTTAGTGATGACAAAGAACTTGCCTAAAATCACACAGCTAAAGTTCAGAAAAGCCAGGATTTGAACACACATTAGGAGTCAGACTTGGTTACCGACATCAAATCAAAGTGACGAGACAAAAGCTTAAGCAGAAAACAGCTAATACCTAAAAATTTTGAACTACTTTCTGTAGTTCACTATGGCTTGGTCATGTGCACTTGAGATCAAGTACACATGTGGGACAACATCTTGGGTAGAACTAGGGTTAGGATATTGATCTAGGTATCTAGGGAAACACACCTGCCCCAAAACAGCAAGTTCACACTCTTATTTGCTGATTTTATATTCACTTAATTGTATCCATGCATGGTTCAAAAACAGATGCAAGGGTCTTCTAGAGAGACACTGTAGCTTAACAGAGTAGTACTACTTTTGGAGCAAAACAGATTTAGATTCACATCTTCACTTGGCCACTTACTAGCTATTTGGCTTAAGACAATTCACTTAACTTTTCTAAATACTTAGCATCCTCATTTTCAGAATGAGGATAATATTCATGTTGCAAAGTTGCCTGAGGAATACATGGAATAAGGTGGGTAAGTATTTAGCAGAATACCTGGTCAGAGTAATAGCTCAATAAATGGTAAGCTGTTTTTATTTTAGTTAAGTGTGACACCTACGGTTTTAGTAAAACAAAATTATTCAGGTAAAGCAGCAGCATGTTAAAATATTTTTTAAAATTATATCTAAATTTGCACTTAAATTTGTCAATTCTGATGACTATTACTCTTCAAACTTAACTTTTTCAGGTTGGACGCAGTGGCTCACATCTGTAATCCTAGCACTCTGGGAGGCCAGGGCGGGCAGATCACCTGAGGTCAGGAGTTCGAGACCAGCCTGGCCAAAATGCTGAAATCCCATCTCTACTAAAAATACAAAAATTAGCCAGGCATGGTGGTGCACACCTGTAGTCCCAGCTACTAGGGAGGCTTGAACTGGGGGGTGAGGTTGCAGTGAGCCAAGATTGCATCATTGCACTCCAGCCTGGGTAACAGAGTGAGACTGTCTCAAAAAAAAAAAAGAAAAGAAAAAGAAAAAAAAGTTAACTTTTTCATAATATAAAACATTTAAAAAGTTGACAGAAAAATCTGAAAACTACAGAAAAAAAGAGAAACAAATATACCATAATTCTACAACCCCTAAAACACGTTCTACTGAATTACTGAACACTTAAAAAGCCATCTGTGGGCCGATGATGTATTTGGGGAAAAGACGAGTGTCATTCTAACCATTTCTCTTTCTCTGTATTTCATCAGCCTGTTTGAATTTCCAGAGGACAGGCAGGGAAAATGTTGGGGAAAACAAAAGTACAAAAGCCAGTCAGTTTTACTTTTCTTTTTGGGAGGTAAGTTTTCATATTGGAAAAGTTTTGAACTACCTGAAAACTTAGATTTGAGAAGAAAACTTAGATTTGAGGATTATTTGTGGAGTTAGTTCTCATTCTCTTCCAGGCTCATTACAAAAGATGTGAAAATTTGTTGACGATTTGAGAACTGCAGATAAATATGAACTTACACTCTCCACACTTGCCCACTAAAAAAATTACTCATTTTAAGAAACACCTATTAGAAGAAACAAAATCAAGCAAACATCTAAAGCATTAGATGATTAAAGGATACATATTACAGCCTAAGTTGGAGAGAAAATTACTGAACAAATGGCTTTTTTCCCTGGGAGCTTCTACTGTGCAAGTCTGGGGATCTCTAGGCATAGAGAAAAATTTTCCAGTTTAAACAAAATAATGAAAATGTTACAATAATCAGATAACCTACCAAATAACCAGAATTTGAAGTGGGACATGAAGGGCCATATCAATGGGGGGAAAAAATGGCACTGGTAATATCTAGAACAGAAAATAAACAGGAAATACTTTAAAAGGCCAACATTTGCAAATACAGATTAACAGGGTATGAAATGAAATACTGGGCAATGCACCTGTTAAAGGAAAAAGGGGAACAGAGGATGTTTGAAGTCTTATGTATTTAGTGCTAGCACTAATTTCTGATCTAGCTGTCATGTGGAAAGCATGCTGTCCTGAAGAAAACCTGGGTCCTGGCTTATTCCAAACTACACAGTACTTAATTTAAGTAGTAGTACCTAATCTCTCAGTGTCTTAATCTGTAAAATGGATGCCCTTTATGTACTCACAGCTCTGTGTGAATCACAAAAGAATTCTGAGCAGATGCTTTTTAACTCCAAAGTGCTGTACAAATCAGAGCATCCCTTTTCTCTTCACATTAGTTTGACATGGAATTTACTTCATAGATGGAAGAAAAATTATTTCGGGTACACTGATGATGAAAATGTGCCGAACGTGGTGAAACAAATTTAAGTGAAGACAATTATAGAAGTTTACCTGAGAGGCCAGGCGCGGTGGCTCACGCCTGTAATCCCAGCACTTTGGGAGGCCAAGGTGGGCGGATCACCTGAGGTCAGGAGTTTGAGATCAGCCTGGTTAACATGGTGAAACCCCGTTTCTACTAAAAATACAAAAAATTAGCCAGGCGTGGTGGCACACGTCTGTAATCCCAACTACTCGGGAAGCTAAGGCAGGAGAATCACCTGAACCCGAGAGGCGGAGGCTGCAGTGAGCCGAGATCAAGCCATTGCACTCCAGCTTGGACAACAAGAGTGAAACTCCGTCTCAAAAAAATAAGTTTAGCTGAGAACAGATGAGTCTGAATCAAGGGACTGAAATCAAGGACTGAATCAAGGGACAAACGGGCAAACTGTAGAAACTAGTAGTATGACGACTTCTTACAAACCACAAAAGGACATGCTCACATAAACATTCATCAATAACAAGAAAATGTCATCAGTATTAACGGTAAACCACTTAAAAAATACCCAACAATATGATTTGTCCATATCCCTCTACCAGAATTCTGGTGAATGTGCGTGCTTTAGTCATAACTCTTCTGTACATTACGACAGGACAAGACCCGCTTTTTATAAAACGTTTAGCAACTCGCCAAGAAACTGGCACACTTTACCTTTTTAATCGCTAAGCAAACATGCAGCTCAGCTGAGATAACCAGGCGAATGTTCAGTCCTCTTCAAAAATAAGATACAAGAGTTTTACATTTTACCAGCCTGATATCTAATACCGATCACAAGCCTCTATTTAATGCTCTTTCTAGATGTTGGCCACGGATCACGGAAGAGTCCATTCTTTCAAATTCTGAGGACTTTCTACGCTTCAATTCCTAAGCTAAATTGCCAAGGTTTTACTACTACGAAAGTTTAAAGTCAACGGAGAGCGTGCCCTAATCCCTAAATCGATTAGGTTTATTACACGGCATCAGCGAGGGACTGGAAATACAAGAACGAGCGGGTCCAACCGCCAGTGGCCGCGGGACCCGACGCCCTGGGCCCGGACACCCTCCCCGGGGACGCGGGCGCCGCGGGCCCGGCTCCCAGACGAGAGGTTGCAGGGGAAGGGGAGGGAGAAGGAGCGGGGGACCCTAGGGCCGGACCGCGGCTCGGCCTCCCTCCTGGCCCGCGCCTCTCGCCGCGCTCACCGCGTTCTTCTTCTGCACCATCTTGTCCATCTTCTTGGCAAAGCGAACCACTTCGTCCTCCATGGCTCCGGCAGGTCTTCTCCGCGCCCAGCCCGCTGGCAAGGGAAAGTGGGCGAAGCTGGAGCGGAGGACACGGCAGGAGCGACCCCCAGCGCGCGGCAAGCCCCACCACCGCAGACCCGGGCCTAGGCCCCCTTCCGCACAAACCAAGCCCGCGGCGGCGGCGGCGGCTGTGGCGGCGGCAGCAGCTCCTCCTCCCCAGGCAGGACAATCGAACACCGCGCGCGACATGCAGGCGCTACCAGTTGACTGCAGATCGCTGGGAGGGGACGAGCCCAGGTTCCCGCCAGGCGGGCGTCGGGCTAGTGGGCAGGCGTGGCTTCCGTCATGGAAGATCCCAGGTTTTGCTGCGCGTCCACCTCCGGCCCCGCCCCCGCACAGGGCGGGTTTTCGGCCCTCAGTTGCCTCGGGACAGCCGGAAGTTTTAGAACTCGCGGAGGCCCAAGTAGTTCGAAACTGGCGCAGATTCCGAGCATGGAACTTTGGCAGGTTTTAAAGTCTGTGGGAAGCCAACCACTTTCTCCATAGGAGACTGCTACAGGGAAAAACGGAACCCGCGTCCCCTAAATTAGGTTACGAAGTTAGTCGTTTTAAGAGTTCCTTTTTTTTGAGACCGAGCTTCGCTTTATCGCCAGGCTGGAGTGCAGTGGCGCGATCTTGGCTCTGTGCAACCTCCGGCCCCCAGGTTCAAGCGATTCTCCTGCCTTAGCCTCCGGAGTAGCTGGGACTACAGGCGCCCGGCACCACGCCCGGCTAATTTTTTGTATTTTTAGTAGAGACAGGGTTTCACCAAGTTGGCCGGGATGGTCTTGATCTCTTGCCCGCCCGCCTCGGGCTCTTAAAGTGCTGGGATTACAGGCCTGAGCACTGCGCCGGGCTAAGCGTTCCTTTTAAAAAAAAAAAAAAATCGGCCGGGCGTGGTGGCTCACGCCTGTAATCCCAGCACTTTGGGAGGCCGAGGTAGGTGGATCACCTGAGGTGAGGAGTTTGAGACCAGCCTGACCAACATGGAGAAATACCGTCACTACTAAAAATACAAAATTAGCCGGGCGTGGTGGCCTGTAATCCCAGCCACTCGGGAGGCTGAGGCAGGAGAATTCGCTTGAACCCGGGAGGCAGAAGTTACGGTGAGCTGAGACTGCCATTGCACTCCAGCCTGGGCGACAAGAGCGAAACTCCGTCTCAAAAAAAAACAAAAAATAAATAGAAGTCAAATCGTTCATGAGCTCCTGGAGTACTGAGACCCAGTCTTGGGAAAGGAAGTTTGAATAGTTGAAGAACAGTTGACAGAAACCTTCTGGTCAGAAATTACACAAGGCATCCCACCAGCTTCTGAGGATCAGAGAGGAAGGTGACTTAAGTTGTCACAGGGTTCATAGTGGAGAACGCAGACTCCTCCAAAAAGTCTTTCCCCACTTAAACCCTTCACTACCAACTCATGCTATTTGGAGGTATAACTCCCACACCACGTAACTATCATTCATCAAAATACACCACCTAATAATGTTCTTTCTATACTGAGATGACAGGTTTTTCCTGGTTCTGACACTCATTTAGGGAAGAAGTATTGGGATCGTTTCCCTATTTCGTTTCATTTTAAAGTTATCTTTTTATTATTAATTTCCAGCTTAAATTTTAGTATTTGTTGAGATTTATCTTGTCAATTTTATTTTTTTTTTTTTTTTTTTGAAGCAGAGTTTTGCTCTTATTGACCAGGCTAGAGTGCAGTGGTGCAATCTGGGCTCACTGTAACCTCTGCTTCCCGGTTCAAGGGATTCTCCTGCCTCAGCCTCTCGAGTAGCTGGGACTACAGGCGCCCACCACCACGCCCAGCTAATTTTTTGTATTTTTAGTAGAGACGGGGTTTCACCATGTTGGCCAGGCTGGTCTTGAACTCCTGACCTCAGGTGATCTACCAACCTCGGCTTCCCAAAGTGCTGGGATGACAGGCGTGAGCCACCCCGCCCGGCTTATCTCGTCAACTTTTATGTATATCTATGTGTTCTAAAAAAGAATACACAGAAAAAAATTGTTTTCTACAGAAAATGTTGCAATATTTACATCCCTGTTTGCTGTCTGCCTGATGGCTCAATTAATGAGTATGTAAAAATTTCCCTTTATGATGTGGATTTGTATATTTATTCTAATAATTCTATCATTAATTCTATCATTCTATCAAAGAATCAGTTGATTTTTTTACTGTAAAATACACATAACACAAAATTTATGCTTGTAACTAGTTTTCTTTTTTCATGCTACCTTGTCTAAGACCAATTTTAACTATTTTCTTAGATTTTTTTTTTTTTTTTTTGAGACAGAGTCTCGCTCTGTCACCCAGGCTGGAGTGCAGTGGCGCAATCTCAGCTCACTGCAAACTCCGTCTCCCAGGTTTATGCCATTCTCCTGCCTCAGCCTCCCGAGTAGCTGAGACTACAGGCGCCCGCCACCTTGCCCGGCTAGTTTTTTGTATTTTTTTTAGTAGAGACGGGGTTTCACCGTGTTCGCCAGGATGGTCTCAATCTCCTGACCTCGTGATCCGCCCGTCTCGGCCTCCCAAAGTGCTGGGATTACAGGCTTGAGCCACCGCGCCCGGCCTTTTCTTAGATTTTAATTCATTTTATTTTATTTTTTATTTTTTTTAGGCAGAGTCTCCACCTGTCACCCAGGCTGGAGTGCAGTGGTGCGATCTCGGCTCACTGCAACCTTTGCCTCCCAGGTTCAAGCAATTCCCCTGCCTCAGCCTCCCAAGTAGCTAGGATTACAGGTGCCCACCACCACGCCCTGGTAATTTTTGTATTTTTAGTAGAGGTGGGATTTTACTACGTTAGCCAGGGTGTTCTCAAAATCCTGACTTCCAGTGATCTGCCCACCTCGGCCTCCCAAAGTGCTGGGATTGCAGGTGTGAGCCACTATGCCTGGCCTGTTTTAGCTATTTTAAAGTGTAAAGGCCTGGTGTGTACATACCCAGTGTGCATGGGATATGGCACAAGCAACGCTCAGATGGAAATGTATAGCTGTAGACACTGACGTTTAAAAATAAAGATCTCTGGCCGGGCGCAGTGGCTCACGCCTGTAATCCCAGAACTTTGGGAGGCCAAGGTGGGCAGATCACCTGAGGTCAGGAGTTCAAGACCGGCCTGGCCAACATGGTGAAACGCTGTCTCTACTAAAAATACAAAAATTAGTCATCCTGGTGATGGGCGCCTGTAATCCCCCAGCTACTCGGGAGGCTGAGGCAGGAGAATCGCTTAAACCCAGGAGGTAGAGGTTGCAGTGAGCTGAGATTGTGCCACTGCACTCTAGCCCGGGCGACAGAGCAAGGTTCTGTCTCAAAAATAAATAGATAAGTAAATATAAAATAAAATAAAGTGTACAATTCAGTGGCATTTCTAACAACAATGTGGTGCCACCATCACCACTCGATAGTTCCCAAAAGTTTTCCAAAAATGTTCATCACCTCAAAAAGAAGCCCAGTATAAATTAAGCATCACTCCTGATTCCTTTCTCCTCTCAACCCTTGGCAACCACTAATTGGCTGTCTCTACAGTCTTGAATATTCTGAACATTTTACATATTTAATAAATAGAATCCTAGAATATGTGACCTTTTCGCACTGGCTTCTTTCACTTAGCATGTTTTCAAGGTTCACCTGTGTTGTAGCTGTGTCAGTACTTCATTCCTTTTTATGGCTGAATAATACTGCATTGTATATAGATAACATTTTTAAAATTCATTCATCACCTGATGGACATAAGCATTGTTTCCACCCACCTTTCACTACACATTTTCACTCTTGTGAATAGTGCAGCTATGAACATTCCTATATAAAGTTTTGTGGGAACACCTGTTTTCAGTCTTTTGGGTGTGAACCTAGGAGTGGAATTGTTGGGTTTCATGGTAATTCCACATTTAAATTCGAGGAACTGTCCATCTGTTTTCCATGGCAGTTGCACCATTTTTACATACCCATCAGAAATATAGTAGCGCTCCAACTTCTCTGTATCTTTGTCAACAATTGTTTTTGTCCTTTTTCTTCTTCTTATTATTGTTTTATTTTGAGGTGGCATTTCACTCTTGTTGCCCAGGCTGGAGTGCAATGGTGTGATCTCAGCTCACTGCAACCTCTACCTCCCGGATTCAAGTGATTCTCCTGCCTCAGCTTCCGCAGTAGAGGGGATTACAGGCTCCTGTCATCATGCCCAGCTAATGTTTTGTATTTTTAGTAAAGATGGTGTTTCACCATGTTGGCCAGGCTGGTCTTGAACTCCTGACCTCAAGTGATCCGCCCACCTTGGCCTCCCGAAGTGCTGGGATTACAGGAGTGAGACACTGTGTCCAGACTGTTTAGTTCATTTTTAGAACTCTAATTATCTGATGAGGTAAGAAATGGTATCTCATTGTGACTTTGATTTGTATTTCCCTAATGATTAATGATGTTAAGCATATTTTCATGTGTGTGTTGGCCATTTCTATGGTTTCTTTCTTTTTTTTTTTTTTTTTTTTGAGATGGGGTCTCTGTTGTCTGGGCTGGATTACAGTGGCACAATCTCGGCTCACTGTAGCCCCTCCACCTCCCGAGTTCAAGCAATTCTCCCACCTCAGCCTCCTGAGTAGCTCGGATTACCAGGGAACACCACCACCCCTGGCTAATTTTCACACTTTTAGTAGAAATGGGGTTTCACCATGTTGGCCAGGCTGGTCTGGAACTCCTGACCTCAGGTGATCCACCCACCTCGGCCTCTCAAAGTGCTGGGATTACAGGTATGAG
The DNA here is from genome assembly GCF_002776525.5 of Piliocolobus tephrosceles. Lineage (NCBI taxonomy): Eukaryota > Metazoa > Chordata > Mammalia > Primates > Cercopithecidae > Piliocolobus > Piliocolobus tephrosceles. Next base: position 54,840,079 of record NC_045440.1, read on the forward strand.
CCACCTCCCCCAGCCGTCTATGATTTCTCTAGAGAAAGGTCTATTCTAGTATTTTGCCCAAGTTTTAACTGAGTTGTGTTTATGTTGTTAAGTTGTAAACATTCTTATATAATTCTGGACTCTAGAGCCTTGAGATAAATATGTTTTGCAAGCATTGTTTCCCTTCCCATTTTGTGGGTTATCTTTTCAGTCTTTTTTTTTTTTCTTTTTGAGACAGGGACTGTGAGACAGGGTCTCACAGTCGCCCAAGCTGAGTGCTGTGGCGTGATCACAGCTCATTGCAGCCTCCACTTTTTGGGCTCAAGCAATTCTCTTGCCTCTGCCTCCTGAGTAGCTGGGACTACAGGTACATACCACCATGCCCAGCTAATTCTGGATTATTTGTAGAGACAGGGTCTCACTATGTTGCCCCGGCTGGTCTCGAACTCCTGAACTCCAGCAATCCTCCCACCTCAGCCTTCCAAAGTGCTGGGATTCCAGGTGTAAGCCACCTCGCCCAGCCTCTTTTCAGTCTCTTGGTATTGACCTTTCATGCATAAACTTTATATTTTACCAAAGTCCAATTCATATATTGCTTTTATTACTTGTGCTTTTGGTGTCAAATCTCAGAAAGAGTTGCAAATCCAAGGTCATGAAGATTGACCATTGCCATTTTAACAATATTAAGTCTATTAATTCATTACAATAGGATATCTTTCCATTTATTTAGATCTATTTTAATTTCTTTAAGCAATATAAAATAGTTTTCATTGTGCAACTCTTGGCTAAATTCACCTCATTGGCTAAATTTATTCTTGGTATTTTATTTTATTTTGTTGTCTATATTATATTATCTTTTATTAATTTTTATTTTATTGAGACAGGGTTTTGCTCTGTCACTCAGGCTGGAGTGCAGTGGCACAATCATACCTCACTACAGCCTCAGTGTCCTGGACTCAAGAGATCCTCCCACCTTGGTCTCCCAAAGTGCTGGGATTACAGGGATGAGCCACGGTTCCCTGCCCTAATCTTTTCTTTTGCCTCTAATTAATCTTTAATAAATTTCCTTCTGACACTTGGGGTTTACTTTTCTTCTCTTTTTCCAATTCCTTAAGGCATAAAGTTAGGTAATTAATGTCAGATTTTTCTTTTCTTTCTTTTTTTTTTTTTTTTTTTTTGAGACGGAGTTTTGCTCTTGTTGCCTAGGCTGGAGTGCAACGGCGTGATCTCCACTCACCGCAACCTCCACCTCCCAGGTTCAAGCCTCAGCCTCCCGAGTAGCTGGAATTACAGGCACGTGCCACCACGCCCAGCTAATTTTGTATTTTTAGTAGAGACGGGGTTTCTCCATGTTGGTCAGGCTACTCTCAAACTCCCAACCTCAGGTGATCCGCCCGCCTCAGCCTCCCAAAGTGCTGAGATTTACAGGCTTGAGCCACTGCCCCTGGCTGAGATTATTCTTTTTCATGAGCTATAAATTTCCCTCTGAGCACTGTTTTCACTGCATTTCATAAATTTTGGTATATCGTAGCTTTGTTTTCATTTGTCTCAAAATATTGTTCTATTTTCTGATTTCTTTTTGAAATTGTATGAGTGTATTATTTCAACATAATTGTGAAATTTCCTTTTTTCCTTCTGTTATTCATATCTAACTTCATCACATTACAGTTAAATAAATACTTTGTATGATTATGATTTTTAAAAATTCTTTGCCTGGGCATGGTGGCTCACACCTGTAATCCCAGCATTTTGGAAGGTTGAGGTAGGAGGATTGCTTGAGCTCAGGAGTTCAAGATCAACCACCATAGGGAGGCAACATAGTGAGATCTCACCTGTACTAAAAAAATAAAAATAAAAAAAATAGCCAGTCATGATGGCATGTACCTGTACTCCTAGTTACTGGGGAGGGTGAGGTGGGAGGATCACTTGTGTCTGGGAGACAAGAGGTTGCAGTGAGCTATGATTGTGCCACTACACTCCAGCCTGGACGACAGAGCAAGACCCCTGACTCAAAATAAAGAAAGAAATAAAAACAAGACCGGTCACGGTGGCTCATGCCTATAATCCCAGCACTTTGGGAGGCTGACCTCAAGATCACTTGATGTCAGGAGTTCGAGACCAGCCTGGCCAACATGGTGAAACTCTGTCTCTGCTAAAAATACTAAAAATTAGCCGGGCATGGTGGCGGGCACCTGTATTCCCAGCTACTCAGGAGGCTGAGGCAGGAGAATCGCTTGAACCCTGGAGGCGGAGGTTGCAGTGAGCCAAGATCACGCCATTGCCCTCTAGCCTGGGCAACAAGAGCGAGGCTCCATCTCAAGGGAAAAAAAAAAAGAAAGAAAGAAAGAAAGGAAAAATTAAAAAAGAAATAAAAACAAAAATTTATTGAGGCTAGGTGCAGTGGCTCATGCCTGTAATCCCAGCAGTTTGGGAGGCTGAGGCAAGCAGATCACTTGAGGTCAGGAGTTCGAGACCAGCCTGGCCAACGCACATAGCAAAACTCCATCTCTACTAATACAAAAATTAGCCTTGCATGGTGGTGTGCCTGTAGTCCCAGCTACTTGGGAGGCTAAGACATGAGAAACATTTGAACCCGGGGGTGGAGGTTGCATTGAGTTGTGAGCCCGCCACTGCACTCCAGCCTGGGTGACAGAGAAAGACTCTGCCAAAAAATTGAAAATAAAAAAATTGAGACATTTAATTTGTCTAACATATGACTAATTCTGGAGAATGTTCCCTGTACACTTTGGAAAAATACGTATTCTTTTTTTTTTTTTTTTGAGACGGAGTCTCGCTCTGTCGCCCAGGCTGGAGTGCAGTGGCCGGATCTCAGCTCACTGCAAGCTCCGCCTCCCGGGTTTACGCCATTCTCCTGCCTCAGCCTCCCCAGTAGCTGGGACTACAGGCGCCCGCCACCTCGCCCGGGTAGTTTTTTGTATTTTTTAGTAGAGACGGGGTTTCACCGTGTTAGCCAGGATGGTCTCGATCTCTTGACCTCGTGATCCACCCATCTCGGCCTCCCAAAGTGCTGGGATTACAGGCTTGAGCCACTGCGCCCAGCCGAAAAATACGTATTCTTATGGGTGATATGTACTGTATGTACTACTTCTAGTTGGCTTATAATGTTGTTTAAGTTCTGTATTTCCTACTGATCCTCTAACCGTTCTATCTATTAATAAAAGTGGTGGGGGTTTTTTGTTGTTGATATTTTTGAGATGGAGTTTCACTCTTGTTGCCCAGGCTGGAGTGCAATGGTGTAATCTTGGCTCACCGCAATGTACGCTTCCTGGGTTCAAGTGATTTTCCTGCCTCAGCCTCCCGAGTAGCTGGGATTGCCGGCCACCACGCCCAGCTAATTTTGTATTTTTAGAAGAGACAGGGTTTCTCCACGTTGGTCAGGCTGGTCTCAAACTTCTGACCTCAGGTGATCTACCTGCCTCGGCCTCCCAAAATGCTGGTATTACAGACATGAGCCACTGCACCTTGCCAAAGAGGTGTATTTTTAAGTTTCTAATTATTATTATAGAACCACCTATTTCACCCTTAAACTATGTCAGTTCTTGCTTCATATATGTGGGGGCTCTGTTGTAAGGCATGGACATGTTTATGAATGTTATCTCTTCTTGATGGTTTAACCCTTTTATCCATATATAATGTTCTTTTGTGGCAAATTTTGACTAGCACTCTATATTTTTTTCTTTTTTCTTTTTTTTTTGAGACAGACTCTCGCTCTGTCACCCAGGCTGGAGTGTGGTGGCATGATTGCTGCTCACTGCAAGCTCTGCCTCTCGGGTTCATGCCATTCTCCTGCCTCAGCCTCCTGAGTACTGGGACTACAGGCGCCCATCACCATACCTGGCCAATTTTTTTGTATTTTTAGTAGAGATGGGGTTTCACCGTGTTAGCCAGGATGGTCTCGAACTCCTGACCTCAGGTGATCTGCCCACCTTGGCCTCCCAAAGTGCTGGGATTACAGGTGTGAGCCACTGCGCCCAGCCTACTTGCACTCTTTTTATACTAGCATAGCCACCTCAGCTCTCTTTTAGTTACTGTTTTCATGGAACACCTTTTTCCATCCTTTTCCATTCAATATATTTGTCTTGGATCTAAAATGAGTTTCTTGAAGACATATAGTTGTATCTCTTTTTAAATTTTTTATTTTACCAATCTCTTTTAATTGCATACTTTAATCCTATTGCGAGCTGAATTTGCCATTTAAAACACAAATGCATAGAAGCGTAAGTTATAAATCTATGTTAATGGGCATACATTGTGTACAGATTTCATTTGTAACAACAACTACATGAAGATAGAAGGATGAAATTGAATAGGAGCACAGCATTTGTATACTGCTGAAGCTAAATTGGGATTATTTAGATTCTTTTTTTTTCCTTTTTTTTTTTTTTGAGACAGAGTTTTGCTCTTATCACCCAGGCTGGAGTGCAATGGCGTGGTCTCAGCTCACTATAACTTCTGCCTCCTGGGTTCAAGCAATTCTCCTGCCACAGCCTCCTGAGTAGCTGGGATTACAGGCACCCACCACCATGCTCGGTTAATTTTTGTACTTTTAGTAGAGATGGGGTTTTGCCACGTTGGCCAGGCTGGTCTCAAACTCCCGACCTCTAGTGATCCACCCGCCTTGGCCTCTCATGGTGGAATTGCAGACACAAGCCACTGTGCCCAGCCTATTTAAGCTAGATTCTTAAGGCTCTGTGTTCACAGGAAGGAGCATATGGGTCTGCCACATGCTGTGGGGGCCATGAACCCCCACCAACTGGCTGCAGCAGAGGCTTCTCCCCTCTTCTGGCTGCCCCAGGCCTGCTGCCTCCTACTCCACATTCATTGGAGCCCTCTCAGTTTTGGTCACTTGTGTAAGGGCACCCATGGGTATCCAGCCAAGGTCATCGAGAAAGGAGTCTTGCTCATTGCCCAGGCTGGAGTGCAGTGGTTATTCACAGGTGTGGTTGTGCACTATAGCCTCAAAATTCAGGTCTCAAGCCACTTGTGGTATCCAGCCAAAGTCATCGAAAAAGGAGTCTTGCTGCATTGTCCAGGCTGGAGTGCAGTGGTTATTCATAGGTGTGATTGTGCACTATAGCCTCGAAATCCAGGTCTTGAGCCACCCTCCTTCCTTGGAGTAGCTGAGACTACAGATGCATGCCACCATGCTAATTTCTGTATTTTTATGTAATGTTCCCCAGGCTGTTCTCAAACTCCAGGCTCAAGTAAAGGATAGTTTTGTTGGATACAGAATTGTTCATTGACAGGTATTTTTTCTTTCAGCATTTTAAATAGTATCATCCCACTACTTCCTAGCTTCTATGGTTTCTGCTGCAAAATTGGCTGTTAATCTCATTGAAACACTTGGATGTGATAAGTTCTCTTGCTCTCGCTGCTATCAATAATCTTTTTGTCTTACTACAGTTTGATTATAATTGGCTTGGTGTGAATATATTCAAGTTTACTCTACTTGGAGTTCATTGAGTTTCTTTGATGTGTAGATTTATGTCTTTCATCAAAGTCAGGGATTTTTTTTTTTAAGAGTCTAGGTCTCGGCTGGGTGCAGTGGCTCTCACCTGTAATCCCAGCACTTTGGGGTGCCGAGGTAGGAGGATCACCTAAGGTCAGGAGTTCAAGACCAGCCTGGCCAACATGGTGAAACCCCATCTCCACAAATATACCAAAATTAGCCAGGCATGATAGCAGGTGCTTATAATTCCAGCTACTCGGGAGGCTGAGGTGGGAGAATTGCTTGAACCCAGGAGGCGAAGGTTGCAGTGAGCTAAGATAGTGCCATTGCACTCCAGCCTGGGTGACAAAGTGAGACTCCATCTCAAAAAAAAAAAAAAAAAAAAAAAAGAGTCTGGGTCTCACACTGTGGCCCAGGCCAGAGTGAAGTGGCATAATCATGACTCACTGCAGCCTCAAACTACTGGGTTCATGTGATCAAGTGATCCTCCCATCTCAGCCTCCTGAGTAGCTGGGACTATAGGCAGGTACCAGACACCCAGTGAAGTTTTTACAAATCTTTTTTAGAGACAATGTATTAATCCATTTTGCATTGCTATAAAGGGATATCTGAGAGTGGGTAATTATTGTTTTTCTTTTTCTTTTTTTTGAGATGAAGTCTTGCTCTGTCACCCAGACTGGAGTGCAGTGGCACAGTCTCGCTCACTGCAACCTCTGCTTCCCAGGCTTAAGCAGTTGTCCTGCCTTAGCCTCTTGAGTGGTTGGGATTAGCTGTGATTAAAGGTGTGTGCCACCATGCCTGGCTAATTTTTCTTTTTTGTTTTTTGCTTTTTTTTGAGATGGAGTTTATCTCTTGTTGCCCAGGCTGGAGTACAATGGCACGGTCTCGGCTCCCTGCAACATTGGCCTCCCAGGTTCGAGCGATTCTCCTGCCTCAGCCTCCTGAGTAGCTGGGATTACAGGTGCCCACCACCATGCCCAACTAATTTTTGTATTTTTAGTAGAAACAAGGTTTCACCATGTTGGCCAGGCTGGTCCCGAACTTCTGACCTCAGGTGATTCGCCTGCCTCTGCCTCCCAAAGTGCTGGTATTACAGGCAAGAGCCACCTCGCCTGGCCTTAATTTTTATAGTTTTAGTACAGACAGGGTTTCATCACATTGGCCAGGCTGGTCTCCAACTCCCGACCTCAATTGATCCACTTGCCTCAGGCTTCCAAGTGTTGGGATTACAGACATGAGCCACTGCACCAGCCTGAGGGTGGGTAACTATTTATAAAAAATAAAAATAAAAATAATTAAAAAAAAAAAAAGCAGGCCTGGTGTGGTGGCTCACGCCTGTAATCCCAGCACTTTGGGAGGCTGAGGCATGTGGATCACAAGGAGATCGAGAGCATCCTGGCCAACATGGTGAAACCCTGTTTCTACTAAAAATACACAAATTAGTGGGGTGTGGTGGCATGTGCCTGTAATCCCAGCTACTCAGGAGTCTGAGACAGAAGAATCACTTGAACCAGGGAGTTGGAGGTTGCAGTGATCCGAGATCACACCACTGCACTCCAGCCCAGCGACAGAGCAAGACTACGTCTCAAAAAGAAAAAAAAAAAAAAGCTTATTTGGCTCATGGTTCTGCAGACTATACAAGCAGCATGGTGGGTAGGCAGGGTGGCTCACACCTGTAATCCCAGCACTTTGTGAAGCTGAGGCAGGCAGATACCTTGAGCTCAGGAGTTCAAGACCAGCCCAAACAACATGGGGAAATCCCATCTCTACAGAAAACACAAAAATTAGCCAGGCATTGTGGTGAGCACCTGTAGTCCCAGCTACTTGGGAGGCTGAGGTGGGAAGATGGCTTGAGTCTGGGAGGCAGAGGTTGCAGTGAGCTGAGATCATGTCATTGCACTCCAGCCTGGGTAATAGAACAAGAGCCTGTTCTCAAGAAAAAAAAAAAAGCACGGTGCAAGCATCATGAGGGCCTCAGGAAGCTTTTATTCATTGCAGAAGGGAGAAGGAGAGTTGGCATGTTACATGGTGAGAGAGGGAACAAGTGGGGCCGGGAGGAAGTGCCAGGCTCTTTAAACAGCTAGCTCTTGCAAGAACTAATAAAGCCAGAATTCACTCATTATTGTGAGGAAGGAACGAAGCCATTATTCGTGAGGGATCGGCCCCCATGACTCAAACACCTCCTATGAGACCCTACAACCAACGTTGGGGATCACATTTCAACATGAGATTTGGAGAGGAAAACATCCAAACTGTATCAGATGGGGTCTCAATGTACTGCCCAAGCTGGTCTCAAACTCTTGGCCTCAAGTGATCCTCCTGCATCAGCCTTTCATTGCTAGCATTACAGACATGAGCCATTGCGCCCAGCTAAATTTGGGGTTTGGCCATTATTTCTTCAAATAGTCCTTTTGTTCCTCTTTTTTCTCTCCTGGAATTCCATTATGTGTATGTTGCTACTCTAGAAACCCACAGGTTTCTTAGGCTATGTTCATTTTTAGTTTCTTTTTTCATTCTATTCCTCAGACTGGATAATTTCAATTGTACTATCTTTAAGTCTGCTGATTCTTCTGCCTGTTCAAACCTGCTGTGCAACTCTAGTGAATTTTTTATTTTAATTATTGTTATCTTCAGTTCTAGATACGTATTTGGTTCCTTTTTATAATTTTTACTTATTGATTGATGTTCTCTAGTTGTTGAGATATTGTCTTCCTGCTTTAATTTTTTTCTCCAAGGTTTCCTTTAGTTTTTTGAGTTATATTTAAGACAGTTGAATAAGGTCTTTGCTTAGTAAGTCCAGTATCTGAGCTTCCTCAAGGACAATGTTTCTGTTCTTTCCCCCCACCCCATGAATGGGCCAGGCTTTGTTTCTTTGTATGCCTCATATTTTTTGCTGAAAAATGAACATATTAAAGATTATAATGTAACTTTTAAAATCAGAATTGTTGCTTATTGTTAGTTTTTTAGTTTATATGTTTAATGACATTTCTAAACTGTCATATGTAGTCACTAAAGTATCTGTTTTGTTAGCTTAGTGTCCACCTAATGTTTTGACAGATACTTCATTTTTTTTAAACACCTGGAACGAGAAAAAAAAAAATCTCCCAGTCTTTGCAGTAGGGCTCTTTGTGTTGGGCACACTTGTAATATTCAACTGGTCAGTTTCCAACTCTGCCTTAACCTTCATGACCTGCTGGCCCAGGACTTCAAGGTCAGCCAGAGGTGAAAGCTTAGGAATTTCTCAGATCTTTTTTTTTTTGAGAGGAAGTCTCACTCTGCTTCCCAGACCGGAGTGCAGTGGCAGAATCTTGGCTCACTGCAACCTCTGCCTCCTGGGCAAGCAATTCTCTTGCCTCAGCCTCCCAAGTACTTGGGATTACAGGTTGGGGCCACCATACCTGGCTAACTTTTGTATTTTTTAGTATAGATGAGGTTTCGCAATATTGGCCAGGCTGGTCTTGAACTCCGGACCTCAAGTGATCCGCCCGCCTCGGCCTCTTAAAATACTGGGATTACAGGTGTGAGCCACCACCACCACCAGCCACTCAGTCACTTTTCTGAAACTGCACCCTGCCCTGTTCATATACATGGTCTGGATTTCCAGAAATACGTGAAAGCACTTGAAAACCTTTATTTCCCCAAAGCATCTCACTCCTCAGCCTTTCCTGCCAGGCTTTTTGGTGTGTCTACTGTTTGCTCCAACTTATGTCATTTGCCCTAAGTGGTAGTGACTGGTTTATTTGCCTGTGAATGTTTTTGACCAACACCCTCTGTATTGGTCACTTCTCTACCCTCAGAGGTTCTGAGCTATTTCTTCACCCTGAGAGAGTTCTGACTTACAGCAATTAAAGGCAGTCTTTGTACTAGTCCTTCAATAAGACACCTGAGAGACAACCACAATTCTTTGAAAATAAGGTTAACTTTGGTTTGTCCGATATCTGGAACCCACAGGAATGTGAACTGTTATCTTCAAGAGCATCACCATGACTGGGAGGGATCATTAAGCATAAGTAAAAATGACACAAAGCCTTCCTACCAGGCAGTAAAGTGTTTTTGTTTTTGTTTTTTGTTTTTTAACAGCTTTATTTAGATAAAATGAGGTTCATCCATGTGGTAGCTTTTTAAATTAAATTTTATTTTTTTTTTGGAGGCCGAGTTTCACTCTTCTCACCTAGGCTGCAGTGCAATGGTGTGATCTCAGCTCACTGCAACCTCCACCTCCCAGGTTCAAGCAATTTCTCTTGCCTCAGTCTCTGAGTAGCTGGGATTGCAGGCATGCACCACCACGCCTGGCTAATTTTTGTGTTATTAGTAGAGACAGGGTTTCACCATGTTGGCCAGGCTGGTCTTGAACTCTGACCTCAGGTGATCCACCTGCCTCGGCCTCCCAAAGAGCTGGAATTACAGGCATCAGTCACTGTACTTGGCCAGCATTCTTTTTTATTACTGAATACTGTTTTATGGCTATGCCACTTCTTATTTATCCACTTGTTGGTTATGAACATCTGGGCGATTTCTGCATTGTGGCTCCTAAGAATGCTTCTATGAACATTCGTGTACAAGTTTTTGTGTGGACGTATGTTTGTTGCCTTAAAGTTTATTTTACCTCGTAAAAATATAGCTAAGCCAGCTTACTTTGGGTAGTATTTGCTTGTTATAATTTCCCATCCCTTTCCAACTTCCTGTGCCCTATGTATTTGATATTGCCTGTAATGAAAATACAGTTTTTGGCCAGGTGTGTTGGCTCACACCTGTAATCTCAGCATGTGGGAGGCTGAGGTGGGAAGATGGCTTGAGGCCAAGAGTTAGAGACCAGCCTGGGTGGCATACTAAAACCCTCTCTACAAAACAATAAAAATAAATTTCAAAAATTAGCTGGGCATGGTGGTGCACACCTGTAGTCCTGGTTACTTGGGAGGCGGAGGCAGGAGGATTGCCTCAGCCCAGTTCAAGGCTGCAGTGAGCTGTGATCACACCACTACACTCTAGGTTGGGTAACAGAGCGAGACCCTGTCTCAAAAACCAAAATGTGTGTGTGTGTGTGTATAACTTTATATCATTCTTTTGTTCGGCCTAACTTCTGTCATTTACTGACAAATTTAGTCCATCACAGTGGAAATAACTGCTATTTGGATTTGTATGTATCATAGTATGAAATGTCTTGTTCTGTGTTTTATATGCTTTATTTCTTATTTCTCCTTTCTCATCTTTTTTTTTTTTAAATGGAGCCTTAAAAATTTCATCCCCAGCCGGGCGCGGTGGCTCAAGCCTGTAATCCCAGCACTTTGGGAGGCCAAGACGGGCGGATCACGAGGTCAGGAGATCGAGACCATCCTGGCTAACACGGTGAAACCCCGTCTCTACTAAAAAATACAAAAAACTAGCCAGGCGAGGTGGCGGGCGCCTATAGTCCCAGCTACTCAGGAGGCTGAGGCAGGAGAATGGCGTAAACCCAGGAGGCGGAGCTTGCAGTGAGCTGAGATCCAGCCACTGCACTCCAGCCTGGGCGACAGAGCGAGACTCCGTCTCAAAAAAAAAAAAAAAAGATAAGCATAGAGGTCCTGTGTCCCCTTCCATCCAGTTTCCTCCAATGGTTACATCATACCTACAGAACAATATCAAAACCAGGACATTGACATAGTTTAAAAATATGTGTATGTATAGTCCCGTCTTTTATCATGTGCAGATTCATATAACCACCACTACAATCAAATATAGAACTATTCTGTCACCACAAAGATCATCATCATGCTATTCCCTTGTAGTCACATCCACTACCCTCTCCCACACCATCTCTAGCCCCTGGCAACTACTAATCCATTTTCCATCTCTGTAATTTAGTCATTTTGAAAGTTATATACAGTATGTGACCTTTGGAGATTGGCTTGTTTCACTCAGAGTAAGGCCCTTCGGGCGGGATGTAGTGCCTCATGCCTGTAATCCCAACACTTTGGAAGGCCAACGTGGGAGTGTTGCCTGAAGCTAGGGGCTTGAGCAACAAAGTCAGACCCCACCTCTACGAAAAATAATTTATACATTAGCCAGGCATGTGGCGGGTGCCTGTAGTCCCAGCTACTCTGGAGGCTGAGGTGGGAGGATCACTTGAGCCCAGGAGTTTGAGGCTGCAGTGGGCCATGATCATGTCACTGTGCTCACTCCAGCCTGCATGACAGAGTGAGACCCCATCTCTTAAATAAAAGAAAAAAGGAAAAAAACCAGAATAATGCCCCGAGATTCATCCAAGTCATTATGTGTATTGTTCTTGTTTATTCCTAATAATAATAAACTATTCCATAGTATTGATGCACGTTTGTTTAACCATTCTTTGGCCATAGGACTTTTTGCTTGTTTCTAGCTTTTGGCTGTGATGAATAAAATTGTTACAAATAATCCTGTACAGGTTTTTGTGTGGACATGCTTTTGTTTCTCTGGAATAAATGCCCAAGAATGCAGTTGTGAGGTTATATTAGCCTAAGTCAGATTTTAAATAAGTTGCCAAACTTTTTCAAAGTGGCCATACCATTTTACATTCCCACCAGCAAGGTATGAAAGATTCCATTTTTCTGCATCCTCATCAGCATTTGGCATTGTTACTACTTTTTATTTTATTCTCTAATACATATATAACGATATTTTATTGTGATTTTACTTTTTTTCTTTTTTCTTTGAGACAGGATCTCACTTTGTCATCCAGGCTGGAGTGCAGTGGTAGCGGTCATAACTCACTGTAACCTCCAACTCCCAGGCTCAAGCGATTCTCCCAGCTCAGCCTTCACAGTAGCTGGGAACACAGGCACACCGCACCATGGCTGGATAATTTTTGTATTTTTTTCTAGAGACGAGGTTTCACCATGTTGCCCCGGCTGGGCTCAAACTCCTAGATTCAAACAATTCGCCTCCGCTTCATCCTCCCAAAGTGCCGAGTGGTGGGATTACAGGCATGGGCCACGATGCCTGGCCTGTGGTTTTATGTTTCATTTCCTTAATGGTTTAGTGATGTTGGTTCATCTTTTTATGTGCTTGCCATTCTTATAGCCTCCTCAGCAAAATAACTCATGTCTTTTGCCTGTTTTCTAATTGGATTTTTTTTGTAACTGCTGAATTTTGAGAGCTCTTTACATATTCTAAATGCTAGTCATTTGTCAGGATATGTAGTTTACAAATATTTCCTCCCCATCTCAGCTGTCTTCTCATCCTCTTAACAGGGTCTTTGAAAACAGCAAAAGTTTTTAACTTCAATGAAGTCCAATTCATTTTTCTTTTCTTGCTAGTAGTATATTTTTGCTGTCATATTTGGAAACATTTCAAGCCCTGGGTCCCCAAGATTTCTGTTTTCTTATCTAAGATTTAGAGCTTTACATTGGACATTTAAATCTATGATCCATTTTAGGCTAGTTTCTATGTAAGATTTAGATGGAGATTTTTTCGTGTGTTTTTTTTCTTTTGCCTATGGATAGCCAATTGCTCCAGCACAATTTCTGAAAAGACTATCCTTCCTCTATTGGACTGTTTGTTTTTTGTTTTGAGACACAGTCTCACTCTGTCACCCAGGCTGGAATGCAAATGGTATGGTTTCTGCTCACTGCAAACTCTGCCTCCCAGGTTCACCCAGGTTCAAGCGATTCTCTTGCCTCAGTCTCCTGAGTAGCTGGGAGGCACCTGCCTCCACACCCGGCTAATATTTTGTAGTTTTAGTAGAGACAGGGTTTCACTGTGTTGGCCAGGCTGGTGTCAAACTCCTGACTTCATGATCCACCTGCCTCAGCCTCCCAAAGCGCTGGGATTACAGGCGTGAACCACCGTGCCCTGCCATACTGAACTGTTTTGTAACTTTTTCAAATCAGTTGGCTGCACTTGTGTGAGGAGACTATTTCTGTGTTATTTTGTTCTGTTCATCTGTGTTTCTTTCTGCCAATACCTTTTTGATTACTGTCTCAATTTAGTAAGTCTTGAAATCTGGTAGAGACCACCCCTCTCCATGTTCTTTTTCTAATTATCTTTTAATGTAAGAGATGGGATCTCACTATGTTGCCCCAGCTGGTCTGAACTCCTGGACTCAAGCAACCTCTCACCTTGGCCTCCCAAATTGATGGGATTACAGGTGTGAGCCACCATGCCCGACCCTTCTTTTTTACCATTATTTAAAGTTTTGTAGTTCCTTTGCCTTTCTATATGTTTTAGAATCATCTTGTGTATAACTACAACACTTTTGGTGGGGTTCTGATAGGAATTGCATTAAATTAGTGTATCAGTGTGAACAGAATAAACATCTTTGCTATACTGAACCTTCTAATCGATGAACATGGTATATGTATCCATTTATGCACATCTTTTTTGATGTCTTTCATCATCATTTTGTAGTTTTCTGCCTCCAAATCCTATAAAAAGATTTTTTAGATTTATCCCAAAGTACTATTTTTGTCTGTCTTTTGAGACAGTCTCACTGTTGTCACACAGGCTGGAGTGCAGTGGCATGATCTTAGCTCACTGCAACCTCTGCCTCCCGGGTTCAAGTGATTCTCCTGTCTCAGCCTCCCAAGTAGCTGTGATTGAAAATCCAGCTACACCTTGAAAATCAAAATGCACATGAACACAAACTCCTGGTCAAAAAGTTTTGAGGGATGATTTCATCTCTTCCAATCCAGAGCCCAGACCAAAACAGGCAAGTTTCCCTTCACTTCCCTATGCCACAGGGGTGGTGGGGTGGAAGGGGCCAGATTTTTTTTTTTTTCTAGTTCACCTATGTGCACAGCCCTTAAAAGAGTCCTGGCTTGGCTGGGTGTGGTGGCTGTTTAATGTAATCCCAGCACTTTGGGAGGCTGCGGTGAGATCGCTTGAGCCAAGGAGTTCGAGCCCAGCCTGGGCAATACCCCATCTCTACAAAACTATTAAAAAAAAAAAAAAAAAGGGGGGAATTACTTACACACTTTATCTTCTTTTTTTTTTTTTTTTTTGAGACGGAGTCTTGCTCTGTCACCCAGGCTGGAGTGCAGTGGCCGGATCTCAGCTCACTGCAAGCTCCGCCTCCCGGGTTTACGCCATTCTCCTGCCTCAGCCTCCGAGTAGCTGGGACTACAGGCGCCCGCCACCTCGCCCGGCTAGTTTTTTGTATTTTTTAGTAGAGACGCGGTTTCACCGTGTTAGCCAGGATGGTCTCGATCTCCTGACCTCGTGATCCGCCCGTCTTGGCCTCCCAAAGTGCTGGGATTACAGGCTTGAGCCACCGCGCCCAGCCCACTTTATCTCATCTTAAGCCCCAAAGTTAAGTGTGTCATGTGGGTTTTCAGTTTCCTTTTAGTTCTCTCTGGCCACTGGAGATTGTACTTTATGGTGAGCTGATTTTTATCATAGTTCTACTCAGTGTTTCCATGTGTCCTGTATTATATGAAATGCACACATCATTTGTGTGTTTCAAAGCATTTAAATTACCTCACTGAGGCACAGAGCAAAGTCATAAATTTAGACCATAAAGTTAGGCACATGAATTTGAATCCTGGCTCTTGCACATCAATAGCTCTGGAATCCTAAGTAGATAGTTTCCCTCTCTAGAGTTTCCTCTTCTGTAAAATCAAGATGGTTGATCAGAGGACTATATGCTTAAAGGATATAAAATGCTTACTAGAGTGCCTAGCATATATTAAATAATTACATTTTCAGTTTTTAGTAATTTCTACAAAATAAAATGGTACTTAAGAGGGTTTAAAATGCAGCAATAAGAATGGCTGCAATAGTAGGCAAATTTCCCAACTATTTACATATACATACAACTATTGTTACCCAGTGGTAATTAGATCACAACAGTACCAAGCTCTGACCACATTTAGTAGTGAACAAAATTATTTTTAAAAGGATCATGAACTAAAGGTTATCATATGAAATACAGTGCTGATGTGAAAAATAAACCTTTCATAAAACAAACTGAAGGTAGAGACAACATATTTGGTCCAGAATTTTCTTACCACGAGAACTATCCAAAAATTGAACAAGCTGTGTCACAAAACAGTGAGGTGGTCACTTAAGTATCCAAAAGCAGAAAGTGAAGGACTGCTTAACAGAACAGAAGGAATTCCTATATTCAGAAAAGTCAGAAGTCAATGTTGAAATAAAGGAGAAAAACTACTTGGATAACTGATTTATGACACTAATTTTAAAATCTCAGTGAATACTACATTAAAGAAAAAGACCGGGCACAGTGGTTCACGCCTATAATCCCAGCACTTTGGGAGGCTGAAGCTGGTGGATCACCTGAGGTCAGGAGTTCGAGACCAGCTTGGTCAACATGGCAAAACCCTGTCTCTACTAAAAATACAAAAATTAGCCAGGCATGGTGATGGGCTCCTGTAATCCCAGCTACTCAGGAGGCTGAGGCAGGAGAATCACTTGAACCCGGGAGGCAGAGGTTGCAGTGAGCTGAGATTGCACCACTGCACCCCAGCCTGGGTGACAGAATGGGACTCCGTCTTAACAAAAAAAAAAGGGGGGGCGGTTAAGAAAAAGGCAAAAGACAAACACCAAATAAAACTTCTTAGGCCAGGCGCGGTGGCTCAAGCCTATAATCTCAGCACTTTGCGAGGCTGAGACGGGCGGATCACGAGGTCAGGAGATCGAGACCATCCTGGCTAATCCGGTGAAACCCGGTCTCTACTAAAAAATACAAAAAACTAGCCGGGTGAGGTGGCGGGTGCTTATAGTCCCAGCTACTCGGGAGGCTGAGGCAGGAGAACGGCATAAGCCTGGGAGGCGGAGCTTGCAGTGAGCTGAGATCCGGCCACTGCACTCCAGCCTGGGCGACAGAGCGACACTCCGTCTCAAAAAAAACAACTACAAAAACAAACAAACAAACAAACAAAAAACTTCTTAAATAGGTAGAAACACTGAAAATCAAATTTGGGAAATTTTTTTTTAGCCAATTAAAACTGAATAACATGAGATTTTTTTTTATGCCTGGTTCCATTCTAAGTCAACCACATCATCAAAATTTCTCTCTCTGAATATATATTCTTTTAAGTACATTGTTATTTTCCTTGTTTTCATTATAGACATTCATTCCAAATGCTAACATTCCAAATATTAAAATACTCAAAGTCACAGAAAAGTCAGAATTACATTTTATTTCACATTGATAGAAACCATGAAAAACATTTACATTTTCCCATGTTACAGCACATTTCAATGGAATATTTCTTGCCATAAATAATATCTTGCTGATTTGTAGAACTGAAATAACAGTTTATATTCTTCAAGGAAAAGAAAAATGACATAGTAAATGATTGTTTAAAATTTTAAAATCCAGACATAAACATATGGCTTCATTATTAACATCCCATATAGTCCATTACTAAATTATTTCCATTATCGATTAGCACCCATTTATAAAGATGCATTTTTAATATTGTTTTGGTCAGCTGGAATACGGCAGAAAAATTAACACAGTTCAGAAATATCAAGCATACATTTTTGCTACATATTAATCTGTATGGTAACTACATTTTATGTATAGGGTTCTGACTAGCCTTTATTACCCATAGTTTGTTTTCAAATAATTTTTACCAGTAATCTGGAAATTTTGACAATGTAAAATGATTGCTATTTTTATGTTTGCATGAAAAATTAATACAAAAAATAATTTGACTAAAGTGAAAATTTCAAATAAGTCCACTGGCAGATGAAAATAAAGCAAAAAATTACAATAGATTCCTCATCTTCTACAGTAGTTGGTTTTCAAACATGTGTACAAAGTAAGCTGTATGCTATGAGATGAAATCATCTTAGAAGTTAGTTTTTAAGATCAGTCTTGAAGATATTTCAGAACATACTAGAATATGATCTAATTACTCTTTCAGTTGTTTACAGGAAAATAAAACCATAGAATTATTCGTTACCTGGGTTGAAGATCCTAATAGCTAGGTGTAAATTTGGATAAGGTACAGTGATTTAAAATAAGTAGTGCATGAAGTTTTAATGTCTGGTTTCTCTATAAAGCATAAATAGATTTTAAATACTGTATATCTGTGACCCAGAATGCCAAATTATAGCATGTATTGACAGTAGCTGTCTATGGCAGAGAGGCAATACTTGGTCTGCTATGAAGAACAATAAAGAAAAAACAAACCTTTTTTTTCCTTGAGAAAAAAGAGTATTAAATAGAAATAATATCAGGGAAAATAAAAGCCTGGTCCCAAAATAAAAGGGCCATTAATTGAAGAGAACAATTTTACTCTTTCTTGATAATGAACAGCATTATCCCTATTATTAGGAATAATGTAATACCACCTCATTCTTACTATGCATTACAATCATTATGTATGTATGAACACACATATAAAAATACAGACACTGCATGGTGACTAAGCAATTTTGGAATAAATCCATAGGCTAAGTCACAGCATGCATAAATTGTTTATACCATAACTGCTCATTTCTACCTGAACAAATTATCATTAAGCATACTGCTAATTTTCAAATGATGTAATAAAAAATCTGGTGGCAGTACTGTATTATTTTGCTGAATTCCATTCGAGAAAAAAGAAGCTACCTGCTTCATCTATTTTAATATAGTAGATTCTGGATCTTCTTATAAGAACATATGTATAGAAAATTAAAAGATCATAAATTTCTCATGAGGAGACATTATTTGATCTGTGTCATTGGCATGTATTTGCAAAACATTAGAAATTTGAAGACTGGGCATGGGAAAAGGTTTATACTCTACTACAATGATGCTGGTGTACTTCTACACAAGGCCTCTTAGTGACGTCAATCAATTGGAGGTAGGAGTTTATCAATGAATTGCTTGACATCCATCATTTCCTGTTTGGAATAAAGTAATTTAATAGGTAGATAGTTATATAAGTCAGAAATTAAATTCCCACTAAAATGCCACTAATCAAATCTATGGTGTGCACAGTTAAGGTGAAATCACAGTTCCACTACAATTAAATAAGAGATAAAAGAGAAATGAGGCTCCAACAGAAATTTCAGAACATTTCCTATCATGATTTTTGTACATTGAAATTACAGCTCCCATCCAGTATCTAGTTCTGCATCTTCCTATACTGGAACAAAATAAAGACACTGGCGGGGCGCGGGCAGGGAAGTTTAGAAGCGATGGTACTTAAACTGAAAAGTCTCAGTAAGTGTACAATTACTGACAACTAAGTATAAGTGACAAAGCAGAGCTTCTACATTCTTTAAATTGAATTACGCACTAAATCCATAGCATTAACTATTTTGTGTCTTTCATAAGGAATTACACACAACTAACCATCTGATAGAGAGCACGTACCTAAGATGTTCCTGGGAAGATATGAACATTAATATACCAAATATTTATCATAGAAGAAACTTTCTCCTCTTAGCCTCTTGCACTTGGTTCAGTTTTTTCACCTCCCTCAAACTCACTTCTGCCTATTAGCTCTTATATTTCAGGGCCTTACTTAGCCTCACAGTGCCAAGTATTAGCAATGCAGCTAACCTTCGGCCTTGTAATTTAGTCACTCGGAAAAGAGCCCCGGTATGAAAGTGTTCTATTTCACAATACTCTGAAGTCCCAAAGAGTTTCCTGTGAGCCTACTTCTCCTCATTTTCTGCTCCTCCTCATTCAGTCCAGTGTCGTCGTACACTCATCTAGGGAGCTTTTATGAAACTCCAGGGTATCTGTGATGCAAAGCCCATGAGGAAAACAACTGCTTTAGAGACCTTCAGTCTCTCTTGCACAAATTAAAGGTTCCAGGACTTCCCCTGCCCTCCCTTTTCTGGATTCAACACTGTAATACTCTATGTCATTAGGGGAACACCCTAGGTTCCCAGGCACCCTTGTCTTTCTGAATAAATCATATTACCACTTCTTTCTCCATCCCTAAAGTAAATGATTAAACCAGGCTGAGTGGTTGTAAAACTGTCAGTGTGACTGTCTCACTAGGAATCAATTTTTATTTTAGGTCTTTTCAAGCCTCCAAACCTACCCAGGTCTCCGGCCTCTTTCATTCTATTGAGTGACTGCACCTCCTACTTGACTGAAAAGATAAGCACATCTCTATGAGCTCCCAAGCACTCTCTCCTCTCTCTCCATCTCCTGTTTATATTCATCCATCCTTCCTCCCTTTTTTTTGGGGGGGGGGTCTCACTCTGTCACTCAGCCTGGAGTGCAGGGTGCCAACATGGTTCACTGCAGCGTCAACCTCCTGAGATCACATGATTCTCTCGCCTCAGCCTCCAGAGTAGTTGGGACTACCGGTGCCCACCACCTCACCCAGCCCATCCTCTTCTATCTTGATTGAAAATGGTTTTCTCCTCTTTTAAGGCAAGCACTATACATCTTAGGACTTAATTCTATTCTATGATCCCTCTGAGAATGCCCCTATCAATTATCATTTTACTGCATCTTCTTCCTCCCTACCTCCACTCATACGTCTTTCTCTGATCCCACTGAAGAACAGATTTCCTACTCTTCTCCCTCTTTACCAAAACTTTTTTAAAAGGTCTATGTATGTTGCCTCTGCTTCCTCATTTCCCTACCCACTTCACACAATCCTTTGCATTTTGGCTTTATCTACCCAAACATCCAAGGTCACAGGTGGCTTAATATTGGATACTTTCTTCCTAACCTATTTCTCCTTAATCCTTCTCTGGAACACATTACACATCTCCTTCCCA
This sequence comes from Piliocolobus tephrosceles, assembly GCF_002776525.5. Lineage (NCBI taxonomy): Eukaryota > Metazoa > Chordata > Mammalia > Primates > Cercopithecidae > Piliocolobus > Piliocolobus tephrosceles. The sequence continues at coordinate 54,860,183 of NC_045440.1, forward strand.
CTCTGAAATTCTCTCCTCTCATACTCTCAACACCCAACTCCTTTTCTCATTAGGCTAAACTTTAACGTGTCTCCTAAAGTTCTGTCCCTGAGCTTTTTTTCTTGTGATGCTTTCTCAAGATAATTATTCACCGATCAATTATATTAGTAATTATTTCAAATCTCCATTTCCAGGCTTGAACTTCAGACAAGTATTTCCAACATCCTATTTTGATATTGTGGGGGCACATCAATCTCAATACATTAAACTCAGTATTATCTCCTTCCTTTACTCTAAAACTGTTTCTTGCACCTACTTTTTATGATGGCATCAGAGCTAGAAATCTCAGGCCCTTTTGATACTTTCTTGGTTACTACACCCCAAAGAATGAATCTCTAAATCTTACTGGATCACCTGTCTCTAGAATGTATATCAGATCACATCTCACTTCAACCAAAAACACTGACAGCTTCCTGTTGCCTAGAGAGTAAGTCCCTTCTCAGTACAAAGAGTCTCTGTTCCCTATGTCTTCTGTCCTATGACACCCAGCTTTTCCTAAGACTCCAGTCAGACTGAATGGCTTGCTTTTCCTGTCCTATAGTTCTTTCTCTGCACATTTGCTATTCAAATTCCACCATTTTTCAAAATCTAGCTGTTTCATCATGGTCTCAGTGCCTCCTAAGATAAAATTAATCTCTTCTCAGTTTTTCAGGGCACCTTTTGTTATTTTCCAAGGCCACTTTTTAAAGCTTCTAATACAATTACCACATTCTGCTATCCATACAGTTACTTACACAGGCGTCTTTCTATTAAATTTTAATTTACCTTAAATTTTAACAAAAGGGAATGTTTATTATTCATCTTTGAATTACGTACAATGTTGTGTATAATAGCCAATCAACAGATACTTGTTTAATTAAGTTGAATACACTCTCATCTAATGACCTGCTAACTTATGACTCAATATGAATTAACTCATTTAAATCCCCAAGCATTCAAATGTTACTTTCCTTGAAAATATCACATGAAAAAAGTTGCAAATAAGGCGCTGACCACTGCTTCCAGACACCTACCTGTTGACACGAACTGTGCATCATACCTTCATAGGTTTTAAAGGTCACATTGGCTGGATTCACCAATGTTTTTAGTTTTTCAACCGTAAGAGAACCAAACATCAGGGGAACTAAAGGGTCACAATCCCCGTGGCACTGGAGAATAGAAATATCTCTATTAACACCACCAACAGGACCCTGCAAAAAGCAAAAGAATAAATAGTATTATTTTTGTAAAAGTATAGGACACTATGCCAGGCATTTAAAATTGTACACAAATATGCATATGTGTAACATATTAGAAGTTATATTTAGCCAAAAAAAAAAAATTCCTTCCATCCATATACTCACAACATCCCTTTATTTGACTTCCATAGGCTATATGATTACCTTGCTTCATATTATGTTATCTTTCCAATGAATGAGTTCCTTGAAGCAGATTATATATATGCTTTTTTGTTTTGTTTTGTTCGGTTTTTTTGAGACGGAGTCTTGCTCTGTTACCCAAGCTGGAGTGCAGTGGCGTGATCTCAGCTCACTGCAACCTCCACCTCTCAGGTTCAAGCAATTCTCCTGCCTCAGCCTCCCGAGTAGCTGGGATTACAGGCACATGCCACCACACCCAGCTAATTTGTTTGTATTTTTTAGTAGAGACAGGGTTTCACTGTGTTACCCAGGATGGTCTCGCTCTCCTGACCTTGTGATCCACCCGCCTCAGCCTCCCAAAGTGTTGGGATTACAGGCGTGAGCCACCGTGCCTGGCCAAGCAGATTATATTTTAATTTATCTTTATATTTTCAGCTTTTTTTTTGTTTGGTTGGTTGTTTTAGTACTTTGAGTTGCTGTTTTATTCAGCTATTTTTTTTTTTTTAAAGACAGGTCTTGCTCTGTCACCCAGGCTGGAGTGAAGCAGCACAATCGTGGCTCACTGCAATCTCCACCTCCTGGGTTCAGGTGATTCTCATGCCTCAGCCTCCCGAGTAGCTGGGATTACAGGGGTGCACCACCAAGCCCAGCTAATTTTTGTATTTTTAGTAGCTATTGGGGTTTTACTATGTTAGCCAGGCTGGTCTCGAACTCCTGACCTGAGGCGATCCGCCTGCCTCAGCCTCCCAAAGTGCTGGGATTACAGGCGTGAGAAACCACACCTGGCCTAAAAATAAGTATTATTTCTATATGTTAAAAGGAGTCCTCATTTTCATAAACATCCTAAAATGTATCAAATCCTTTTAAGATTTGTGACAATAAGATGTCTTTCTAATTCCATTCTATGTACTCCACAATAAAGACAGTATACCATACAGAGATAAGGCTTAGTAAAACATCACAAAAGTCTAAGAAAATTCTTTTTAAAAAAAGGATGAGTGCTGAGGACTCGGTGATGGTGTTGTGTCAGTGTAGTATCACTGACTGCAGCAAATACATGGCCGTGGAGGTGGGAATGCTGATGGTGGGAAGGCTGTGCATGTGTGGGGATAGGAGGTAGACAGTAACTGTATTTTCTGCTCAGTTTTGCTGTGAATTTAAAACTTCTCCAGAAAATAAAATTAAAAAAAAAAACAAGATGACTTTATCTCCAACATTATCTGCTAGCTACCTTTAGCTCAGTAATCTCATGTTGAGTGCATCCACCAAGTTACCTGTGGAAAGGAAGCCCGAAGTGGAAGCCAGCAACTGAGTGCAGTGACACCTGCTAGTTTCTGCTGCGTGGTAAGGGCAGTATATAAAGATAAAGCTCCTCCCTGAAAAGACAAGCAGGGAAAGTCAATGGAACACACACGCTTGCCCACAGCAATTTAGGGAATTTCTTGTTACTAATGATATCCATAAAAAAATCAAACTCAGTGGCTGATGTCAAATCAAATCAGGCAAATAGCGGAAATACAAACACACCCCACTGTGTCCTAAAGGACTCGGTTCTCTACACCAGAGAACATACAGACTTTCTTTCCGACGAGACATAGTTTGTACTATGGGAAACTGCTGCACTTACAACATGCCTTAGGAATATTCTGAATTTGTATTTTCTCCTTTGCAGAGTTTAAAGCATAAAATCCAATCTTGTCTTAAATCGGTATTACTTTTTTCTTTTCTTTTTTTTTTTTTTTTTTGGGATGGAGTTTCAAACACTCTTGTTGCCCAGGTGGGAGAGCAATGGCGCGATCTTGGCTCACCACAACCTCCGCCTCCCACGTTCAAGTGATTCTCCTGCCTCAGCCTCCCGAATAGCTGGAATTACAGGCATGCACCACCACGCCCGGCTACTTTTGTATTTTTAGTAGAGACAGGGTTTCTCCATGTTGGTCAGGCTGGTCTCAAACTCCCAACCTCAGGTGATCCGCCTGCCTTGGCCTCCCAAAGTGTTGGGATTACAGGTGTGAGCCACTGCGCCTGGCCCTTAAATTGGTATTACTTTCTAAACGAGAATTTAAGATAATAAGAACTATTTAGCAGACACCTTCAGAGTATCTGCCTACTCAGCTCACAACACCCTGCATTCTGGAAGCTGCACTCCTGCCACCATCCAGGAGTCCCATCACTTTGACCATGCCCATGGGTTACTGCAACACATGAGTACACGAAAGCCTTTCACATCCCAGGCAGTGATGTTCTTTCTCCTGGCACTGTGGAAATGGGATTCGGTGACCACCAGTCACTCTCTGTGTGGCTACATCCGTAACATGTAAATTCAAGAGCTGGAAAAGCTATAGGCTGCAAAAGCCAAGATGGCCAACTGTTTATGGAAAGGTAAACGAAGCAGACAAGCAAAGAAACAAGAGATGAGAGATGGTGAGCAAGGCGCGACTGCTTTTCAATTCCTAGCTACTTCCTGAGGCCCTGCCTCATTTTCCTCCTTAGTTTCCTTGATAAGATGCCATAGACTCATCATTCCTTGCTTGAGGTATTGAGCTGTTTTCTATATACTGTAATGAATGGATATCAAATATACAGACTCCCACATGAACTTGTTATTCTGGATCATTATTATTATTATTTTTGAGACAGAGTCTCAGCTCTGTTGCCTAGGCTGAAGTACAGTGGTGCGATCTCGGCTCACTGCAACCTCTGTCTCCTGGGTTCAAGTGATTTTCCTGCCTCAGCCTCCAGAGTAGCTGGGATTACGGGTGCGCCCCACCATGCTCAGCTAATTTTTGTATTTTTAGTAGAGACGGGGTTTCACCATGTTGGCTGGGCTGGTCTCAAACTCCTGACCTCAAATGATCTGCCCACCTTGGCCTCCCAAAGTGCTGGGATTACAGACGTGAGCCACCGCGCCTGGCCTGGATCATTAATTTTTGTCCCTGTGTTTATGTCACAATGTGTATTAAGATATACATTATCTGTGAATTTCAACAAACACCAAATCAATAACACCTTTTCACTATATTGTATCAACAAATCTTTCTATTGATTCTATCTTCTAAATAATTTCAGAATTCTGACATGTCCCTAATTAAGGTAATCCGAACACTAAGTTGCTAACTTGGAAGATTTACAGATGAGAAGTTAGAGCATCTGGGTACTGGTTCCATGGCAAACAGCTTACAAGCCGCAAGGTCTGTATGAGGAAGCTGTGTCTGTGGAGGGAATACAGAAAGCAAGGGAAAAAGTACAGAGACGAAGAAAGATGCCAAAAATAAACACCACATATTTATACCTAAAACCTGTAATATGCGAAGGTAAAGGGAAGAAATTCTCTTGTCCTCCACTTTACTGTTCCTATCAGTAGTCTCCTCCTAGAGAGGGGACTCATGCCTTGTGTTTTCAGAGTTCTAATTAATTAAAAGGATATACTGTGTTAACTTAGAAATTTAATTACTTGTGTACTATAGTTATTTAAACTTAAACATTAAAGGTAAGTGTATCAGTCAAGATTCTATAACATCAAAAAAGACTACTCCATAGAAAGGATTAATGCAGCACAGACTTCTAGGTAAGTATACTGATAGTACTGACATTCCACTCAAATTTTGTCTTACCTGAGAAAACCCTCCCAAAATAATTCTGTTAGAAGGAATGCCATTCTTCACTTCTTGATCAATCAAAGCTTTTACTAAAAACAACATGAAAGTTAGTCAGCAATACTTTTCAGAGTTAAGCCCACTGATAAAATTCAAATTAGGAAAAATTAATAATAGAAAAGCACAATTACTTTTAAGGCAAAAATGGTGAAAAATTCAAAGCACTTCAAAGGTCTCTATAACGAAAACTATAAAACACTGATGAAAGAGGACACCAAAAAATGGAAAACAAATTCCATGTTCATGGATAAGAAGAACCAGTAACAATATTGTCATTGTTCATGAATTCTTCTAATCCATGAACATGGAATATTTTTCCCATACTACCCAAAGCAATCTACAGATTCAATGCAATCTCTATGAAAACACCAATGACAATCTTCACAGAAATATAAAAACAATCCTAAATATTTATTTAATTTAATTCATTTATTTATTTTGAGACGAAGTCACACCCTGTCACCCAGGCTGGAGTGCAGTGGCGCGATCTCAGCTCACTGCAAGCTCCACCTCCTGGGTTTATGCCATTCTCCTGCCTCAGCCTCCCGAGTAGCTGGGAAGCTGGGACTACAAGCGCCTGCCACCACGCCTGGCTAATTTTTTGTATTTTTAGTAGAGACAGGGTTTCACCATGTTAGCCAAGATTGTCTCGATCTCCTGACCTCATGATCCACCCACCTCGGCCTCCCAAAGTGCTGGGATTACAGGCGTGAGCCACTGTGCCTGGCCCACTAAAATTTATATGGAATCACGAAAGACTCAGAGTAGCCAAAGCTATCCTAAGCAAAAAGAATAGAACTAGAGGAATCACATTACTTTACTTCAAATTATACTACAGAGCTATAGTAACCAAAACTGCATGGTACTGGCATAAGAACAGACACACAGACTAATGGAACAGAATAGAGAACTCAGAAACAAATCCACACACCTACAGTGAATTCATTTTCGACAAAGGTGTCAAGAACATACACTGGGGAAGAGACAGTCTCTTCAATAAAAATGGTGCTGGGAAAACTGGATATCCAACCGGAGAAGAATAAAATTAGACCCTATCTCTTGCTGTATACAAAAATCAAATCACAATAAACACTTAAATCTAAGACCTCAAACTATGAAACTGCTATGAGAAAAAACTGGAAAAATCTCCAGGACATTGGTCTGGGCAAAAATTTCTTGAGAAATACCCCACAAGCACATCAACCAAAGCAAAAATGGACAAATGGGATCACATCAAGTTAAAAAGCTTCTGCACAGCAAAGGATACAATCAACAAAGCAAAGAGACAACCCACAGAATGGGAGAAAATATCTGCAAACTAGCCGTCTGACAAGGGATTAATAACCAGAATATATAAGGAGCTTTAACAACTCTATAGGAAAAAGTCTAATAATCTGATCAAAAAATGGGTCAGGCCAGGCACAGTGGCTCATGCCTATAATCCCAGCCCTTTGGGAGGCCGAGGAGGGCAGGTCACGAGGTCAAGAGATTGAGACCACCCTGACCAACATGGTAAAACCCCATGTCTACTAAAAATAAAAAATTAGCTGGGCGTGGTGGCACGTGCCTGTAGCCCCAGCTACTCAGGAGGCTGAGGCAGGAGAATCACTTGAACTCGGGAGGCAGAGGTTGCAATAAGCCAAGATTTCACCACTGCACCCCAGCCTGGCAACAGAGCAAGACTCCGTCTCAAAAAAACAAAACAAAACAAACAACAACAAAACGGGCCAGAGATCTGAATAGACATTTCTGAAAAGATGACATAAAAATGGCAAACAGGCATATGAAAAGGTGCCCAATATCACTGATAGCCAGCAAAATGCAAATCAAAACTACAATTAAGTATCATCTCACCTTAGTTAAAATGATTTTTAACTAGGTCAAAAGACAGTTAGTAACAAATGCTGGTAAGGATGTGGAGAAAAGGGAACCCTCATACACTGTTGGTGGGAATATATTAATACATTAGTAAATTAGTACAACCACTACAGAGAACAGTTTGGAGGTTCCTCAAAAACTAAAAATTGAGCTACCATATGATCCAGCAATCCCACTGGATACATACTCAAAATAAAGTATTTTTTTATCTATATTTGGGTATATATCTTTTGGGATATATACCCAAAAGACAGGAAATCAGTATATTGAAGAGGTATCTGCACTCCCATGATTTGTTGTAGCACTGTTCCCAATAGCCAAGATTTGGAAGTAATCTATGTGTCCATCAACAGATGACTGGATGAAGAAAATGTGGTACATATACACAATGAAGTAGTATTCGGCCATAAAAAAAGAATGAGATTCAGTCATTTGCAACAACACAGATGGAACTGGATATCATTAAGTGAAATAAGCCAGACACAGAAAGACAAACATTGCATGTTCTCACTTTTTTGTGGGATCTAAAACTAATTGAACTCACAGACACTGAAGAGTAGTAGAAGCATGGTTATCAGAGGCTGGAAGGGTAGTGGGGGGCTGGAGGTGAGGTACAGACAGTTAATGGGTACAAAAAAAATAGAGTAAGACCTACTATTTGACAGCACAACAGGGTGACTATAGTCAATAGTAACTTAGTGTACATTTTAAAATAACTTACAAGAGTGAATGGATTCTTTGCAACTCAAAGGATGAATGCTTGAGGGGATGGACACCCTATTCTCCATGATGTGCTTATTGCACATTGCATCCCTGTATCAAAACATCTCATGTACTCATAAATATGTACACCTACTATGTACTCACAAAAATTGAAAATAAAAAAATAAAATTCCCATTAAATATTTTAACAACAGTTCTTTCTCTCAAGAGATGGATTCTTAAAAAATTAATAGTTAATTCTGCTCATATATATTCCATGTTTCTTTCTTCAATGAACCATAGGCATTTGTACCTAAAAGTTGTCATTTTAAAATTGTACGTAGTTAAGTGTTTAAAACCATTCATTCTATTGTTTTAAAAAAATCACAGAATTGGGCAGGCACACAGTGGCTCACGCCTGTAATCCCAGCACTTTGGAAGGCTGAGGCGGGCAGATCAACTTGCGGCCAGGAGTTTGAGACCAGCCTGGCCAACATGGTCTCTACTAAACACCGTCTCTACTAAAAATACAAAATTAGCCGGGCGTGGTGGCACACCTGTAGTCTAGCTACTTGGGAGACTGAGGCAGGAGAATCACTTGAACCTGGGAGGTGGAGGTTGCACTGAGCTGAGATTGCGCCACTGCACTCCAGCCTGAGCAAGAGAGCAAGACTCCATCCAAAAAAAAAAAAAAAAAACTAGAGAATCAATCTCTTTGGCTCGCTCTCACTCTCTCTCTCTGTCTCTCTCTCTCTCTCTCTCAAAACAAGGTCTCACTCTGTTGCCTGACCTCCCAGGCTCAAGCAATCCTCCCACCTCAGACTCTCAAGCAGCTGGGGGGCCACAGATATGTGCCACCACGCCCAGCTAATTTTGTTTATTTTTGTACAGACTCTTGCCCGGGCTGGTTTTGAACCCCTGGGCTCAAGTGATCCTCCTGCCTCAGCCTCTCAAAGTGCTAGGATTACAGGTAAGAGCAACATCCTTTGGCCTCAATCATCTTTCACCTAAGGGTACGGGCACGATGTACCCCCAACTATGTAACCTGACCACTGTCTTCTTTGCTCAGTAGCACATTCTCTTTTGTTCTTTCTTTCCTGGCTGAGTCTGATTCTAATTCTCTCCAGTGAGTCATCACTTCATAGAGGAAAGAAGTAACAAATATTTCGTAGGCTAACTCTACTGTTAGGACAGAATTTTTCATTCTGGAACTCATGAGGCCCACATGTCTTCTTCACAGGCCCCAGGTCCTCCCTGTTTTCCACAGCGTCTAACCCTTACTCTCATACTTTTGTTGTCTATTATTTTCAGACAAAATCCTAACACTAGGATTCTAACTTTAAACTACTTTTTGATAATCCCGTAAGTCAGTGTTGTTGGTTTGACATTCCCAAATATCTCACATCTTTTGAATGTATTTCCCCTGTTTTAAAGACCTTCAAGAGTTCTTTTAAAACAAAAGGGTTGCGCCCAATGGCTAGTGCCGGTAATCCCAGTACTTTTGGGGAGGATCACCTGAGGGTAGGAGTTTCCCACCAGCCTGGACAACATAATGAGAATTCGTCCCTACAAAACAGTTTAAAAATTAGCCAGGCATGGTGGCACATGCCTGTAGTCTCAGCTACTCAGGAGTTGAGGCGGTAGAGTTGCTGGAGACCAGGAATTTGAGGCTGCAGTGAGATATGATCGCCAACTATACTCTAACCTGGGCAATAATCTCTAAATAACAGTCTCTAAACAACAGTCTCTAAATAACTGATACACTATGTAAATAAAAAAATTACCAAAAAGCAGAACAATTCACAGCCAGCCTGTCTCGCCATTGCTGCCCACATCCACCTACACCCATCCACACTCAGGAGTAACCAAACAGATTTTCCTGAAAGCAATCCCACTCCTCGCATTATTATGCTTGTGAATATTTCAGTACACACGTATAAAAGAAAAGCATATTCCTGTGCATTTCCTTCCTTCTTTCTTGAGACGGAGTTTCGCTCTTATTGCCCACGCTGGAGTGCAACGGTGGGATCTCAGCTCACCGCGGCCTCTACCTCCCAGGTTCAAATGATTTTCCTGGCTCGGCCTCCCGGATAGCTGGGATTACAGGCAGGAATCACCATGCCCAGCTAATTCTGTATATATAATACAGACGGGGTTTCTCCATGTTGGTCAGGCTGATCTCAAACTCCCAACCTCAGGCAATCCGCCCGCCTCAGCCTCCCAAAGTGCTGGTAATACAGGCGTAAGCCACTGTGCCTGGCCTCCTGTGCATTTCTTAAAAATAGACACATCCTAGTAAGTTAGTGTTCTGTTTCCCCTCCGAACAAATGGAATTATCAAAATCATAAAGGAGATGGACTACTAACCAGAGACCAAACTTTCGAGGTTTTGTAAAGCAGAGCTAATACTTCACAGGGGTGTCAAATGAGGTGCTCCATAAAAAATACCTAGCTTCTAAACAGTTATGTGCTCAATCAGTGGCACCTGTTATTACTACCGCACTAAAATTAACAACTTTTTTTTCTTTGAGACAGTCTCCCTCTGTCGCCCACGCTGGAGTGCAATGACAAAATCTCAGTTCACTGCAACCTCCGCCTACTGGGTTCAAGTGATTCTCCTGCCTCGGCGTACCAAGTAGCTGGGATCGTAGGCACCTGCCACCACGCCTGCCTAATTTTTTGTATTTTTAGTACAGATGGGGTTTCACCATGTTGGTCAGGCTGGTCTCGAACTCCTGACCTCAGATGATCTGCCTGCCTCGGCCTCTCAAAGTACTGGGGTTACAGGCGTGAGTCACCACACTCGGCCACATTTTCATTGTTTCTTATCATTATACTCATTATATCATTATTTTCACTGTTATTCCAAGTCTCTTTAATGAAGACAACTGGCCAACACTATTTTTTTTTTTTTTTTGAGATGGAGTTTCATTCTTGTTGCCCAAGCCAGAGTGCAATGGTGCAATCTCGGCTCACTGAAACCTCTGCCTCCTGGGTTCAAGCGATTCCCTTGCCTCAGCCTTCCGAGTAGCTAGAATTACAGGTGTGTGCCACCATGCCAAGCTAATTGTTTTCAGTAGAAACGGGATTTCACCATGTTAGCTAGGCTGGTCTCGAACTCCTGACCTCAGATGATCTGCCCAACTCGGCTTCCCAAAGTGCTGGGATTATAGGCATGAGCCACCATGCCTGGCCGGCCCAAACTGTTAAACATTCTGTTGTTTTCTCCATTTTCCTATGTAAATCAAAGCAAAATTATTATATGTCTGACAGAGTTAAAGCTTGATAAATGCAATTTTTCCCCATCCACTTCATCTCCATTGCCCATACTCAAGTGAGTCCATGTGGACACTGTGGCAAACAAGTAACAGAGTGACCAGAAAGGAAAACAAGCCTGGGCAACATAGGGAGACCCCATGTCTACAAAAATAAAAAAATTAAAAACTGGCTGGGTATGGTGGTATGTGTCTCTGTGGTCCCAGCCTACTCAGGAGGATGAGGTGGAAGGGTCGCTTGAGTTCAGGAGGTCAACGCTGCAGTGAGTTTTGATCACGCCACCACACTCCAGCCTGGGTGACAGAGCAAGACCCTCTCTGGGGTGCAGGGGGTGAAAGGAAGGAAACAGCAATGCCTCCTGAGATTAGATAAATGTGTAATTTTTTTTTTTTTCTGAGACGAAGTTTCGCTCTTGTTGCCCAGGGTGGAGTGCAGTGGGGCGACCTCAACTCACTGCAACCTCCACCTCCCAGGTTCAAGCAACTCTCCTGCCTCAGCCTCTCAAGTGGCTGGGATTACAGACGCCCGCCACCATGCCCAGCTAATTTTTTGTATTTTTAGTAGAGATGGGGTTTCACCATGCTGGCCAAGCTGGTCTCGAACTCCTGACCTTTAGGTGATCCACCCACCTTTACCTCCCAAAGTACTGTGATTACAGGCGTGAGTCACTGTGCCTGGCCCAAATGTGTAATTTTTAACCAGTACCAATATGATTACTGAATCTACTAAAAACATTTAAGAACACTTTTAGCTTCATAAACATTTTCTGTACTTACTATTTTCTGCTGCCTGTTTAATCCCAGATTCATCCTCCTGTGAATCTGGTGAAAGCCCAATAATATCAAACCTGTAAAATAAGGCAAAATCTTAAAAGAACCATTTGATTCTAAGAAAATCTATTATTGTAGTAAGTATATTTTACTCCATTCATGGTAGCTTGGATTAAAAGGCTAACCAGAAATATTCTTTTTTATTTTATTTTATGTTTTTTTTTCTTTTCTTTTCTTTTGGAGATGAAGTCTCACTCTGTTGCTCAGGCTGAAGTACAGTGGCATGATCTCAGCTCACTGCAGCCTCCCCCTCCCAGGTTCAAGCGATTCTCCTGTGTCAGTCTCCTGAGTAGCTGGTACTACAGCGTATGCCACCACACCTGGCTAATTTTTGTATTTTTAGTAGAGACGGGGTTTTGCTGTGTTGGCCAGGCTGGTCTTGAACTCCTGACCTCAGTTGATCAGCCTGCCTCGGCCTCCCAAAGTGCTGGGATTACAGGTGTGAGCCACCATGCCTGGCTAAAGTCATCGTTTTTTAACAGACCTGATGGTAGGAGTCTCAGAGAACAGTCGGGAAAAATCATAGTCTGGAAGTAGCACACAGGAACAAAAAACTGACCCTACTTTCTGACAATAAAGCGCAGAGGGAACATGAGGATATCTTCAAAGGGCTGGAAGGGAAGCGGTTTCCTTAAAAACAACCCACACAGGCAAGAAATTGGAGGCTGTGGTTTAATAGGGGTCATTCGAATGTCGGGTTACTAAAACCAACCAAGGTTTATCAAGCAGCAGAAGATACTCTCCCACGTTATTTTTATTCAAACATTCTCTCCTATTTCTCTACCTGTATGTACAGCTCCTTAAGTTTACTCCTAAATCTAGAGTATAAAAATGTAAATAAATAAAGGTTAAGGTTAACTATGCAACTTTGCAATTTAAAAAACAGCTAAATAAAAATTGCTGTACACAAAAGCATTTCTGATAACATTAAATCAGTAATATAATGTTCTGATTGAATAAGTAAATTCTTACTTACCATGAAGGCATAGCCATGTTCATATTTAATGTAACAGGCCTAACAGGCCTACATGGAAAAGAAAAAAACAAAACAACAAAATCAGAATAACAACACATAAGAACTGATAAATTCCATTAATCAAAAACAGATAATTACTTGCGACCTACACAAAACTATATGCTACAGTTTTAACATATGAACTGTTTTACTTCATCCACGCCTGTACAACTCTGCTTTCCATGCCCCTCCAAATGTGTTCTGAAGACAGAGCAACCGCAACAAAGGACGAAGTTTGACAAATACATTTTCCTTCTCAACACCCTTACTTACTACCTTTGACTTCTCAGACACGAGAAGAGAAACCGGAAACCAAGACAGTTGGAAATGTGTAAAATATGAGATTCTGGTATGGGGCTAAGGACAATGAGCGATTTATTACACTGATACTGTAGCATCAATTCTCATATGCTCAGATTACACTTTTGTTAATTTTCTAGTTCTTAGCTATGTACTCACTTGATCAAGAGACCTCTAAATAAATAAGGGAAATCCAAATTTTGCCTAAGTGCCCACTATAGCCACTTCAAGTCTGTGATTAAAAATATGCTAGATAATCAGAATTCGGCTCCATCCAAACGAAAGAAAAATAAACACACTCTAACTACATCTCACCACTTTCCTCCAGATTCATGAAGTCCACCTTAGAGGTTAAAACTGTATCAACATTTCTTTGAGAACACAAACTTCCCTATGTTGGGCAACAGCCTTTTAAAGCAGTTCAACTTAGGGCAAATATCAATATCCATTCCAATGTAATTAAGAATTCTGGGCCGGGCAGGGTGGGTCACGCTTGTAATCCCAGCACTTTGGGAGGCCAAAGTGGGCGGATCACCTGAGGTCAGGAGTTTGAGACCAGCCCAGCCAACATGGTGAAACCTTGTCTCTATTAAAAACATAAAAAATTAGCCGGGCATGGTGGCAAGTGCCTGTAATTCCAGCTACTCGGGAGGCTGAGGCAGGCGAATCGCTTGAACCCAGGAGGCAGAGGTTGCAATGAGCTGGGATTATGCCACTGCACTCCAGCCTGGGCGACAGAGAGACTGTCTCAAAAAAAAAAAAAAAGAAAGAAAGAAAGAAAAAGAGTAAAAAGAATTCTGTCTCTTGCTTGAGCAGAATGAGAGGACATAGAGACCCTAGCCACAGTATTGACTGTAGCCTACAGAGGTAAGACAGACCCTGTATTTCAGGATAAAAAGAGGACGAAATGTTTTCTTATCCAATCTTCTCAGCTACTGTTCTTCTTCCCATTCCCTCTTTCATGTTCATGTATCTGTCCCAACTCTACTGCTACTACCACTTCTGGGGATGAATTACTAACTGATATGAGTATGTCCAATTCCTTCTTGTCTTCTCCATGGTGATTGCTTCTCAGCAACCTTTTGACCTGAATCAAGGATGTCCAATCATTTGGTTTCCCTGGGCTACATGGGAAGAAGAATTGTCTTGGGCCACACATAAAAATACATTAACACTAACAATAGCTGATGAGGTAAAAAAATAAAATTATATTTAAAAATAGCAAAAAAAAATCTCATAACGTTTTAAGACAGTTTACTAATTTGTTGTATTGGGCTGCATTCAAAGCTGACCTGGGCCACAGGTTGGAAAAGCTTGACCTAATGTGCCAATCTTATTGATCTTCCAAGTTTGCTCAAAACTTACTAATTTCTTTTTGACATCCACAAATACTTTCAGAGCCAGAATTCAAAACCAAACCTATCATATTCTAAAGTCTGTGCTCTTTCCACAGTACATTAACATTGCCCCAAATGATAAAATTAAAAAGTGTTTTCAACATAACAAAGATTTCTCACAAATCTAACAGGTAAATCCCCTTCAGAGATACCCTAGGGATATCCTAGAATTTTATAGATATTTGTATATCTAAAATAATTTTTCTGGGAGGCCAAGGCAGGTAGATCACTTGAGGTCAGGCGTTTGAGCCTGGCCAACATGGTGAAACCCTGTCTCTACCAAAAATACAAAAACTAGCTGGGCGTGGTGGCACACACCTGTAATCCCAGCTACTGTAGAAGCTGAGGCAGGAGAATCGCTTGAACCCAGGAGGCGGAGGTTGCAGTGAGCCGAGATCACACCACTGCACTCCAGCCTGGTGGCAGAGTGAGACTCTGTCTCAAAAATAAATAAATCAATGAATTAAATAATTTTTCTGGTCTTAAGTTCAGCTGACTTTCAAGACAGCAATATTTTAAATTGCTTAACAAAAGAGAAAAAGAGAAAAAAAAATTTAAGAAACCATTTTAGTTTTAAGAAATTCTACTAATCTTTATTTTTAAACAAATATTTAAAAAATAAAAATTAACTATATTCAAATACTTTTCTGGAAGGGTAAAGCAATCACAATTGCCCCTCTCCAGACTCTGAATCACAAGTCTGAAGATCAGAAATACTCACGCATGCGGGCAGATATATTTGATATGTGAACTTCTGATACCTGCAAAGGCTTCTGCCCATCCGTGCCTGGTGGAAAAATCATTTGAATAATGCTATTAGATACTGTTTTAAATTCCAATAAGTTAGTAGCAGAAGAGTACTTTAAAAAACTGTGAAGATAAATGCTAAATCCTAAAAATATGTTTTTTTGTTTGTTTTGTATTTTTTTGATGGAGTCTCACTCTGTCACCCAGGCTGGAGTGCAGTGGCGAGATCTCGGCTCACTGCAAGCTCCATCTCCCGGGTTCACACCATTCTCCTGCCTCAGCCTCCTGAGTAGCTGGGACTACAGGCGCCCGCCACCACGTCTGGCTAATTTTTTCTATTTTTTAGTAGAGACGAGGTTTCACCATGTTAGCCAGGATGGTCTTGATCTCCTGACCTTGTGATCCGCCCACCTTGGCCTCCCAAAGTGCTGGGATTACAGGCATGAGCCACCGTGCCCGGCCTAAAAATACCTTTAAAATGTGGGCCCTCAATACTATTAAAACAACATCCTGAATCTAAAAACAACCCAACAGCTGTTATTTAAGTTTTATCTAGGGATAAAGATGATTTCTCAGATTTCTGAACAGCAATGTGTGCCCCTTCAGATATTTCCACAGGGCTTCACAACTTCCAAAATATAGATATATTTAAAAAATATCTTTATACAATATATTTATAAAGTAGGCAAGACAAATAATATAACTAACATTTTACATAAAGAAACAAAGCCTTGGCTGGGTGCAGTGGCTCACGCCTGTAATCCTAGCACTCTGGGAGGGTGAGGCAGGCAGATCACGTGAGGTCAGGAGTTTGACACCAGCCTGCCCAACATAGTGAAACCCCGTCTCTACTAAAAATACAAAAATTAGCCGGGCATGATGGCGTGTGCCTGTAATTCCAGCTACTCGGGAGGCTGAGGCAGGAGAATCGCTTGAACCCGGGAGGCAGAGGTTGTGGTGAGCCGAGACTGCACCAATGGGCAACAGAGGGAGACCCATCTCAAAAAAAAAAAGAAAAAGAAAAAGAAAAAAGCCTCAGATAAATAAACTAAATCAGTTGTCTAATATCTCTACATGCTTACTACACTATTTAAAAACAGTAACTTTCACCCAGGCACAGTGGCTCATGCTTGAAATCCCAGCACTTTGGGAGACTGAAGCAGGCGGATCACTTGAGGTCAGGAATTCAAGACCAGCCCAGCCAACATGTTGAAATCCTGTCTCTATTAAAAATACAAAAACTAGCTAGGCATGGTGGTGCATGCCTGTAACCCCAGTTACTCAGGAGGCTGAGGCAGGAGAATTGCTTGAACGGGGAGACAGAGGTTGCAGTGAGCCAAGACTGCACCAGTCCACTCCAGGCTGGGCAACAGAGTGAGACTTCATCTCAAAATAAATAAATAAATAAGTAAATAAAATAAAAACAGTAACTTTGGCTGAGCATGGTGGCTCATGTCTATAATCCCAGCACTTTGAGAGGCTGAGGTAGGAGGACAGCTTGAGACCAGGAGTTCAAGACCAGCCTAAACAATATAGTGAGACCCACTCCACAGAAAACTTAAGAAAAAAAAATGTTTTTAATCCAGCAACTTTAATATTATTTCTTCATGTGTACATGTTCACATACATACATGTTCAAAGCAGAATACAGAAAAATTGAAAAACTATAAATAATCAAATCCTTCTAGCCAAGAATAAACAGGTAATTTTCTGATGCATTTCCTTCAGATTTTTCCCATGCATGTCAATTAAGGAATAGATGCACATTTTACAAAACTGGGATCATATTATACATACAGTTTCCTGCTTATATTTACATTTGGCCATATACTTGATGCTTTTTACATATTATCTCTACTAAAGAATAAAGTACAAGTAATTTCAGCCTTTCTTATAGCAAATAGTCTAGATAAAAGTTAATTAATTTATTATTTTTTTGAGACAGAATCTTGCTCTGTTGCCCAGGCTGGACAGCAGTGGTGCAATCTCAGTTCACTGCAAGCTCTGCCTCCCAGGTTCACATCATTCTCCTGCCTCAGCCTCCCAAGTAGCTGGGACTACATGCGCCCACCACCATGCCTGGCTAATTTTTTTTTTGTATTTTTAGTACAGATGGGGTTTCACCGTGTTAGCCAGGATGGTCTTGATCTCCTGACCTCGTGATCTGCCCGCCTCAGCCTCCCAAAGTGCTGGGATTACAGGTATGAGCCACCGTGCCTGGCCCCCTGATTAAATACTTTTCTATTAACTTTTTTTCTGTTTCAACTCACCTTCCCCAAAGTGTTAGAGACATATAAAAAAGATTAATAACAATAGTATTAACTGCAACACTTACATAACATTAAGTATAACCAGGATATTGTATAGGTGTTTTGTGTGTATGCACATATGTATATGTGTAAATAGCTATGTTAAAGACCTTTTTCTGAAAACTAAACAACATATTAAGAAATTAATGAAAATCTATATAAATGGAAGGATATCCCACTGTCACAGACTGGGAGATGTAATTTTTTTTTTTTTTTGAGACAAAGTCTGGTTCTGTCACCCAGGCTGGAGTGCAGTGGCGCAATCTCGGCTCACTGCAACCTCCGCCTCCCGGGTTCACACCATTCTCCTGCCTCAGTCTCTCGAGTAGCTGGGACTACAGGCGTCCGCCACCACGCCTGGCTAATTTTTGGTATTTTTAGTAGAAACAGGGTTTCACCGTGTTCGCCAGGATGGTCTCGATCTCCTGACCGTGTGATTCGCCCGCCTTGGCCTCCCAAAGTGCTGGGATTACAGGCGTGAACCACTGTGCCCAGCCGAGATGTAATATTTTAAAGATGGCAGTACTCCTCAAATTGATCTATGGAGTCGATGCAATCTTTATCAGAATACCTATTGACTTTGCAGATACTAAAACCCAATCTAAAATTTGTATGGAAATTGAAGAGACCCAGAATAACAACAACAACAACAAATCTTGAAAAAGAACAAAGTTAGAGGACTCACACTTCTCAATCTCAAAAATTCCTACCAAGTAATATTCAGAAAGACTAGTACTAGAGTACAGACAGACGTATAAATCAACTGAAAATCCAGAAATAAAATATCACATTTACTGTCAACTTACTTCTGAAACAAATCAACAGGGAAGGAATGGTCTTTCTAACAAATGTAGCTGGGACAAGTGGATATCCACACGTAATACAAAGAAGTTGGACTGCTACCTCATACCAATTGTAAACACTGACCAAAGACCTAAATGTAAGAGATAAAACTATAAAACTAGAAGAAAATATACATAAATCTTTGCGATCTCAGATCTGGCAATTTCTTAGATATAACACCAAAAGCACAACTGACAAGAAAAAATTGATAAATTAGAAATCATCAAAATTAACTGTTGTGTTTCCAAGGACACTATTAAGAAAATGAGAAGACAACTTACATAATGGGAAAAATGTTTGTAAATCATATCTAATTAAGTGTCTAGTATCCATAATAAAAAAAAAACTGTTACAACTCACGAACAAAAAGACAACCCAATTAAAAAATATGCAAAAGACTTGTCCAAAGAAGATATACAAATGGTCAAAGAGCACAGGAAAAGATGTTGAACATCATTAGTCATTTAGGAAACATAAATCAAAACCCCAATGAGACACCATTGGGTGTCATACTCACTAGGATGGCTATCAATATAATGATGAGAGGAATAAATTCTAGTGTTCTGTAGCACTGTTGAGTGAATGTGGTTAACTACAATTCAGTGTATATTTTCATAACACTAGAAGAAAGGATGTTGAATGTTCACAATGCAAAGAAATGATAAATGTTTGAGGTGATGGATATGCTAATTACCCCAATTTGATCCTTACACATTGTATACATTTATCAAAATATATCACTCAGTATCCCATAAATATGTACAATTATTATGTATCAACTAAAAGGAAAAGAAAAAAAATACTTTAAAAAAAACTTCGGCCAGGCATGGTGGCTTATGCCTGTAATCACAGCACTTTGGGAGGCCAAGGCGGTAGATCCCTTGAGGCCAGGAGTTCAAGACCTGCCTGGCCAACATGGTGAAACCCTGTCTCTACTAAACCTACGAAAATAAGCTGGATGTGGTGCGCACCTGTAGTTGCAGCTACTCAGAAGCTGAGGCAGGAGAATCACTTGAACCTGGGAGGCGGAGGTTGCAGTGAGGTGAGATTGTGCCACTGCACTCTAGCCTGGGCGACAGAGTAAGACTCTGTCTCAAAAAAAAAGGAACATACTAAGTGTCATGAATTGTTCACATTAAAAGGGTTACTTTTATGTCATGTGAATTTTACCTCAAATTAAACAAAAAAGACATCTCAATTAAAAAAATAGAAAAAAGACTTGAATAGACATTTCTCCAAAGACTCATGAATGGTTAATACACACATGAAAAGATGATCAACATCATCAGTGATTAGAAAATGCAAACCAAAACCACTGTGAGATACCACTTCATACCCACCGGAATGGCTATCGCAAAAAAGACAAATAACAGCCAAGTGTTAAAGGGTATGGTGAGAAATCAGAACCCTCATACACTATTGGTAGAAATGTAAATGGTACAGTCACTTTAGAAAACCTTTAGGTTCTCAAAAGGATAAATATGAAGTTATCATATCCAGCAATTCTACTCCTAGGTCTATACCCAAGAATATTGAAAAAATATGTCCACTACATGTGTGGTGGCTCGTGCCTGTAATCCCAGCACTTTGGGAGGCTAAGGCAGAAGGACTGCTTGAGCTCAGGAGTTTGAGATCAGCCTGGACAACACAGTGAGACTCTGTCTCTACAGGAAATTTTTTAAAAATTAGTTGGGTGTGACGGCATGCATCTGTGATCCCAGCTACTTGGAGGGAGGATAGCTTGGGCCCAGGAGGTTGAGGCTCCACTGAGCCAAGATTGTGCCACTGCACTCCATATGGGGCAACAGAATGAGATCCTGTCTCAAAAACAAAACACACACACAAAAATACAGACATAAAAACTTGTTCCCAGCACTTCGGGAGGCCGAGGCGGGCAGATCACCTGAGGTCGGGAGTTCGAGACCAGCCTGACCAACACGGAGAATCCCCGTTTCCACTAAAAATACAAAATTAGCCGGGTGTGGTGGTGCATGCCTGTAATCCCAGCTACTCGGGAGGTTGAGGCAGGACAATCGCTGGAACTTGGGAGGCAGAGGCTGCGGTGAGCCGTGATCATGCCATGGCACTCCAGCCTGGGCAACAAGAGTAAAACTCCATCTCAAAAACAAAACAAAAACAACAAAAAACTTGTACACAAATATTCTTTTTTAGCAGTATTACTCAACTCCAAGGTGCAAACAACCCAAATGTACATCAAATGATGGATGAATAAACCAAATAAGGCCAGGCATGGTGGCTCATACTGTAATCCCAGCACTTTGGGGAGGCCAAGGCTGGCAGATCACCTGAGGTCAGGAGTTCGAGACCAGCCTGGTCAACATGGTGAAACCTCTCTCTACTAAAAATACAAAAATTAGCCAGGTGTGGTGGCACATGCCTGTAGTACCAGCGACTCGGGAGACTGAGGTAGAAGAATCATTTGAACCCGGGAGGAAGAGGTTGCAGTGAGCTGAGATCGCACCACTGCACTCCAGCCTGGGCGACAGAGCCAGACTCCATCTCAAATAAAGAAAAAAATAGAATAAAATAAAATGAAGCAGAACCACGCAACGGAGTATGATTCAACAATGAAAAGGAAGTACCAACATGCTATAGGATGGATGAGCCTTGAAAACAATGTTAAGTGAAAGAAGCCAGTTACAACAGAACACAAATTAAAGAGTATAGGGTTTCTTTTTGAGGCAATGAAAATGTTCTAAAATTGACTGTGGTGATGGTTGCATAACTTATGGTGACTACATCTAAAACGATCGAATTACACACTTTAAATGAGTGAATTGTGTGGCATATGATTACATGTCAATAAAACTGGTATCAAAAATAAAGACAAAGAATGTATGACTGGACCCAATCATGAGGAACCATTAGACAGACTCAAATTGAAAAGTCATTCTACAGAATATGCAGAACTGAAAGCTGTGGCTGTATGCTTTAAAACTAAAGGAAACGAAAGAAAAACTGACAAACCGTTTCAGATTCAAGACATGACAGCTCAAATGAACACACACTCCTGGAAAGGATCTCAGGCCAGGAAGGAAACAGACACAGTTGAGAAAGCTGGCAAAACTTCAATGGAGTCTGTGGACTGGATATAGTATTTAATCAATGCTCATCTCCTAATTTGGAGTGTTGTATGTTGGTTATGTACAAGTATCCTTGTGCATGGGAAATACACATGAGAGTATTTAGAGGTGATGGGAAATTATGTTTGCAGGTTTATCTCAAGAGTTAAAGACTCATCTATATATACATACATATATATACAGGGTAGGGGCATGGACAAGCACACACAGGACTGAGTGCACACACAATGGAACACACACAGTAAAAGATGAACCAAGGAAGCTCCATGACAGCGATATGAGATTTTTTTGTACAAGAAGCACACATTTTATTTTAAAAGTGTGAGTTACAATTGCCACAAAAAGAATAAAATGCCTAGGAATACAGCTAACCAGGAGGTGAAAGATCTCTACAACAAGAATTACAAAATGCTGCTCAAAGAAATCAGAGATGACACAAACAAGCGAAAATGCATTCCGTGCTCATGGATAAGAGAATCAATACTGTTAAAATGGCCATACTGCCCAAAGCAATTTACAGATTCAATGCTATTCCTATCAAACTACCAATGACATTCTTCATGGAATTAGGAAAAAATGTTTTAAAATTCACGTGGAACCAAAGAAAGAGCCCAAACAGACAAGGCAATCCTAAGCAAAAAGAACAAAGCTGGAGGCATCATGTCACCAGCCTTCAAACTATACTTCAGGGGTAAAACAACCAAAACAGCATGGTACTGGTACAAAAACAGACACATAGACCAATGAAACAGAATAGAGAGCACAGAAATAAGGTCACACACCTACAACAATTTGATATTCAACAAAGCTGACAAAAACAAGCAATGGGAAAAAGGCCAGGATAACTGGTGGACCATATGATAGAAACTGGACCCCTACCTTACACCATATACAAAAATCAACTCAAGATGGATTCAAGACTTAAATGTAAAACCCCAAACTATAAAAACCAGAAAGATGGCCGGGCACAGTGGCTCAGGCTTGTAATCCCAGCACTTTGGGAGGCGGAGGCGGGCGGGCGGGCGGGCGGATCACAAGGTCAGGAGATTGAGACCATCCTGCCTAACATGGTGAAACCCTGTCTCAATCAAAAATACCAAAAATTAGCCAGGTGTGGTGGCGGGCACCTGTAGTCCCAGCTACTCAGGAGGCTGAGGCAGAAGAATGGCATGAACCCGGGAGGCGGAGCTTGCAGTGAGCTGAGGTCATGCCACTGCACTCCAGCCTGGGCGACAGGGCAAGACTCCATCTCAAAAAAACAAAACAAAACAAAAAAACCCTGAAAGACAATCTAGGAAATACCATGTTATTGACATAGGACTTGGCTAAGATTTCATGATGAAGGCGCCAAAAGCAACTGCAACAAAAACAAAAATTGACAAATGAGATCTAATTAAACTAAGAAGCTACTGCACAGCAAAAGAAACTATCAACAGCGTAAACAAACATCCTGCAGATTGAAGAAAATATATACAAACTATGCATCCAACAAAGGTCTAATATCCAGAATCTATAAGGAACTTAAATTTACAAGTAAAAAACAAACCACCTAGCTGTTCTGTGGTGTAGTCATTCCTTTATTCCTTTACTTTCTTAATAAACTTGCTTCCATTTTACTGTTAAAAAAAACAAACAAACAACCCCACTGAAAAGTGGACAAAGAACATGAACAGACACTTTCCAAAAGAAGATAGGCTGGGCGTGGTCATGGCTCATGCCTGTAATCCCAGCACTTTGGGCAGCGGAGGCGGGCGGGTCACTTGAGGTCAGGAGTTCGAGACTAACCTGGCCAACATAGTGAAACCCCGTCTCTACTAAAAATACAGAAAGTTAGCAGGGTGTGGTGGTGCGTGCCTATAGTCCCAGCAGCGCAGGAGAATTGCTTGAACCCAGGAGGTGGAGGATGCAGTGAACAGAGATCGCGCCACTGCACTCCAGCCTGGTGACAGAGCAAGACTGAATAAAAAAAAAAAAAAAAAAAAGACATACATGTGGCCGACAAGCATATGAAAAAATACTCGAGATCATTAATCATTAGAGAAATGCAAATCAAAACCACAACGAGACACCATCTCACAGCAGGCAGAATGGCTATCCTTAAAAAGTCAAAAAAGGTCGTTAAGGGCTGGGCCATCAGGAACTTGCACATCCATCTCAGGGAGACCTGACCTTCAGAAATGACAGCATTCAGCCCTAGGAGGAGCCTGCAATTCGTCCTAGGTCTTGCCAACTTGTGCGGCCCATGGAGATACAGGACAGGAGATACATGGAGATACTAAACAGAACCTGCTGTCTGAATGGTGGAACCTGCATGCTGGGGTCCTTTTGTGCCTGCCCCCTCTCCTACGGACGGAACTGTGAACACGATGTGTGCAAAGAGAATTGTGGGTCTGTGCCCCAAGACACCTGGCTGCCCAAGAAGTGTTCCATTTGTAAATGCTGGCACAGTCAGCTCCGCTGCTTTCCTCAGGGATTTATCTACCTGGCTGTGATGGCCTTGTGATGGATGAGCATCTCATGGCTTCCAGGACTCCAGAACTACCACTATCTACACTGCCACTTTTATGCTAGCTTGCATCTGCTTTTCTTTTTTTTTGTTTTTTTTTTTTTTGAGACAGAGTCTTGCTCTGTCACCCAGGCTGGAGTGCAGAGTGCAGTGGCCGGATCTCAGCTCACTGCAAGCTCCGCCTCCCGGGTTTACACCATTCTCCTGCCTCAGCCTCCTGAGTAGCTGGGACTACAGGCGCCCGCCACTTCACCCGGCTAGTTTTTTGTATTTTTAGTAGAGACGGGGTTTCACCGTGTTAGCCAGGATGGTCTCGATCTCCTGACCTCGTGATCCACCCGTCTCGGCCACCCAAAGTGCTGGGATTACAGGCTTGAGCCACCGTGCCCGGCCTTGGCATCTGCTTTTCTATACAAAGTTACTATTAATCCACATTGACCTATTTACAGAAATATGATTTTAGATATCATGCAAATTTCATGACCAGTAAAGGCTGCTGCTACAATGTCCTAACTGAAAGATGATCATTTATTAGTTGCCTTAAAATAATGAATACATTTCCAAAATGATCTCTAACATTTCCTTATAATACCAACTACTTCTTACCTCTTTGCCCTGCCCTCCCAGAAAAAACTACTTCTTTTTTTCAAAAATCAGCCATATCTCCATTGTGCCCAAGTCCAGTGTTTCCTGATACATGTAATTCTACCAAAGTCTTCTTAATATGTTATTTTAAACAACTGAATTGTATCTTCAGATTATTAAAGACTAATCCTAATGTGGACCTTAGGATACAGTTTTGAGTAGAGTTGATCAAAATCAATTAAAATAGTCTCTTTAAAAGGGCAGAAAGCAGCCAGGTGCAGTGGCTCATGCCTGTAATCTCAGCACTTTGAGAGGCCGAGGCAGCCGGATCATGAGGTCAGGAGATTGAGATGATCCTGGCTAACATGGTGAAACCCCGTTTCTACTAAAAATACAAAAAATTAGCCGGGTGTGGTGGCGGGCGCCTATAGTCCCAGCTAACCCGGGAGGCGGAGCTTGCAGTGAGCCGAGATCTCGCCACTGTACTCCAGCCTGGGCAACAGAATCAGACTCATCTCAAAAAAAAAAAAAAAAAAAGCCTCTTTAAGGGGAGGAACGAGAGTGCTGAAGGAATGGGAAGTCCATTTGCATGTGTGCAGGGAGACTGTGTAGGAAAGAGGAAGCAAATGGGAGAGGTTGGAAAACATAAAATGGGTTACTTGATTGGTGATTTGGTGGGTGTAGAGAAGCAAGTGAAAAGGCTAAATGGAAGGGCAAGTTTTCATCATCTATAGAAAGCTATGTAAGACAAGGACTCCCCTTTTTTTCCCAAAAGCATTGTAAAAAGAATGAAGTCTCCTTAGAAAAAAAAAAAAAATTATACTTCAATGTCCCTAACAAGATTGCTTAATAAATTGTTTCTTCCAAGTTCTGCAATTCTTTTAACTGTTGTAGAAGAGAAAATGTTCACAATATATTTAGTTGTAAACCAAGTGATAAAACTACATATTGTAAGACCCATTTTTTAAATTCATTGTATTACGTGTATGCACAGTAAAAATGGAAAATATACTGACCTAAAAAAAAAGTCAAAAAATAACAGATGGTGGCAAGGTCGTAGAGAAAAGGGAATGCTTTTACACTGCTGGTGAGAATGTAAATTAGTTCAGCCATTGTGGAAAGCAGTGTGGCCATTTCTCAAAGAACTTAAAACAAAATTACCATTCGACCCAGTAATGAATGCCATTACTGGATATATACCCAAAGGAGTATAAATCATTCTCCCATAAAGACACATGCATATGTAAGTTCACTGCATTGCTATACACAACAGCAAAGACATTAAATCAACCTCGACACCCATCAGTGGCAAACGGGATAAAGAAGCTATATACACCATGGAATGTCATGCAGCCATTAACAAAAGAATGGGATCATGTACTCTGCAGCAACATGGATGGAACTGGAGGCCATTATCCTAAGCAAACTATCACAGGAACAGAAAACCAAGTACTACATGTTCTCACTTATAAGTAGGAGCTAAATAACAAGAACACATGGATACTAGGAGAGGAACAACAGACACTGGGGCCTACTTGATGGTGGAGGGTGGGAGGAGGGAAAGGATCAGAAAAAATACCTATCAGGTACTATGTTTATTACCTGGGTGACAAAATTATCTGTAGATCAAAACCTCAAAACATGCAGTTTATCTTGCAGATGTACTCTTGAATCTAAATACAAGTTACAAAGTAAAAAATAAAAAAGGTGCGGTGGCTCAGGCCTGTAATCCCAGCACTTTGGGAGGCCAAGACGGACGGATCACTTGAGGTCAGGAGATAGAGACCAGCCTGGCCAACATGGCGAAACCTCATCTCTACTAAAAAATAAATAAATATAAATAAAAATTAAAAAGTTAATTCTTCTGAAGATAAAAGGAATACATTTATGAGATAATAAAGTGTATGTTCCAACTTTTAAAATAAAGACAGAATGTTACTGAAAAACAGTGTGAATTACACAACAGTAAGTATAATAAAAATTATGTTCAAACAGATAAACCTTACAAACATACTGGGCAAAAAGAACTGGACACAGAAGATATACATATAATAACATTTATCTGAAGGTCAAGAACAGGCAAACCTATGGTATAGTAATAGAAGTTGGAATAATAGTCATCTCTGGGATGGGAGGGTACTAACTGCAGGGGAATGAAAAATACTCCTGGGGAGCTGGAAATGTTCTCTATCCTCATCAGGTTGATGGTTTCATGGGTGTAAGTAAAAATTTACCCAGCTAAACACTGAATTTTTTTTTTTTTTTTGAGACAGAGTCTTACTCTGTCACCCAGGCAGGAGTGCAGTGGCACGATCTCAGCTCACTGCAACCTTTACCTCCTAGGTTCAAGCAATTCTTGTGCCTTAGCCTCCTGAGTAGCTGGGATTACAGGCATGCACCACTACACCCCGCTAATTTTTTGTATTTTTAGTAGAGACCGGGGTTTCACTATGGTGGCCAGGCTGATCTCGAACTCCTAACCTCAAGTAATCCGTATTCCTCAGCCTCCCAAAGTGCCGGGATTACAAGTGTGAGCCACCGCAACCAGCCCAGCTGAACACTTAAGATTTGAATACTTGATTATATCATAATTCAATTTTCAGAATAATTTTCAAAGATAGCACAAATCCAACTCAAAAAAGTTCTTACACCAAACCAATCTGAATTTAGAACTGTGTAACAGTTGCGAAGCAAAGCAACTGATAAATTTTGTTTATCAGAAGCAAAGCAACTGATAAACTTTGTTTTTTTTTTTTGAGACGGAGTCTCGCTCAGTTGCCCAGGCTGGAGTGCAGTGGCACGATCTCGGCTCACTATAAGCCCCGCCTCCTGGGTTCACACCATTCGCCTGCCTCAGCCTCTCGAGTAGCTAATACTACAGGCGCCCGCCACCATGCCCGGCTAATTTTTTGTATGTTTTAGTAGAGACGGAGTTTCACCATGTTAGCCAGGATGGTCTCAATCTCCTGACCTCGTGATCCACCCGCCTTGGCCTCCCAAAGTGCTGTTACAGGCGTGAGCCACCGCGCCCGGCCACAACTGATAAATTCTCTACCCATCAGACTCAACTACTAAAGTATACATGGTCCCCAATTTACAAGGGTTAGACTTAAGATTTTTCAACTTTACAATGGCACAAAAGCAAAACACATCAGTATGCTGCTCAACTTTTCAGTTTTGCCAGATGTAATCCCGTTGTATACTCAGCTAAAGGTTACCAGATTTGGCTGAATGTGGCCTTTTCTGGGCTACCTGCTGCTCACTGCTGATCTAGACTTGTGACTTTGGGATAAGCAGGAAGAGAGAGATAAAGTTGAGGGAAATGAGCTGTTTGCCCTGAGGTAAGTCTAAAAACATTTGGGAAATCATTTTGAGACAAGATTATAGATTCTGTAGATGGAAAAACCTTCTACCTATCTGCTAAAATAAATGTAAGTTATGAGCTATACCAATTAATTCAAATACAAATTACCGGTCTATACAAGTCCATGTTCAACAACCCCTTTAATTTTTTTTTTTTGCTTTTTATGTTTAACACTTTGTTACAAGTTATTCACTTGAATTTGACATATTATTTCAATATACGTATTTTCAGTGTTAACAGCCACTAAGTTTTCTTCTTTTTTTTGAGACAGAGTTTTGCTCTGTCGCCCAGACTGGAGTGCAGGGATGGCTCACTGCAACCTCCCGCTCCCGAGTTCAAGCGATTCTTGTGCCTCAGCCTCTTGAGTAGCTGGGATACAGGTGCCCATCACCACGCCTGGCTAATTTTTCTTGTATTTTCAGTAGAGATGGGGTTTCACCATGTTGGCGAGGCTGGTCTTGAACACCTGACCTCAAGTGATTCACCTATGTCAGCCGCCCAAAGTGCTGGGATTACAAGCATGAGCCACCGCGGCCCGGCCAGTTCTCTTGTCTTATAATTTCAGTAGAATTAGGAATAAACTTAACAATATGTGTATAGTTAGCTTTGCAAATAGATTTTAATGTGCATAATAAGCAGTATTTTACAGCAATAATAAATACCTAGCATATAGGCTACCATTCCTAGATCATGGGCCCAGAGTAGACATTACCAAGCAATCAAGGCACTTTCTGTCACAGAGCCTTGACCAACAAAGGTATCCAAGCAGCATATAAGATAAAAAACTAGACTGGGTGCAGTGGCTCAAGCCTTTGATCCCAGCACTTTGGGAAGCTGAGTTGGGCGGATCATTTGAATCCAGGAGATCGAGACCAGCCTGGGCAATGTGGCAAAACCCCCATCTCTACTGAGAATACAAAATTAGCTGGGAGCGCTCCTGTAGTCTCAGCTACTCGGGAGGCTGAGGAGGGAGGATCACTTGAGCCTGGGAGGCGGAGGGTGCAGTAGGCGGAGATCACACAACTGCACTCCAGCCTGGGCAACAGAGACCTCGCCTCCCCCTGAAATAAATAAATAAA
This sequence comes from Piliocolobus tephrosceles, assembly GCF_002776525.5. Lineage (NCBI taxonomy): Eukaryota > Metazoa > Chordata > Mammalia > Primates > Cercopithecidae > Piliocolobus > Piliocolobus tephrosceles. Next base: position 54,889,170 of record NC_045440.1, read on the forward strand.
TAAATAAAATATAAAACCTGTCTGTTATCTCTGCAAAAGATAACAGCATAACCACATTATAAAATGTTTTCCATGGTTATTGCCAATGTTTATTTTCTGTAAGCTGTTTTCATTTCTATTTCAATTTCTAAGTATATCGTTACTTTATTTTCTATTTCAGGATTTGTGCTAATGACCTCAGGGATAACTAAATAAGCTTTAAACATTCCAGTATTATTTCAGCTAATTATAGCTTTGGGAATAAATAGCCACTTAAAAAAAAAGTCATACTTGTAAAATAATCTTCAGGCTGGGTGTGGTCGCTCACGCCTGTAATCCCACCACTTTGGGAGGCTGAGGTGGGCGGATTACTTAAGTTTAGGAGTTCGAGATTAGCCTGAGCAACAATGGCGAAACCCTGTCTCTACAAAAATTAGCCAAGTGTGGTGGCACACGCCTGTAGTCCAAGCTACTCAGGAGAATGAGGTAGGAGTTGCACTAGGCCACGAGAGTACCATGCCACTGCACTCCAGCCTGGGCAACAAAGCAAGACTCTGTCTGAAAAACTAGTAATAACAATCTTCTACATATTTATTGGAGTTTAAAATAAAATAAAACTTCAATTATGTTCCTCAAAACATTACTACATATAATAAAAGCTTGATCTATATCATGGCTGGCTAAGGCAGATGACAGCCTTATTCCTTATAAAGTATATTGAGAAGTAAATATGTATGTAAATTGATGGTGACTATAGAAACAGAATTTAAAAATGTAATTTATTTATTTATTATGTTTTTTGAGACGGAGCCTCTCTCTGTTGCCCAGGCTGGAGTGCAGTGGGGTGATCTCGGCTCACTGCAACCTCCGCCTCCTGAGTAAAAGTGATTCTCCTGCCTCAGCCTCTCAAATAGCTGTGCCACCATACTCGACTAATTTTTGTATTTTTAGTAGAGACAAAGTTTCACCCTGTTGGCTAGACTGGTCTCAAACTCCTGACCTCAAGTGATCCGCCTGCCTTGGCCTCCCAAAGTGCTGGGATTATAGGCATAAGCCACTGCACCCAGTCAAAAACTTAAATTTAATACGGATTTTAGAATTGTTATTAACACAATAAAACATTGGCTATTCTCTCCATACCAAAGAACTCTATAGCACTGGCTTTTTGAATACTTACAATCTTTTGCATGTATCAGACATTTGTCAAAGAATAAAAATGCTGGAGTTTACAGGGAAAAGTACAAGAGCTTTAAGATATGGACTGTTCAAAGGCCTTTTGCTGTACTCACGAGTTTCTAGCCCTGTCTGGAGTAACAGGCTGTTGAAGAGTTGCCTCTCAATTATTCACCCCAAATATACAGACAATGCAACAATATTTCACAGTAAACTTTGACTATTCGTAGTTCTGCCCCTATTTGTGCTCAAAATTGCAATTCTACAATTATTAATATTATTCATTTATATTTTGTGCTACTCCTGTGTTTATGCCTTAACCTCACAGATCCTTGTTTTCCCTACTATATACACACAGTTTTTGGCCAGCAGCTCTAGTTCAATGAAAGAGCTCAAGAAAAAGCCTTTTTTAAATAACAGAAGACATGCTGAAGAAAAAAAAAACAACAACAACTAGGAGATTATTTTATTTTACTTTGAAACAGAGTCTTGCTCTGCCACCCAGGATGAAGTGTAGCCTGCAACCTCTTCACTGTAACCTTCGTATCCCAGATTTAAGCAATTATCCTGCCTCAGCCTCCCGAGTAGCTGGGATTACAAGTACGCTACCATGCCCACATAATTTGTGTATTTTTAGTACAAACAGGGTTTCACCATGCTGGCCAGGCTGGTCTCACACTCCTGACCTCGTGATCTGCCCACCTTGGCCTCCCAAAGTGCTGGCATTACAGGCATGCGCCACTGCGTCCAGCCTTTCTTTCTTTTTTTTTTTGAGACAGAGTTCTGCTCTTGTTGCCCAGGCTGGAGTGCAATGGCGCAATCTTGGCTCACTGCAACCTCTGCCTCCCAGGTTCAAGTGATTCTCCTGCCTCAGCCTCCGAGTAGCTGGGATTACAGGCATGTGCCACCATACCCGGCTAATTTTTGTATTTTTAGTAGAGATGGTTTCGCCATGTTGGCCAGGCTGGTCCTGAACTCCTGACCTCAGGTGATCCGCCCGCCTCCACCTCCCAAAGTGCTGGGATTACAGGCGTGTGCCACCACATCTGAGGAGACAAATTTAAAAAACAAAATTTTACATGCATGAGAGATAAAGACTGAGATACAGACTGTGTCCTCAACGAACCTGAAGTCTTGTAGGAGAAACAAGATATAAACACACCACCATACAAATCAAAATTTAAGCACTACAAACAAGTTACAAAGAATGTCAAAATGTGGAAGAGAAGGAAAAGATTAGTTTCAGCTATGAAAATCAAAAAGAATGTATAGAGCAGGAGCAGTAAGACAGAGGCCAGGTTTTCCCCACAACGCACACGCACATACATACACACCATAGTATGTTTTATTCCTTATTACAATTAGGGGAGAAAAGACAAAAGTAGAAAATGAAAAGCATTTGGAGTGGCACAATCAACAACTAATCCTTTTTTAAAAACAAAAACAGTCATTAACAGCTTAGCTCCTATTTGTTATCAGACTATATGTATCTACAGTTTTAGAATGTATTTTTTTTTTTTTGGTAGACAGGATCTCACTATGTTGCCCAGGCCGGTATCAAACTCCTGGCTTCAAGTGATCCTCCTGCCTTGGCTTTCCAAAGTGTTTGGATTACAGGCGTGAGCCATTGCACCTGTCCAGGATACACTTTTTCCACTTACATCGCTGGAATTCTAATTTATCAAATATTCTTCTTTCTAAACATTTTGGCATTTCAATTTTTTTCACACAGATTTCTCATTGTACAGTCTTATAAATGAATGTATGCAGACATCATTTTTTCCTTAGAAAAAATTCTTTAAAATGTTGTCACAAAAATCTTTTTAAAGGTTAGGCCTTTGCATATATATTGTTAAATGAGGCTAGAAGAATACTTTAAAATCAGAGATAGAAATTGAAGACACCTCAGATAAAGTAGGTTTAAGATCACATGGTGAAGAAATGCTTGCTGTGCTCTGTATTTGAATGTTACCAGGTAGTCCATAAGAATCCACAGAAAAATCAAATGACAAATATTATCATCTTAGGAATATCACTCTAAGCAAATACAGCTCTAACTCTCATGCAAGCTAAAAATAATGAAAAGCTCAATTTTTCATAGTATGAATATACAAACAGTTCCCAACTTATACTGGCTAAATTTACGATTTTTTGATTTTATGATGAATTTATCATGATGTAGAACATCTGTATATCAAAAAATATTTAACAACAGGGGTCAATAATTGTTTTCTGCAAAGTACCAAACAAGTCAACATTTTAGGCTTTACCAGCCAGAAGGTCTCTGTTGCAACTAATCAACTCAGCCACTCTGGGATGAAAATTAACTATAGACAACATGTAAACAAAAGGATGTGGTTCTGTTCCAACAAAACCTTATTTATATACAATAAAATCTGAGTTTCATATACTTTTCATGTGTCACTAACTCCTAAGGTTTTTCCTAACCATTTACAAAAAGTAAAAACAAGTAGCAGCGAAAATGCATGGGATGTAGCAAAGGCAATGCTCAAATGGAAATGTATTGCTGTGGACATCTGTGTTTTAAAATAAAGACCTCGATTAACGGAGCAAGATGGCCGAATAGGAACACCTCCAGTCCCCAACTCCCAGCGCAAGCGACATAGAAGAACCGTGATTTCTGCATTTTCAACTGAGGTACTGGGGTCATCTCACTAGGGAGTGCCGGACAATCAGTGCTGCTCAGCTGCTGCAGCCCGACCAGCCAGAGCTGAAGCAGGGCGAGGCATTGCCTCACCTGGGAAGCGCAAGGGGGAAGGGAATCCCTTTTCCTAGCCAGGGGAACTGAGACACACAACACCTGGAAAATCGGGTAATTCCCACCCCAATACTGCGCTTCAAGCAAACGGGCACACCAGGAGATTACACCCACACCTGGCCGGGAGGGTCCCACAGCCACGGAGCCTCCCTCATTGCTAACACAGCAGTCTGCGATCTAACCGCAAGGCAGGAGCGCGGCTGGGGGAGGGGCGCCCACCACTGCTGAGGCTTAAGTAGGTAAACAAAGCCGCTGGGAAGCTCAAACTGGTTGGAGCTCACAGCAGCTCAAGGAAACCTGCCTGTCTCTGTAGACTCCACCTCTGGGGACAGGGCACAGCTAAACAACAACAACAAAAAAAGCAGCAGAAACCTGGGCAGACACAAACGACTCTCTGTCTGACAGCTTTGAAGAGAGCAGTGGATCTCCCAACACAGAGGGTGAGATCTGAGAACAGACAGACTGCCTGCTCAAGTGGGTCCCTGACCCCGGAGTAGACTAACTGGGAGACATCCCCCACTAGGGGCAGTCTGACACCCCACACCTCACAGGGTGGAGTACACCCCTGAGAGGAAGCTTCCAAAGTAAGAATCAGACAGGTACACTTGCTGCTCACCAATATTCTATCTTTTGCAACCTCTGCTGCTGATACCCAGGCAAACAGGGTCTGGAGTGGACCTCAAGCAATCTCCAACAGACCTACAGCTGAGGGTCCTGACAGTCAGAAGGAAAACTACCAAATAGGAAGAACACCTATACGGAAAACCCCATCAGTATGTCACCATCATCAAAGACCAGAGGCAGATAAAACCACAAAGATGGCGAAGAAGCAGGGCAGAAAAGCTGGAAATTCAAAAAATAAGAGCGCATCTCCCCCTGCAAAGGAGCGCAGCCCATCACCAGCAATGGATCAAAGCTGGTCAGAGAATGACTTTGACTAGATGAGAGAAGAAGGCTTCAGTCCATCAAACTTCTCAGAGCTAAAGGAGGAATTACGTACCCAGTGCAAAGAAACTAAAAATCTTGAAAAAAGAGTGGAAGAATTGATAACTAGAATAATTAATGCAGAGAAGGTCATAAACGAAATGACAGAGATGAAAACCATGACACGAGAAATACGTGACAAATGCACAAGCTTCAGTAACCGACTCGATCAACTGGAAAAAAGAGTATCAGCGATGGAGGATCAAATGAATGAAATGAAGCGAGAAGAGAAACCAAAAGAAAAAAGAAGAAAAAGAAATGAACAAAGCCTGCAAGAAGTATGGGATTATGTAAAAAGACCAAATCTATGTCTGATTGGGGTGCCTGAAAGTGAGGGGGAAAATGGAACCAAGTTGGAAAGCACTCTTCAGGATATCATCTAGGAGAACTTCCCCAACCTAGTAGGGCAGGCCAACATTCAAATTCAGGAAATACAGAGACCACCAAGATACTCCTCAAGAAGAGCAACTCCAAGACACATAATTGCCAGATTCACCAAAGTTGAAATGAACGAAAAAATCTTAAGGGCAGCCAGAGAGAAAGGTCGGGTTACCCACAAAGGGAAGCCCATCAGAATAACAGCAGACCTCTCGGCAGAAACTCTACAAGCCAGAAGAGAGTGGGGGCCAATATTCAACGTTCTTAAAGAAAATAATTTTAAACCCAGAATTTCATATCCAGCCAAACTAAGTTTCATAAGTGAAGGAGAAATAAAATCCTTTACAGATAACCAAATGCTTAGAGATTTTGTCACCACCAGGCCTGCCTTACAAGAGACCCTGAAGGAAGCCCTAAACATGGAAAGGAACAACCGGTACCAGCCATTGCAAAAACATGCCAAAATGTAAAGACCATTGAAGTTAGGAAGAAACCGCATCAACTAACGAGCAAAATAACCAGTTAATATCATAATGGCAGGATCAAGTTCACACATAACAATATTAACTTTAAATGTAAATGGATTAAATGCTCCAATTAAAAGACACAGACTGGCAAACTGGATAAAGAGTCAAGACCCATCAGTCTGCTGTCTTCAGGAGACCCATCTCACATGCAGAGACATACATAGGCTCAAAATAAAGGGATGGAGGAAGATCTACCAAGCAAATGGAGAACAAAAAAAAGCAGGGGTTGCAATCCTAGTCTCTGATAAAATAGACTTTAAACCATCAAAGATCAAAAGAGACAAAGAAGGCCATTACATAATGGTAAAGGGATCAATTCAACAGGAAGAGCTAACTATCCTAAATATATATGCACCCAATACAGGAGCACCCAGATTCATAAAGCAAGTCCTTAGAGACTTACAAAGAGACTTAGACTCCCATACAATAATACTGGGAGACTTCAACACTCCACTGTCAATATTAGACAGATCAACGAGACAGAAAGTTAACAAGGATATCCAGGAATTGAACTCATCTCTGCACCAAGCAGACCTAATAGACATCTATAGAACTCTCCACCCCAAGTCAACAGAATATACATTCTTCTCAGCACCATATCGCACTTATTCCAAAATTGACCACATAATTGGAAGTAAAGCACTCCTTAGCAAATGTAAAACAACAGAAATTATAACAAACTGTCTCTCAGACCACAGTGCAATCAAACTAGAACTCAGGACTAAGAAACTCAATCAAAACCGCTCAACTACATGGAAACTAAACAACCTGCTCCTGAATGACTACTGGGTACATAACGAAATGAAGGCAGAAACAAAGATATTCTTTGAAACCAATGAGAACAAAGATACAACATACCAGAATCTCTGGGACACATTTAAAGCAGTATGTAGAGGGAAATTTATAGCACTAAATGCCCACAAGAGAAAGCTGGAAAGATCTAAAATTGACACTCTAACATCACAATTAAAAGAACTGGAGAAGCAAGAGCAAACACATTCAAAAGCTAGCAGAAGGCAAGAAATAACTAAGATCAGAGCAGAACTGAAGGAGATAGAGACACAAAAAAACCTCCAAAAAATCAATGAATCCAGGAGTTGGTTTTTTGAAAAGATCAACAAAATTGACAGACTGCTAGCAAGACTAATAAAGAAGAAAAGAGAGAAGAATCAAATAGACGCAATAAGAAATGATAAAGGTGATATCACCGACCCCACAGAAATACAAACTATCATCAGAGAATACTATAAACACCTCTATGCAAATGAACTAGAAAATCTAGAAGAAATGGATAATTTCCTGGACACTTACACTCTTCCAAGACTAAACCAGGAAGAAGTTGAATCCCTGAACAGACCAATAGCAGGCTCTGAAATTGAGGCAATAATTAATAGCCCACCAACCAAAAAACGTCCAGGACCAGATGGATTCACAGCTGAATTCTAGCAGAGGTACAAGGAGGAGCTGGTACCATTCCTTCTGAAACTATTCCAATCAATAGAAAAAGAGGGAATCCTCCCTAACTCAGTTTATGAGGCCAACATCATCCTGATACCAAAGCCTGGCAGAGACACAACAAAAAAAGAAAATTTTAGACCAATATCCCTGAGGAACATCGATGCAAAAATCCTCAATAAAATACTGGCAAACCGGATTCAGCAGCACATCAAAAAGCTTATCCACCATGATCAAGTGGGCTTCATCCCTGGGATGCAAGGCTGGTTCAACATTCGCAAATCAATAAATGTAATCCAGCATATAAACAGAACCAGAGACAAGAACCACATGATTATCTCAATAGATGCAGAAAAGGCTTTTGACAAAATTCAACATTCCTTCATGCTAAAAACGCTCAATAAATTCGGTATTGATGGAACGTACCTCAAAATAATAAGAGCTATTTATGACAAACCCACAGCCAATATCATACTGAATGGGCAAAAACTGGAAAAATTCCCTTTGAAAACTGGCACAAGACAGGGATGCCCTCTCTCACCACTCCTATTCAACATAGTGTTGGAAGTTCTGGCTAGGGCAATCAGGCAAGAGAAAGAAATCAAGGCTATCCAGTTAGGAAAAGAAGTCAAATTGTCCCTGTTTGCAGATGACATGATTGTATATTTAGAAAACCCCATTGTCTCAACCCAAAATCTCCTTAAGCTGATAAGCAACTTCAGAAAAGTCTCAGGATACAAAATTAATGTGCAAAAATCACAAGCATTCTTATACACCAGTAACAGACAAACAGAGAGCCAAATCATGAATGAACTTCCATTCACAATTGCTTCAAAGAGAATAAAATATCTAGGAATCCAACTTACAAGGGATGTAAAGGACCTCTTCAAGGAGAACTAGAAACCACTGCTCAGTGAAATAAGAGAGGACACAAACAAATGGAAGAACATACCATGCTCATGGATAGGAAGAATCAATATCATGAAAATGGCCATACTGCCCAAGGTTATTTATAGATTCAATACCATCCCCATCAAGCTACCAATGAGTTTCTTCACAGAATTGGAAAAAACTGCTTTGAAGTTCATATGGAACCAAAAAAGACCCCGCATTGCCAAGACAATCCTAAGTCAAAAGAATAAAGCTGGAGGCATCACGCTACCTGACTTCAAACTATACTACAAGGCTACAGTAACCAACACAGCATGGTACTGGTACCAAAACAGAGAGATAGACCAATGGAACAGAACAGAGTCCTCAGAAATAATACCACACATCTACAGCCATCTGATCTTTGACAAACCTGAGAGAAACAAGAAATGGGGAAAGGACTCCCTATTTAATAAATGGTGCTGGGAAAATTGGCTAGCCATAAGTAGAAAGCTGAAACTGGATCCTTTCCTTACTCCTTATACGAAAATTAATTCAAGATGGATTAGAGACTTAAATGTTAGACCTAATACGATAAAAACCCTAGAAGAAAACCTAGGTAGTACCATTCAGGACATAGGCATGGGCAAGGACTTCATGTCTAAAACACCAAAAGCAACGGCAGCAAAAGCCAAAATTGACAAATGGGATCTAATTAAACTAAGGAGCTTCTGCACAGCAAAAGAAACTACCATCAGAGTGAACAGGCAACCTACAGAATGGCAGAAAATTTTTGCAATCTACTCATCTGACAAAGGGCTAATATCCAGAACCTACAAAGAACTCAAACAAATTTACAAGAAAAAAAACAAACAACCCCATCAAAAAGTGGGCAAAGGATATGAACAGACATTTCTCAAAAAAAGACATTCATACAGCCAACAGACACATGAAAAAATGCTCATCATCACTGGCCATCAGAGAAATGAAATCAAAACTACAATGAGATACCATCTCACACCAGTTAGAATGGCAATCATTCAAAAGTCAGGAAACAACAGGTGCTGGAGAGGATGTGGAGAAATAGGAACACTTTTACACTGTTGGTGGGATTGTAAACTAGTTCAACCATTATGGAAAACAGTATGGCGATTCCTCAAGGATCTAGAACTAGATGTACCATATGACCCAGCCATCCCACTACTGGATATATACCCAAAGGATTATAAATCATGCTGCTATAAAGACACATGCACACGTATGTTTATTGCGGCACTATTCACAATAGCAAAGTCTTGGAATCAACCCAAATGTCATCTGTGACAGACTGGATTAAGAAAATGTGGCACATATACACCATGGAATATCATGCAGCCATAAAAAAGGATGAGTTTGCGTCCTTTGTAGGGACATGGATGCAGCTGGAAACCATCATTCTTAGCAAACTATCATAAGAACAGAAAACCAAACACCGCATGTTCTCACTCATAGGTGGGAACTGAACAATGACATCACTTGGACTCGGGAAGGGGAACATCACACATCGGGGCCTATCATGGGGAGGGGGGAGGGGGGAGGGATTGCATTGCGAGTTATACCTGATATAAATGACGAATTGATGGGTGCTGACAAGTTGATGGGTGCGGCACACCAACATGGCACAAGTATACATATGTAAAAAACCTGCACGTTATGCACATGTACTCTAGAACTTAAAGTATAATAAAAAAAAATAGCAGATCACCTGAGGTCAGGAGTCCAAGACTAGCTTGGCCAACGTGGTGAAACGCTTTTTCTACTAAAAATATAAAAATTAGCCTGGCGTGGCAGTGAATGCCTGTAATCCCAGCTACTTGGAAGCCTGAGGCAGAAGAATCACTTGAACCTCAAAGCGGAGGTTGAAGTGAGTCAAGATCGTGCCACTGCACTCCAGCCTCGGAGACAAAAGTAAAATAAATAAAAATAAAAATAAAGATCTCAAATTAACAACCTAATCTACCTGAAAACAACAACATCAACAAAAACTTAATCTACAGTAAACAGAAAGAAGAAAATAATAAAAACAATAGTGGAAATAAATGCAATAGAGGCCAGCGTGGTAGCTCACGCCTATATTCCCAGCACTTTGGGAAGCTGAGGTGGGTGGATCACTTGAGGTCAGGAGTTAGAGACCAGCCTGGTTAATATGGTGAAATGCCATCTCTACCCAAAATACAAAAACTAGCCGGGCGTGGTGGCACCTGCCTGTAGTCCCAGCTACTCAGGAGGCTGAGACAGAAGAATTACTTGAACCTGTGAGGCGGAGGTTGCAGTGAGCCGAGATTGAGCCACTGCACTCCAACCTGGGTGAAAGAGTGAGAGTCCATCTCAAAAAAAAGAGAATATCAACTAAAGCAAAACTTGGTTCTTTGAAAAGATCAACAAAAACGGTAAATCTTTTAGCTAGATCAACCAAGGAAAAAAAACAGAGAAGACTCACATTATTACAATCAGGAATCAAAGAACAGACTACTACTAACTTGACACATAGAAATGATTATAAGAGAATAGTATGAACAATTACATCGTAATAAATTACATAACCTAGATTACATAGACAAATTCCTAGAATGACACAAACTACCAAAAATGGATTCAAGAAGAAACAAAATCTAAATAGGCCTACGATAAGAAATTGAATCAGTAATCAAGTCTCACAGAGAAAAGCCCAGTACAACATAGCTTCAAAGTGAAGTCTACCAATCAGATGAGAAGGAAGAATCCTTCTCATTTCCCCTGCCCAAAAAAAGAAGGAACGCTTACTCATTTAGAAGGCCATTATTACTCTGACGTCAAAACCAAAGGGTACTGTTTGGACGAACGGAGGCAAGATGGTGCACTTCCAGGTTCTTCA